>NC_092763.1:19387164-19692817 GCF_047496795.1 Chiloscyllium punctatum | reverse complement strand
AATATGCACCTGAAATACTGGACGTTTACTGTATTATTGCGAGCTCCGAGTCGTCAGCTGAGAATACCAGTGGGAAAGTTTAGATTAGATTAGATTAGATTACTTACAGTGTGGAAACAGGCCCTTCGGCCCAACAAGTCCACACCGCCCCGCCGAAGCGCAACCCACCCATACCCCTATATCTACCCCTTACCGAACACTACGGGCAATTTAGCATGGCCAATTCACCTGACCTGCACATCTTTGGACTGTGGGAGGAAACCGGAGCACCCGGAGGAAACCCACGCAGACACGGGGAGAACGTGCAAACTCCACACAGACAGTTGCCCCAGGTGGGAATTGAACCCGGGTCTCTGGCGCTGTGAGGCAGCAGTGCTAACCACTGTGCCACTCTCTGTTGGTAAGACTTATTTGTTATTATTTAAATAATTTATGATGTAAATAAAATAGAACAGTGACGTGTATGCCCCCTGCATTAGTTTCTAATACTTGCTGTGTGTTTTTACATTGATTATGTGGATCTTGACTAGAATACGGAGAAGGCAAAAATGAGGACTGCAGATGCTGGAAACCAGAGTTTAGATCAGAGTGATACTGGAAAAGCACAACGGGTCAGGCAGCATCCAAGGAGCAGGAAAATCAACGTTTCGGGCAAAAGCCCTTCATCAGGAAAAGAGGAGAGACATGTTACTGTAAAAATGAAGGATAGAAATGGCAAGATTAGGGAACCATGGATAACAGGTGAAATTGTGAAAATGGAAACATTCATAAGGTCTAGGCGACTGAAGATAGATGAAGCTTTGGAAGAATATCAGGGATGTAGGACCAATCTGAAAGGAGGAATTAAGACAGCTAAAAGGGGTCATGAAATATCTTTAGCAAAAAGGGTTAGGGAGAATCTCAAAGCCTTTCATTCATATGTAAGGAGCAAGAGGAACTGGAGAAAGGGTTGGCCCACTCAAGAACAAAGGAGGTAAATTATGCATGGAGTCAGAGAAAATGGGTGAGATTCTTAATGAGTATTTTGCATCGATATTCACCAAGGAGAGGGACATGATGGATGTTGAGGTTAGGGATAGATGTTTGATTACTCTAGGGCAAGTCAGCTTAAGGAGGGAGAAAGTGTTGGGTATTCTAAAGGGCATTAAGGTGGACAAGTCTCCAGGTCTGGATGGGATCTATCCCAGGTTACTGAGGGAAGCAAGAGAGGAAATAGCTGGGGCCTTAATAGATATCTTTGCAGCATTCTTGAACATGGGTGAAGTCCCGGATGAATGAAGAACTACTAATGCTGATCCCTTGTTTAAGAAGAGTAGCAGGGATAATCCAGGTAATTATAGACCAGTGAGCCTGACGTCATGGTAGGGAAGCCATGGAGAAGATACTGACGGATAGGATCAATTCCCATTTGGAAGAAAATGGGCTTACCAATAGCAGGCAACATGGTTTTGTGCAGAAAAGGTCATGTCTTATCAAGTTAATAGAATTCTTTGAGTAAGTAACAAAGTTGATTTATAAGAGAAGGGCTGTAGTAAACATATACATGGACTTCAGTAAGGCATTTGATAAGGTTCCCCATGGTAGGCTGATGAAGAAAGTGAAGTCATAGGGATAAAGGGTGTACTAGCTTGATTGATAGAGAATTGGCTGGGCAACAGGAGACAGAGAGTAGTAGTGGAACATAGTTTCTCAAAATGGAGAACTGTGACCAGTGGTGTTCCACAGGGATCTGTGCTGGGTCCTCTATTGTTTGTGATGTACATAAATAATCTGGAGGAAAGCATAGGTGGTCTGATTAGCAAGTTTGCAGATGACACTAAGATTGGTGGAGTAACAGATAGTGAAGGGGACTGTCAGAGAATGCAGCAAAATATAAATAGATTGGAGAGTTGGGCAGAGAAATGGCAGATGGAGTTCAATTCAGGCAAATGCGAGGTGATGCATTTTGGAAGATCCAATTCAAGAGTGAACTATACAGTAAACACAAAGGTCCTGGGAAACGTTGATGGACAGAGAGATCTGGGTATTCAGGTCCATTGTTCCCTGAATGTGGCAACGCAGATCAATATAGTGGTCAAGGAGGTATACGGCATGCTTTCCTTCATCGGTCGGGGTATTAAGTACAAGAGTTCGGTTGTATAGGACTTTGATTCTGCCACATTTGGAATACTGTGTCCAATGCTTTGGAGAGGGTGCAGAGGAGGTTCACCAGGATATTGCTTGGCAATGAGGGTGCTAGCTATTGGGGGAGGTTGAGTAGATTAGGATTATTTTTATTAGATAGACGGAGGTTGAGGGGGGACCTGATTGAGGTCCACGTAATCATCAGAGTATAGACAAGGTGGATAGCAAGAAGCTTTTTGCTTTTTTCCAGAATAGGGGACTCAGTTACTTGGGGTCATGAGTTCAAATTGAGAGGGGAAAAGTTGAGGAGAGATATGCGTGGAAAGTTCTTTGTGCAGAGGGTGATGGGTGCCTGGAATGTGTTGCCAGCGGAGGTGGTAGAGGTGGGCATGATAGCGTCATTTAAGATGTATCTAGATAGATACATAAATGGACAGGTCGCAGAGGGATACAGAGCCTTAGAAAATAGGCAACAGGTTTAGATAGAGGATCTGGATCAGGAATGATGAAGGGCTCCTGCCCGAAACATCGATATTCCTGCTCCTCGGATGCTGCCTGGCCTGCTGTGCTTTTCCAGCACCACTCTAATCTTGACTCTAATCTCCAGCAGCTGCAGTCCTCACTTTCACCTAGATCACTTAATAACACTAGGATGGTCACATGAATACAATTAGTTCCCAAAGCCCAAATGTACTGTCGGTGTGTTTTGCCTTATCCAAAAGTGATAATAGAAAATACACTCACTCTGCTACCTCATTTATATATAGGGCTCCTCAGATTCTCCCAACCAACAGTATTCTGTTGGCATGCTGACAGGGCTCAAACCAGCTGGAAACAACTCAATAAGTAGTCGCAAATTGTGTGGTTTTGCAGTATAAATCACGTACAACTATTTTAAAGGGATGATTCTGTGATCCAGCATTTGGAGTAAAATCACAGGAGCTCAGTGTGCTATTTTCCTTTCCTTAACTTTAACAAATGGAAAATTCCAGAATATCTTCCTTTAGATCTCTGATATTCACTCATTGTGAGTGCAAATCCCCTGCACATAGCACCAGGTTACAGAGTCACACCCACAGCATTCTAAGGCAGCAAAAGTCACTGTTTGCTAAATGACTATTGCGATGTTTGCAAGTGAACCTGTGTGACATTTCCCTTAACAACATTTTAATGTAAACATCAATCCCTTTAGTTTAAATGGGTTAAATTGGGGGATAGACAGATATTACAGCCTCTGTCTATATATGTCACGCATAGTGATCTCAAATGTTAAATTCCTTTTTATAACAGGAGGTAAACTTAAAACATTTTCTGTACAGTATTTTAATACACAGAGTGATATTCCTTCCAAACCCAAACATAAAGCTCACTTCCATGTACAGTGCATGAACACTTTATAAATGAGTGATTGTATCTGGTACCCTTTTTAAAGAATCATTTGCACAATGCCACCAGCAAGTCCTATTTGTGAGACGTGAGTCTGTGTTTCATCTTTTAAAATAATGTTAACAATATAGTCACAGATACACAATGCATTACACTTACAGTGTTATAATGAGGTTAAACCTGCACACAGAAAGATTCGAGGTAGTCGGGCAGAGCCAACACAATTTTGTGAAGGAGAATTCATGTTTAACTAACTTTTGAGACTTTTTGGAGGCATAATACATACTTTGGATAAAGAGGAGCCTGTAGGTGCAGTTCCAAACGCACTTCAGTGATTTCACAACCCAATGATCAGATCAAAGCTCTGCATTCCTGCCAAATCCGGTCATGAATGATGGTGAACAATGAAACAACTCACTGGAGCAGGAGGCTCCACTAATCTCTCTATCCTCAAAGCCAAGGCCGTGGCATTTACAACAGTCTTCAGTGAGAAGAGCCAAGTGGATGATTCATCTCGTGTCCTACTGATGGCCACCATATTGTGCCAGTCTTGAGACATTCAATTCAAGAAATGGCTAAAGACATTGGACCCTGCAAATTCTATGGGACCCATTAAACATTCCAGAAATACTGAAGACTTGTGCTTCAGAACCTGCTCTTGCCATAACCAAGCTATTTCAGAACATCAACAATACTAACATCTACCTGCCCAGGTATGTCCTGTACAAAAAGCAGGACAAAGCCAGCCTGGCCAATTACCGCTTCATCTGTCTACTCTCAATCATCAGTAAAGTGATGGAAGGTGTCATCAACAGTGCTATCAAACAGCACCTGCTCAGCAATAACCTGCTCAGTGACGCCCAGTGTGGGTTCCGCCAGGGTTATTCAGCTCCTGACCTCATTACAGTCTTGGCTCAAACATGGAAAAAAGAGTTGAATTACAGAGGTGAGGTGAGAGTGACAGCCCTTGACAGCAAGGTCACATTCAACCGAGTGTAGCATCAAGAAGCCCTAGCAAAACTGGAATCAATGAAAACTGGAGGAAACTCTCTGCTGGTTGGAGTCATATCTGGCACAGGCTATTGGAGGTCAGTCATCTCAGCTCCAGGTCGTCTCTGCAGGAGTTCTTCAAGGTAGTGTTCTAGCCCCACCATTCAGCTGTTTCAACAACAACCTTCCCTCCATCAAAAGGGGAATTGTGAGTTTGGAAAGAGGAAATCAATCATGTTTCATCAAAATCAGTGATGGCATCATTTCTGTCTCTTCGTAAAGGGGGTTGTTAGGACGCAGAATGTCCTTATGTTCTGGAATAATATTGGATAAATAAAATGATAAAAGGGACAGGGAAAGGGAAAACAGTTGCACAGTAGTAACATCACTGGAACTTAGAAGCCAATTTTATGCCTAAGAGACACAGCTTCAAATCCCACAATGTTTTCTGGAAAATTAAACTAGTCTCTGCGACAGTGACCAAAAAAATTACTATTGATTGTTGTAAAACCTATCTGGTTCACTAAAGTCCTTTAGGGAAGTTAATCTGCTGTTCTTGCACAACCTGGCCTTTATGTGATAGATCCACAGCATGTTGTCAACTCTTAATTGCTTAACTGCTACTGCAATGCCCAAGCAAGGCCATATCAGTTCAATGGCAAATAGATAACAGAATTGCCTGGTCCCATGAAAGAACAAAGAGGAGAAAATTAGAGAGTGAGTAGATGGTTCTTTCAAAGTGTTTGCATTAAAGCAAAGGTTACTATCCCAATGGGAAATTCCACAACTTTATAATAAATGAGGTTACATAATGAGCAATGGAAAAATTAAAAATTAAAAATTAAAAACAACATTCGATAGGAGAGATCAAAAAGAAGTCATTTGTAAAACAGCAAAAACAGAACAGAAAATCCTTAAAATGATTCACTGTGTCAAGCATTGCATAGTAGTTTTACAAAAGGTTCAGAGGGATTGAGAGACGCTCTTGTAAGAGGGAATTCAATGTGTTAGAACAAGAGAAAAATATTGCAAGTTGGATTCAATCGGATAATATGTTGAAATTGTATACGTGGGAGCAATGTGGCAGAGATTGCAGTTGACTGGTGGAAGTTAAAGGAATTAAAAACATTTCAAAAGAAGGGAAAAGAAGACCCTGGGGATATAAACTCATAGAGGAAGAACATGAAACTCAAAATAATCAAACTGAGAAGGCCAAGCTTTAAAAATCAAACTATAGACAAGTATGCGACAGGAGACAATTCCAGGGAAATGGTTGAATAAGTTAGGACATAGGAAGGTCAAGAGCAGTTCTCATGAGAAAAGAAAACCTTGAATAAGTGAAAATACTCAACTGATGAGCTCTGTGCAAAAACTGAACATGCCACAAGCAGAAACAAATGGCTTACCAAAAAACCATTGAAGTCCGAGTTGAAGGGGACTGAGACATGGAATCTCAATGACAATCTAAATAGAAAGACAGGAGGTTGAATGGTTGCGAACTGAAATTACTCAACAGGTCAGGCCATGCAGAGAAACCAAACTCACAGGCAGAATCTTCTGCTCCTGGACATAGTGAGCTTGGAAGCGGCAAGGGTACTTATGTAGGTGGAGTGGTGAAGTCTCTAAACTCTGCTGCCTAAGTATCTCCACCAAAATTAACTCCTTGACATGAAACGTCAACCATCTTGCCCTGCTGTTAAATGCGGCTTTTAGTGATTAATTCAGAACAACCTAGTGGCTTTAACCAAGCTGCAATGTGGCCCATTGTCACATTCTGCACTTAACAAGACTCATTTATTACTGCATACAGCATAGAACATAGAACATTACAGTGCAGTACAGGCCCTTCGGCCCTCGATGCTGTGCTGACCTGTGAAACCAATCTGAAGCTCATCTAAACTACACTATTCCATTAATTTCCATGTGTTTATCCAATGACTATTTAAATGCGCTTAATATTGTGAGTCCACTACTGTTGCAGACAAGGCATTCCACGCCCTTACTACTTTCTAAGTAAAGAACCTACCTCTGACGTCTGTGCTCTATCTATCACCCTTCAATTTAAAGCTATGTCCCCTTGTGCAAGTCATCACCATCCAAGAAAATGGGTCTCAGTGTCCACCTTATCTAATCCTCTGGTCATCTTGTATGCTGCTATTAAGTCACTTCTTAACCTTCTTCTCTCGAATGAAAACAACCTCAAATCCCTTAGCCTTTCCTCAGCCCAGCTCTTCAGCTTATCTATGAACTTTGGTAACCTGCAGCACCCATCCGCACTGTCCACAATGCCAGCGACTTTAGTGTCATCTGCAAATTTACTAACTCATCCTTCTAAGCCTCATCCAGGTCATTTATGAAAATGACAAACAGCAGTGGCCCCAAAACAGATCCTTGTAGTACACCATGAGTAACTGAACTCCAGGATGAACATTTCCCATCAACCACCACCCTCTGTCTTCTTACAGCTGGCCCATTTCTGATCCAAACCACTAAGTCACCCTCAATCCCAAGCCTCCGTATTTTCTGCAATAGCCTACAGTGGGGAACCTTATCAAACACTTTACTGAAATCCATATACACCACATCAACTGCTTTACCCTCATCCACCTGTTTGGTCACCTTCTTAAAGAATTCAATAATGTTTGAGAGGCATGACTTACCCTTCACAAAACTGTGTTGACTATCCATCATCAAATTATTCCTTTCTAGATGATTATAAATCCTATTTTTATAATCTTTTCCAAACTTTACCCACAACCGAAGTAAGGCTCACTGGTCTTCAGGGGTACGCAGATTACCAGTTTTGTCTTTACTCCCCTTCTTGAACAAGGGGACAATATTTTCTATCCTCCAGTCTTCTGGCACCACTCCTGCAGTAAATAACGTCACAAAGATCAAAGCCAAAGGCTCTGCAATCTCCTCCCTAGCTTCCTAGAGAATCCTAGGATAAATCCCATCCAGCCGAGGGACTTACTACTGTCTTTGACTGGCCCTAATCTTACCCTAGTCATTCTTTTATTCCTGACATACCTGTAAAGGTAATTGTATTCAAGCTACAGATAAGCAATTAAATTAAGTAAACTCTACAAATTAAAGCTCCTAACCTTTATAAACCACCACCTCCTCCTTACTCACAGACAGAAACAAACGTAAATAGGGAAAAGAAAACATACATGCAGGGAGAAAATTGAATGAAGCAGTTCTATAGTCTGTATTCACAAGATCTGCTGGGTTGCTTCTTGTTGATCCCAGGTTTCTCCTGGACCTTCTTTTTTTCTGGTGTCTTTCACTGATTTGCAAGAAGGAGAGGGTGGCTGACATATAAATGGCCCCCTACTTATCAAATTTGAAGTCACAGCTTGCATTAATTGCTCAAGGGTTGATAAGCTTGGATTATAAACACCAGCACAGACTAGTTGGGCTGAGCGGTCTGATGCATGTTGGATATTTGACATAATTCTAGCCACAAGTAACACAGAATGCCAGTTTTCATTGTGCAAGATACAGAGCTATGCTTTACATTATTGAAATAATTCCCATGGGGGAATTACAGTTGTCTGAAGCAAATTTGTTATAAGTAACAGTGATTTATTTCTTGGCTGTTATTTTTGATTTTTACTCCTGTTAAATCTTGACATAGGGTATATATGTCTGCCCTCCCCAGTTCAGAGCAGCGCATGATGGGAGCCCTTTCGGTACCATGCCAAATTTTCCATCCATGGCTGAAAAAGGGGCAATGCTGTGTAAAAGGCATTCAGTCCTCTTCACAGCCAACATCCTGAGATGGGCTTTAAGGCCTGGGTGGCTGTTGTTCTGAATCTTTTCTGAGCGCTTGTGATATTGTTGGGGCGACTCAAAGAGGACAAAGTTTTTCAATGAGGCTGACAACAATTTCAGAGGTTTGTGGAAACAGAGAACACCCAAAATGAGTTCTGCAATGACATTAGTTCAACCTTACAAAGAGCTTGTGAACTAAACAGGTAAGGACAAAGATTCCAGTTCACAATACAGGGAATAGGAAGCTGTTCTTGTGTGCAATGACACAGTTTAAGTTTAGTTTGGACGCAGCTTTTGTTCATTCTAAACCAGAGATGGGAATTGAGTTGTTCAACATATCTTCCTATGAAGTGAGATTTATAATGCTTTCACACCCAGAACAAACAGATGTATTTCAGGTACATGAGCCTTGTTATTTTTCCTGCCTAAAATTTTACTCTCCAGCACATTATTTCAACAAGAGCTGTCATAACGCTATGTACTCCAGAGAGTTCATCATCTGACTTGCAGTTTTGTTGCTTTGATGTTATCTGCATAGAATAGCTGAATAGAATCTCATCACTGAGCTGTGATTGATTTTTATTGCCGGGACTGAGTTATTTTCTCTTAGCCCTGATTAATGATATGGCACTGAGGCATTTTCCCAGATGACCACACCTGATACCTTGATCTATTTCCTTTCTCTACCAATATGTTGTACTGGGTAAAGGATTGTTTTAGGTGGTTTGTTTTCACCAAACCTCCTTTGTCTTTGTTTTGCCTTAGACTTCCTAATGATTAGTGGCAACAGATAAACCACCAGAGAGTATCTACTGAAGCGACACTGCTCTTGGATGACAAGAAGGGTTATTATGTTCTGGCAAGTACAACTACATTAGGCCAGGCATAATGATGAGGACTGTTGGGAGCTGGTAGAGATATGTCTGTGCTCTCAGAAGGCTAGAGTAGAACTCCTTGTCTCCACCAACATCAACAGAATGGTTGGAGCCAATGTAACATGAACATTAACCCATTCAGAACAATTACCTTAGGCAACTTCTCCCCCACAAAAATTTTCTCCCCACAGTCAACCCATTATGTAGACACCTATGTAACTATATAACACTTATCCCCTCAAGCCTCTAACTTTACAACTGCAGAAGGCCTGCACATTTCACAATTTAGCCAGAAGCTTCTCTCATTGGACTTTGAAGAATGCTAGGGAGGTTTTTTGTTCAAGTACTGCTGACTTTGGTTCTAATCTGGAGATTGTTTCTCTGCTGGAAGATCTCAGGTATCCTTCACGGAGAACATCATTCTTCATGGACCTTTTGTTGGTTCAGTAGCTGAGCTGAAGGACCTAGAATC
Organism: Chiloscyllium punctatum; assembly: GCF_047496795.1. Classification (NCBI taxonomy): domain Eukaryota; kingdom Metazoa; phylum Chordata; class Chondrichthyes; order Orectolobiformes; family Hemiscylliidae; genus Chiloscyllium; species Chiloscyllium punctatum. The sequence goes on along the minus strand of NC_092763.1, from coordinate 19,683,193 downwards.
TTCTGAATTCACTTTGCAAAATTACTCCTTCCTGGTTAGTCAGGCAGTTGTTTAGAGGATCTGTGACTTCTTGAATGTCCCTCATAGAAGACAGGTCCTCTGTTAGAACAAATGCTTTCTTCCCTTTAGTATATTGGATTTTTGGATCAAGTAACATTTCACTAATAGGAAGAGATGGTCTCTCTTTTTGCAGCTTGCTGGATGCTTAGCCCAAGCTGACCATATCCTGAATCTATGGATATCGTGCTGGCTTCCATGGAGCTACGTGCAACTTCTCCGTTGCTTAGGGTGAACATCTTCAGTCACATTGTATGATCAATTGTTTGACTAATGAAGTAAATCTTTTTAAAGTCACAGTCACATTACTGCAAGGTTGGCTGCTCACTCAGCACTCCCATCAGTGACGTTGACTGTTATGCTTTAGAAGACAGGAGACTGAATATCCCCAAAGTTTGAGTTCCTCGGTGTTGACAATGTTGAATTAATCTCCATGCCAACACACGTGAACTCACTAGCTTCTTCCTTCTGCTTGAGTTCTGCCATAAGACTAAGAAAACCAATAGTGTCTTCTATGCTACTGTTCGACTGATGGGTCAAAACTCAGAATTACCACCTCTAGAAAAGATAGCTGCAACTGAGAAATTTCCCATTCCTCAGGGTACTAGTTAATCCAGACATGTCAGAGTTACAGTGCAAACGGAGGTGATTCAACTCCTAACAGTGAATACCAGTTAGATCATGGACTGCTTTTCTGTTGAAGAGTGTCATTCCCTCTGACCCTACTAAGAAAGGTGAGTTCAAAACATATATGCAGGTTCAAAACTGACAATGATTGATTGTGAACAGTGTATCAGTTTCAACTGTCACGTGTGCTACAATGCAGTGCAACTTGTAACATTCTGAAGATTCTGAGTTATTTCACCCACACTATGTTGTTTTATCTTGCTAGGGTGTTTCTTCTGCCTCCTCAGCCATGGTACCTGGTTGATAGGACAATAATACTTACTTCTGCACAAAATCACCAGGATGTTCATTAGTAGAGACAGATTCTATCTCTTCTGACATATTTGGATTAAATAGTTTAAGAATGTCTCAGAACCCGCCTTGTCATTTACAGCTAACTTTTCTAGAAATGGTGAGTGTTCTACTGTATAGACTTCTTAGCACATGTAACCACCAATACTTCTGCTCTCTGAAACTGTGTCTTACATCTGCACAACTTCTGGAAGTGTTATGCAAATTTGCAGTTTTGCAAATGCAGCATTCCTTAGAAATGGCTTGCCATTGTTTGCCAGTGAGTTCTTCTTGATATGCAACATTGCGACTTGTTGCTTTCAGTATTTGGCTTGTTCTCAGTGTGAGCTTGTCATGTGCCTCTCTAAAATGTCAATACCATTTCACGCTAATTGGTTGTATTGTGCTCTCAAATTTATATTGGTTTTCTCCTCTCAAGATCTGTCCAGGAGTCTTTTTATATTTCTTTTTCCAGAATGATATAAATAATTTTCTTCAAAATCTTCTTTGGTCCAGTAATAAAGCTGACAAAGTTTCTTCAAGAATTCCAACACAAATACTGATATTGATCCACAGTTTTCCATTACTCTGTACAGGGTATTAATTAATTTGTCTAAGGAATCTTCTGTTAAACTTTTTCACTCAAGATTTTGTTTGTTCTTAAATTGATATCATTACCGAATGGGTTTTGGACATTTTCAAAAAATGTCAGTACTCTTTTTGATGCTTTGTTGGTTAATAGCATCATTTGCATACAGATCCAATGAATACAAGAGGAACCTCAGTAATCCAGCATTCAATTATCCGAATATCAGATTATCCAGCAGGGTCGCAAGGTCCTGATGCTTGGCTCAACTATGTTATCCGACATTCGATTATCCAGAATTCGATTAACTGAATGAATACTCCACACCCATGTCCTTTGGATAATCAAGGTTCCTCTGTATTAGTATGCTAACTCGCTCAGCTTCAGTCTTAGTATTTACTTTTTTGGCATTGCTGTATTTTAGTAACTGCTGCCTTCATGAAGTCCAAAATTTCTCCATAGTCCTTTTGTGACCTTGAATTTACTAAGTAGTATTAAATTTTCATCGGTTTATGCTCAATGATATAATATTTTTTTTAATTGGAAACAATGTTGCTCTACACCTACCATCTGTACACTTATGTTCTTGTATTCACCAATGCTGTTTTAAATTGGATAACTATTGAGCCTTATAGATTCTGTACTACAAAACTATTGCAGTATTTCCTTTATTTGCAAACATTTTCCTCTACTTCTGCAATGCTGTATTGAACATTTCATCAAAGCTTTAAGTTATATTATTGGCTGCTCTGTAGTAATTTGTTACTTTCACATGTGCTAAATCAGTAATACTGCATCTCTGTACTGCTTACTAGGTTTTCCTGCATTTTTTCTTTAACTATCAAAATAGTGGCTATTAGCTTCTTCAAGAGTTTCCCAACATTTGCACCAAAGATGGAGTTTTCTTCTATCTCCACAAACAAACTCGATGCTTTCCTTTCTTTCACAGTCTGAAACACGAAGCACTTGCTTTTTAAGTAAAGTTCTCTGGCTGCACCCTTCCATTTATCTTTCTACCAAGCTTGTGGCTTAATTAGTGAGTACCAATCACCTTAAGTCTGTAATTTTGCCTGACTTTTATTCTTTTGCCTGATTCATTGACTAGATTACTTTAAATTCTGAGGCCTTCCTTATTCTGTAGTTCAGGCCTAAATCACTTTTCCGGCTTTTTCATTGTTCTTTAAGCTGCTGGGATGGCTCCTAATGTCAATAGTGGCCATGCTCATTTTGAAAGGTGAGAACCCTCTTTGGGCACTCCCTTGTTCCTGAGCTTGTACTTCTGGTTTTTCGTGATGTTCCTCGTCTTCAGGAGAGATGTTTAGCTTTATTGCCTGGAGCCTTTTCTTGGACCCTACACACATTTCTCCCAGTCGACGTGCTTGCCCCATCGTCTCTTACCAGTTTCTAAATCAAGTTTTGCCATTAGAGTGCTGAGCTTGCCTGTTTTCTTTTCCTGTCCCTTTTGGTTATTGTGTTTCAGCTGCTAATTTAACGTCTTTGTCTTCCTTAATCAGTCAAGCTCTTCAAGTGATGAATGCGCTTGCTTCAAATATTTTTTTCTTTTTTTCTGCAGCGTCTCTCTTTTTTTAGAGCAGGTTAGCCTCACATTGCTGCAACCATACAATATTTTCTTTGATGACCACACTTGGTATCTTGTGGCATTTCCCAACTCTACCACTATGTGGTACTGGGTAAAGGTGGATTGAGGTAGCTCACTGCAATCAATCCTCCTTTCTCTTCTGTCTATCTACTGAGTACTGGGAGGGAACACACTACAACAGAATATCTGCACAGAAGCACTTTTCTTAGATAGCTAGAAGATTTATTACAGCATAGCATTAAGTAGGACTACATTGGTTAGGCGTAATCCCTAAGCTGGTGTAGATATGTCTGCTATTTCTGAAAGCAAGATTTCCTCATCTCCACCTGCATCTAACTTCAGGAGAATAGTTTGGCCAATATAACATGAACTTAACCCCTTCATTACCTTATACATCAGGCATAGAAGTAACAATGGCAGAAAATTGCCTATGATGAGTAATTGGCTGACATTCAAAACATGTTGGACAAAGGACTTAGAGGGGAATAGTGATGACTAGGCAGATGCTTTTTTGACAAGTTTACCATTATTGCATTGCGATAAACAAAGTTTTACAGCAAGAGGCCATTCAGCACATAATATGTGTGTGAGTGTTCACAGAGATCTCTCCACCCAATTCCATCCTGTGTCCTTTTGTTTTTTTTTCCTGAAGATTCTTTTCCTTCAAATGTCTACCTTCTTGCCGTTAAACATGCAAGTATCTCTATTAATTGATTTTGTTTACAAAATCACGAAGGGTATAGACAGGGTGGCTGGAGACAAGCTTTTTCCATAACGAGAGGCCACACTTTCAAGGTGAAAGGTGGAAAGCTGAAAGGGGATACACGTGGTAAGTACTTCACACAGAAGGTGGTGAGCATTTGGAACACGTTGCCAGCAGAGGTGGTAGAGGCAGGCATGGTAGATTCATTTAAGATGCGTCTGGACAGATGCATGAGTAGATGGGGAGCAGAGGGATACAGATGTTTAGGAATTGATCGACAGGTGTAGACGGTACATTTAGATCGGCTCAGGCTTGGAGGGCTAAAGGGCCTGTTCTGGGGCTGTAAATTTTCTTTATTCTTTGTTCTTTTTCTTTACCTGAGCAAAAAGAGATTTCTCTTCATGTCTCTTCTCACTCTTGTTGGAAGAATTGTTCATTGATGTTCACTCCACATTATCTCCTCAATGCAAGGAAATTGGCTTTTGTTATTGATTCCAGCAAAGCCCTTCATCCTTTTAAATACCTCTGTTGATTTTTCTCATTAACTTCTCTGGTTCAGTGGAAATAACCTAGAATCACCTCTCAAGTTGTTTTTCAACTTCAGCAACAGCCATGTGACTGTGCATTTCTTCTCATTGTAGCTTTAATGCTCTCTAAATATCAGTGCATAGAACTAGAAACTCCAACCTAACTATTGCCTTGTATTAGGCTACCTTTACTGCTTTACACAAACTACAGTGGTAATAGATAAATAAATCACACAACACCAGGATATAGTCCAACACGTTTATTTGGAAGTTGGAATATAATCTGGTGTTGAGTGATTTTTAACTTTGTCCACCCCAGTCCAACACCAGCTCCTCCACGTTATAGTGGTAATGTACGTTCAGAGTCAGTGACCAAACTGGGCCTTGTTCCTTATCAATTCATAGGTGGATGGATGTCACTTACTAGGCCATCATTTATTGCACATCCCCGATTGTCTTTGAGAAAGTAATGGTAAGTTGCTTTGTTGAACTGCTACAGTCATTGGCCTGAAGATACAGTCACAATGCTGGTGCAGGGTGGCAGGGGAGGCACGGTGGGGCTGTCAGGTGTTCCAAAGCTTTATCCTTAATGGCAACAAACTTGAGTGTTGTTGGAGCAGTCCCCATCCAGGCAAGTGGGGAGTATTCCGTCATACTCCTTACCTGTGCCTTGTTGATGATGGATCGGCTTTGGGGAGTTAATAGGAGTCACTCACTGTAGTTACTCACTGCAATATTCCAAGACTTTGACTTGCTCTTGGAGCCACCATACTTATATGGCTAAGTGCATTTTAATTCCTGGTCAATGACAATCTCCAGGATGTTGATAGTGGGTGAATACATTGACAGCCACTGAACATCAAGGGGAGATGGTCAGATTCTATGTTGTTGGAGTTATTACCTCCCATTCGTGTGGTATGAATGGAGCTTGCCATTTATCATCCCATACCTGAATGATGTCCAGGTCTTGCTACATTTGGATATGGACTGCTTCAGTGTCTGAGGAATGATGAATGGTGCTGAACATTGTGCAATCATCAGCAAACATCTCCCCTTCTGACCTTATGATGGAGGGAAGGCCATTGATGAAGCAGCTGAGGATGGTTGGGTCTTGGACACTACCCTGAAGAATTCCTGCAGTGATGTCCAGGAGCTGAGATGATTGATCGCCAACAACCACAACTGTTGTCTCACCAGCAGAATGGTTTCACCCTGATTCCCATTGACTCTAATTTTGCTAGGTCTCTTTGATAAGACCTTGATGTCAAGGGCAGTCAATGTCACCTTTGGAGTTCAACTCGTTCACATGTGTTTAGACTAAGACTGTAATGAGTTTGGCAGTTCAATAACCCTTGAATGAAGAAAAGTGACACTCTGTGGAGAGAGTGGTCGCACACCGTTTTGGCTAGCACCACATAGAGTAAGAGAGGTGTAGTATTGAAACTGATTTGCATTCGACACAGAGCATGATTTTGGGGGAATTGGTGGAAAGGAATGACGTGAGGTGGTCCTGGGATATGTTGTACTTGAACTGGTTTAGAAAGCAGAGATTCTCCATTCCCTGTCCTGTAATTATTTGTACTGCAAACTACTGCGAATGAGCTCTGGACTATGTATGCATCAGAGAGCACACAGCCTCTCCTCTAAAATTATGGTGCCAAACAAGCGAGAGACAACCAACACAAATACTGCGATGACTTTGAATGACTGGTACAGTACCAACGCACCCTAGGAATAATTACTAGGTTTGAGTCCAAGCATCTAATTCAGAGATCATCACAATCTACAGCAGTGAGATGTGTGCAAATTGTTTTTGTTAAAGAGCAAGGTTAGAACGTAACAATGAAATTAAACCATTGAATTGTTGGAAGATGTGCAATTTATTTGTAAACAGAGAGGGAACGAGCATGCTGTTGGGTTGTTTTGCTGTTCTCACGATACACATAGTCATTGCCAGTATACATACAGCCATGAGGTGGCATGGTGGCTCAGTGGTTCGCACTGCTGCCTCACAGCACCAAGGACCCAGGTTCAGTTCCAGCCTTGGGCAATTATCTGTGTGGAGTTTGCACATTCTCCCCATATCTATGTGCCCTTCTTCTGGGAGCTCTGGTTTCCTCCCACAGTCCAAAGATATGCAGGTTAGGTTGTTTGGCCATGCTAAGTTGCCCATAGTGTTGAGGAAGTGCAGGCTGGGTGGATTAGTTGTGGATAAGGGGGTGGTCTGGGTGGGAATACTCTTCGGAAGGTTGCAGTGAATTGAATGGCCTGTTTTCACACCATCAGGATTGTATGATATCTTTGATAAGTGATGGCATTCAATAAAGGTTACTTTAGAGTTTTGAAAATATTTGGAAAGGATGGGAAAATGAGAAGAGCATGTTATTAAGAAAATATGCCAATCCATCCATAAGCTGACTTAACCTCAGATGAGGTTACTAGGTTGGAAATTTGTCATACAAAATGCTTCAAATTAATGACTGAGAATTAATGATCTGTGAGCCAAAAGCAGAAATTAACCTAATTAATCAAGCAAGGAACAAAGAGTATCTGAGGAATAAAGAGCAGTTATTGGGAATGATTTCAATGACCTACAAATGAAGTTAAACGATGGGAATAAACTTCAAAAATGAGAGGTAAATTTATAGGCCTTGACATTTTATGAAGATCATCAACAGCAACTTACATTTATTTAGCATTTGAATGTAAACAGAAATGCAAGCTCGAGAACAGAGTGAGTTCAGGATGGGCTGGAAACCCTCCTATACAATCTGAAGCAAAGAGCCAATAGGAAGTATAAGTTATGGAAAGCTCTTTGGTGTACTGGGAACGTTACTGGACTGGTAATCCAATCCCCTCGGCTGATAAAAAACTAAACCCCACATCAGGTTATGGTCCAGCAAATTTATTTGAAATTGCAAGCTTTCGAAACTCTGCTTATTCAGGAGGCATGAGTCTGCATCCTACCAAATAAAAAGTAATAAAGTGTTAATGTTATGGCAACTTTGTAGCCACTGTTAATTGCTTTTCTTACAGCAATCATCATTCAGTAAAATCCTTGAGGGAAGGAAATTGGTCTCCCTGTGACTCCAGACCCACAGCAGTAAGTGCCTTCTGGGCATGTAGGGATGGACAATAAATGCTGGCCAATGAACAAATAAAAGAAAGTTTATAATCATTTGCTATAACTTGTATTAAATCCATCTATTTGCCGTGAGGGGGGAATTGGCAGAGAAAATGATAGTCTTGAATCCCATGGGATTTGAAAGTGAAATGGACATCTGAGCCAATGTGTGATGGAAACTAGGTGAGGGAATCTATTTTCTCAAGGCTACCTATGTGGGCAGCACTGTTAGTACTGCTGCCCACAGCATCAGGGACCGAGGTTCAATTCCAACCTTGGGTGACTATCTGCATGGTCAGCATGTTCCTCCGAGTGCTCCGGTTTCCTCCCACAGTCCAAAGATGTGCAGGTTAAGTGGATTGGCCATGCAAGATTGTCCCATAGTACCAAGGGATGTGGAGGCTTGGTAGGTTAGGCATGGGTTATGGGAATAGAGTGAGTCTGCTTGGGATGCTGTTTGGAGGGTTGGTGATCGGTCAAATGGCCTATTTCTGCACTGTAGGGATTCTATACTCAACATCTGGGATCACATTTCAGAGGGTTAGGGCTATCAGGTCTACAGTCTCAGTAGCTCCACAAGGAAAGGTGGGCACTGTTAAAACAGATGTCAAAACATGAGCCTTTCAAAGAAACAAGTATTTAAGATGGGCAGAACAGCAGACATAGAAAATTAGTCTGGTTCATCATATTGCAGTTTAGGTTAAGCAGCTTGAGAAATTACCCCAAGCAGATCTTAGAAAATAATGTCTGGCACAAATTTATTTTTATCCAAGAAGCAACAGCAATTCTACTCGAAATGTGATTTACTGGGGTATGATGAGGATGTTAACAGTATTACAGAATTGCATGCTTTTTGAGATCTTGTTTTAGTTTGCTGAGAGCTGAGATGCGAGAGAATGGGAGGAGATAAATAATTTTTCCAAGATCCTCATGTTTCTGTGAGAGAGTTCAGCAGGATACCACAGCTCTACACTCTACAGAATCAGAAAATGTAATGCAGAAATTACTAATATTACATTTGTTTCGAGATAAATGTTTTTTAGACTAATCAAAAGTAAGTTGAGACTATATTTTCTATTAAAAGTTAAAACACCAGACAATAATCCCAACATTTTGTTGATTTCTGACTGTCAAACTTGTATGCCAATAAGCAGCATCATTAGATTTTACGCCACTGGAAGGTCATATTTGACCCAATGTACCTCTGCTAGTTCTCTGCACTTTCAAGTTTCAACCTGAAATGGATATTATATGCCACAACAAACCCTTACATTCAAAATTCAGTGCTTTAAATGTTTGCTGATCAATATAAATAACTCTTCCTAAGTTGCCTTGCCACAATTCTTCGCTCTTTTTCAAACCTTCTAGTTTCTCTCCTCTTCAGCCATGCCCATCCGAGTCAAAAGAGGTACAATTTCAACAAGCTCTCACAAAATAACTGAATCTTGAGGTTTCCGGTGTAATTATTAAAGAGTAAAGTCACCAAAGTCCTACCAGACCATAGGGAGGCTCTCTCAGAGGGAGGAGACCAATGATGGTTTAACCTGAGGGTCATTATGCCTCAGGCGAGAGAAAGATTGAGAAGGAGGGTCCTTCATGGTAACTTCAACTGGTGTAGGAACTGAACCCATGCAGTTGGCATCACTGTACATTGCAAATCAGCCATCTCTCCTATTCTTTATGAAGTTGTCATCCCCACATTCTCTCTCTTTATGAAGCTGCTTTTCCTGCTGTCTCTCGTGCTGTTTCAGAAGCTGCTGTGCCTATTCCTCGCACGACTCACTCTCCAAGAGCTAACACAGAGATAGGGCTGGACTGCCTCCTTGTTTTATTGGTTCCACATGCGAACTAGCACAGTGCATGGCATTAGCAGTGGTTTATTTTGTGTGGAGACATCCATCATTCATTGAACAGGAGTAGGCCATTCAGCCCATTGAGCCAGCCCTATCATTTGAGATCATTGCTAATCATCTTTCCCACAACATCTTCATATCCCTCAATGTCACATGTCTCCAGAAACCTAATGATTTCTGTCCTGACCCTATTCAATGATTGACTTTCCACAGACCTCTATGGAAGAGAATTCCAAAGTTTCACCATACTCTGAATGAAGAAATTCCTCCTCATCTCAGTCTTAAATGGCCTGCCTCTTGTACTGAAATCATGTCTCCTGGCTCTAGACACACCAGCCTGAAGAAGCATTCTGGAATAATTTCATAAGTTTAAATGGAACTCCCTCTCATTCTGTATAACTCGAGGGAACATGCAGCCAGCTTCCTCAACCTCTCTTTGTTAATTCCACAGATTAATCTGGTAAATCTCCAATGAAATCCCTCTATGGCAAATATATCATTCCTTAGACAAGGAAAACAAAAGGTGAGGTCTCACCATGGCTCTGTACAAATGCAGCAAGGCACCTTTACCTCTGTACTTAGATCATCTTGAAATGAATACCAATGTAATATTTGCTTTACGGTATGCCATAGCTGAATGCGAACATGAACAAGGACACAAGGGCCCTTTGCACACTTTTCCAGTGTTTCACCATTTCAGAAGTAATTCACCATTCTGTTATTTTTCTGCCACATTGAATAACTTCATACTTATTCACATTATATTCAAACTGCCATGTTCCAGCACATTCCTTAGCATGTCAAAGTCCTTTTGATGCCCACTTGTATCCTCTTTACAACTTACCTTCCCTTCAATTTGGCGTCATCAGCCAATTTGGAAATATTACAATACAACGTTATATCCAAATCGCTACCATCTGTGGAATTGCACTGTGTAAACGTTAACTGGCTCATTTGCCTAACCACAATGACTGCACTTCTAAACATTGTGTGAAATTCTTTGCAACATTTTTTCGACAATGGAATTCTCGATATAAATTAAACTCTCTATCTTTTCCTGGGGAGTTACAATGAATGGAAAAAGTGGTCAGGCCATGTAATTTTGCGAAAGAATAGTGTGAAATGAAGCTGAGTGAATTCCTGTGTACTGCTCCATTCATTGAAGAATCATCCAGTGAAGCTTTTGCAGGTGGAGTTAAGAAATAAGAAGGGGCTGGCGATGTTATTAGGGTTTGTACTATACCCCAAATAGTGGAGGGGAATTAGAGGAATGAACGTGCAGGGAGATTGGGGAGACTTGCAGGAGCAATAGGGTTGTCATATTAGGGGAAGTTAACTTTCTGAGCATAGACTGGGACTGCCAAAGCATTAAGTGCTTAGAAGGGTGGAATTTGTTAAGTGCATTCAGGCAAGTTTCCTCAAGCAATATATAGAGGGTCCTACTTGGGAAGAGGCAAAACCCGACCTAATCTCGGGAAATAGGGTAGGACAGGTGAAGGAGGTGACAGTGGGGGAGCACTTTGGAACCAGTGACCATAGTTCTATTGGTTTTAAAATAGTTATGGAGAGGGACAAATCTGGTGCTTAGGTTCAAGTTCTAAATTGTGGTAAGGCGAATTTTGATGGAATTAGACAGGAACTTGCACGTTTTGATTGGAGTAGTTTGTTTGCAGACAAAAGGACCTCCAGCAAGTGGGATGTCTTTAAAAGTGAGATAGCTAGAGTTCAAGGTCTATGTGTTCCTGTGAGGGTGAAAGGCAAGGTTTACAAGAATAGGGAACCCTGGATGACAAGAGATCTTGATGCTTTGACTGGAAAAAAGGTGGTATGGCTCAGGTACAGGCAGCTGGGATCAAAGGAATCCCTGGAGGTATGAAGAGGACACAGGAGGTTACTGAAGAAGGAAATCAGGAGGGCAAAAGGGGCATGAAATGGCCTTGGCTGAGAAGTTCAGGGTGAATCCAAAGAGGTTATTTAAGTATACTAAAGGAAAAAGAATAACTAGAGAGAGAATAGGACACCTCAAGGACCAAAGTGGACATGTATGTATAGAACTGCAGAGATGGGTGAGTTCCTCAATGAATATTTTTCCTCTGTGTTTACCGTGGAGAAAGACATGAAGACTTGGGAACTTGGGGAAGTTAGTGATGATATCTTGGGGACAGTCCATATCACAGTAGAGGATGTGTTGGATGTATTAACATGTATGAGGGTGGATAAATCTCCTGGTCCTGACCAGACATATTCAAGCACAATGCAAGAGAGGAGAGAAGGAATTGCGGGAGTCCTGGCTGATGTTTTTGAATCATCGTTAGGCATGGGTGAGGACCTGGAAGACTGTAGGGAAGCAAATGAAGGACTGCAAAGAAAATCCTGGGTACTATAGACCAGTAAGCCCAATATATGTGATTGGTAAGTTAATTGAGAAGATTTTGCGAGGTAAGATATACATGCATTTGAAAAGACAGGGATTGATTAGGAATAGTCAGCATGGTTTTCTGCATGGGAGATCATACTTCACAAAAGTTTTTGACTTTTTTCATAAAGTGACCAGGAAGGTTAATGAGGGCAGTGTGGTAGATGTAGTGTATAGGGATTTCAGTAAGGCCTTTGATAAGATTCCACATGGTAGGCTGCTCTGGAAGGTTAGATTCCATGGAATCTAGGGGCAGCTGGAAAATTGGATACAAAGTTGGTTTGATGGCAGGAAGCAAAGGGTAACAGCGAGTTTTGAGAAGGTTTATAACTCAGGTTGAGGTTCTGGCTATAGGTTTACTCGCTGAGTTGGAAGGTTCATTTTCAGACGTTTTGTCACCATACTAGATAACATCATCAGTGGGCCTCCGGACAAAGCGAGCAAACCTACACCCAGCAGAGGGTAACAGTAGAAGGATCCTTGTCGGACTGGAGGGCTGTGACTAGTGGAGTGTCTTGGGGTTGGTGCTGGGCCCATTGTTGTTTGTTATCTATATCAACGATTTGGATGAGAATGTACAAAGCATGATTCGTAAGTTTGCAGATGTCACTAAAATGAGACATATCGTTGACAGTGAGGAAGATTATCAGAAATTGCAGCGGGACCTTGATCAGATGGGGAAGTGGGGGCGAGGAATGACAAATGGAGTTTAATATAGATAAGTGTGAGGTTTTGCATTTTGGAATGTCAAACCAAGGTCGAACCTTAAGGAATGTAGTGGAACAGAGGGACCTTGGAGTTCAAGTGCACAGTTCTCTGAAAGTGGAGTCACAGGTAGACAGGGCAGTGAAGAAGACTTTTGGCACACTGGCTTATCAGTCAGGGCATTGGGTATAGAAATTGAGAAGTTATGTTGCAGTTACACAAGGATGTTGCCTGGACTCAACAGACCGAGTTATAAGGAGAGGCTGAACAGGCTAGGAATTTTATCTTTAGAGCATAGGAGACTGAGGGGGGTCTTATAGAAGTGTATCAGACCATGAGCGGCATGGATAGGAATGAATATGCTCAGTCTTTTTCCCAGAGTTGGGGAATCAAGGACTAGAGGGCATCAGTTTAAAGTTAATGGGGAAAGAATAAAAGGGACCCTGAGGGACAAGTTTTTTACATGGAGGGTGGTACGCAGATGGAATGAGCTGCCAGCGGAAGTGGTTGAGGTGGGTACATTAATAACATTTAAAAGGCATTTTGACAAATACATGGATAGGAAAGGTGTAGAAGGATATGGACCAAGTGCAGGGAAATGGGGTTAGCATGGACGGACATTTTGATTGGCATGGACCACTTTGGGCCAAAGGGCCTGGCTCCATCCTGTAGGACTCTATGACTCTATGACTTCAGAGATATAATGTGAGAGAACAGTATTGGGGAACTTTAACCACCTGTCAACAGAAACCTATGGCGTCTTGCAGACTGTGGCCTCCTGAACCTTGGGAGTTCATACAATGTCAAAGGATGACGACTAAATGCTGCTTGGCTTTTCTCTCTCCCAGCAGGTTGCAGGTTTCACTACAGCGAAGGGAATGAGGTGAATGGATGGAGTTTGCATTGAGCATGTATTAAACCAGGGTAGATGGGACAGATTCGATGAGCTTATCTTTGTCTGTGTGCATCAGCTCATAAGCTATTTGGACAGTGATTCTTGTGTGAAATAATGCCAGGCACCTTCATGAGCAACTAAACCCCTGACCCCACCACTCAGAATCCTATCTGATTAAGCCCCTGTCAATCACATCAGATGATTGACAAGCTTCTCAGCTTATCACGAGCCTCAACACTGAAATCCCACCAGGCCAGATGTGGCCGGTTAATCAAAGAGTGGTGGCCCAAGCTCATGAAGGGCAGCAACAACATGTGGCTGAGTCAGGGAATCTCAGGGTGGGCATCACAAGGTGAGGGGATGTCAGAGGTAAGGGCAGAGGGATAGCTTTGAGCAAATTGAGGCAATTGGAGGCTAAAATGTCTGTCGTGTCTGATCAGGGATATGATGGGGGTTGTGTCTGGATGGGATGCTCTTTGAAGGGTCGGTGGTCACTTGATGGGATAAATGGCCTCTTTCCGTACTGTAGAGATTGTAGAATGGTTAATTGCGATGAGAGATTGAGACGGATCATGGTCATTAATCGACCATGTAAAGGTTTCAATTGATGGCAATCGCTGATGACTCTTCTTTCCCAGAACCTGACTGATGAGGTGGCAGGAACCAAACAGGTCCCTTGGCAGTGCCAACCTGTCTAGTTATTTGCCCTTCCTGCCATCTACTGCACACCTTCAGGGAGTGGAAGACCTCATTCAATTTGCCTGTTTGAACTGTCTCCAAACTTCTCCCTGATCTTTACCAAGGGCTGAGGTCTTAAGCACAGAAAGTTAAGGAATGTGAGGCATGTACTTACTTAGCCAAAAGTTACAGGATAAACTGATTACCAACAACTTCGGTGGATGGTACAATTCCAGTTTTGACACTATTTTCCTTTTTATTTTGCTTTACACTTTCTTAAGTTCCTCACCGCTATGTGCCATGCCAGAGGGTAGGATACATTCTAAATGACTTCGAACTGGAAAGAATGCAGATCCTTATGATAAAGGTGAAATACTTGAAAACACAGAACAGATACCAACCATGAGTAGATGTTTTCTCCCTCCTCCGGATACCAGTTGCTCTCCCTCTTTCATATTCCGAGCTCATGGGCAGACCTTCTCCTTCCATCAATGTGTAATATTTTCCACTTTCATGATCCAGGAAGTAGCTGGAAGATTCGGAACTTTTCATCCCAGACTTTGCTATCCCATACTTGCCAATGTCGTCACAAGCCAATATCCCCAATTCATCCCTAAGATGGGGAAATAAAACATCAAAAATAACCATTAGTCCCACAGCAACAAGCATATCGACATTTTCTGGTTGCAAATCCTTTTAAAGCCAGTTTGATGGCTATCAAATGGTCACTTTGTTGGAGGAATGTACTGCAGAATGCAATGGTGCTTTGCTTTACACTCTGAAAGAAGTGCTCGTGTCCCTTGTGCATTACAAAGTCTGAATCCTCAAACTAAAAGGAAAGAAGGTATAAGGTTAAGAAGAAATCTAAGGACAACGATGTCAGAAACACCACATAAACAATATGGCGATTAGTATTTTAACTCTCACAAAGGGAGACATTTTTAATAACACAGAGTTCTCTGCTTATCAACAGTAATCAATTGAAAAGTCGCAAAATTAGTATTTTCAGCTGACCCGAATGTTGAGTGACAATTGATCAGTGTTTAAGTTGAAGTCAGGGCTGCCCATTCTAAGACTTACCTAGGACCATAGATTCCTGAAAGGGGAGATAGAATGAAGACGTCATGAAGTGTAGAACTATCATACTTTGATGACATGCCAATGGTGCTTGTTGGTGTTGTAGAGCTACTGGTAGGACTTGTTGGAATAACTGGCTGGAGATGAAAATGACATATGATTAGTGCCAGAGACAAATTAGCCAGGCCTCCAAATTATGTTGTTAGATATCAACAGTGTAACTGTCTCTGCCCCATGTATTACAAAAAAATGCAGATCAGTTATTCAGTCTTGGGCATCATGGAAGGATGTTTAACAAAACACAAGAAGAACTTCCTTTGAAGACTGCCTTAGGATTGGCTGGAGGTCATATGACTCAGTTGATGTCACACTGCCTCTGAAGTCTGAAGACCCTGAATTAACGTCCCACTCCACAACTTCATGGCTACAGAAAATCTGTTCAAAAACTTCTGACACTTCACATCATTCTTCAAGAGCAAAAATGCATGGGAAGAGATGCAAAATAAATGAGACATACATTGTTTTTCTTCAGAAGTGTTTGACTTTGTTTAACTTCTACGCAAGTTGGCATGCTTTCAGGATTGTACTCAAGTATCAGCTCAGAATATGTGGTCAGGTTCATTTTATGGTTTTATTTCTCATAAAACTGATGGAGATTTTATTATGATTACCATCCACAATGCCAAAGAAGGCTGAGATGCAAGCTTAAACTACCTGAATCTACAAATGACTTGTATTGGAAAATTGAGCAGTTAAACAGTTCCCACAAAGGTGCCGAATGTTAAAATCAATTGGTTAATGCCTGTTTTATATCAGTAGTCAAAGAAATGGCACATCACATTCACTTTAAACTGCTCAAATCCCTCAACAGTCATTTCCTAGCTTTGTTTTCCAAGTACAAATACAACCAATGGTGATAATTAAATAATGACTCTGACAAAGCAAACCTATCAATAAATTGTAAAACCTCTGTAATGCTTTTTCAGGACAGAAATTTCTGGAGTAAATCAGCAGGTCTGGGTGCAGCTGCGGAGAGAGAAACACAGTTAACATTTTGAGTCTAAAGATTCTTCTTCAGAATTGGTTCAACGGGAGTTTGACCTATTATTGTGCTCAAAACAATCACATCGATATTCAGTGCCTTTTTATTTTGATTTGTTAATAATTTACCCAATCGTTATGTTTGTTTCAAGGTCAAGAGTCCGGATGAAGGGTCCTGTCCAAAACGTTGACTCTCCCTGCTCTTCTGATGCTGCCTGACCTGCTGTGCTTTTTCTAGCTCTATAGTTTATTCAAGTCTGACTTTCCAGCATCTGCACTCCTTACTATCTCCATATCGGGATTAAGTGAGCTTCCATTTCTATCCCATTAATTAACAATGCAGGAAAACACATCTCATCCCATTGTCAGTTGACAGGGGCTAGGGTAACACTGTAAGACTCGCCTGGGATTAAAAGTGTTACATTGCTGTGCATCCGTAAAGACGTTTTGTGAACATTTCTGCTCTCAGAGTTTCCGAACACTTTCTGTGAGAACTGTTGTGTTAAAAGTAGCCTACTAAGAAGACTATCACCAATGCACTTACAAGGACCACATGCAGCGAGCAGACCAGGCTGTCCACAGAAGTCCTGACAATCAACTTGATGTTGCTGTATTGTTCAACGCAGGAAAACATGAACTTATTCGAGATGCCTTAGCATATTTCAGATAGATGATAGATAAAGAAGCAGAAGTAGTGAGAGAGAGGGAAAGAGATAAATAGTTGGATAGAGGAATAGATAGAGAGAGAGATAAATAGATAGTGACAGGGATAGATAGACAGATAGTGAGACAGAGATAAATAAGTGGGGAGAGTGATAGAACAAGTGAGAGGTTTTATAGTTGGACAGAGGGATTGACAGAGAGTGAGTTAAATAGATGGACAGAGGCTTAGACAGAGATAGACAGATAATGAGAGAGAGATGTGAATGAATAGAGGGATAGATAGAGATAGTGAGAGAAATAAATAAGTGGAGAGAGGGATAGATAGAGAGAGAGATAGAGACAGAAAGATAGTGGATAAATAGAGACAGATAGTGGGAGGAGTTTAGAGGGATAGAGGGATAGATAGAGATAGAGAGATAATGAGAGACAGAGATAAATGGAGGGATAGAAAGAAAGAGACAGACAGATTCCTGGGATGGTGGGACTGATGTACTGCGAGAAAAATAAGGTTGTTTTAAAGAAATTTTATTCAGGAATGGACAGGATAGATGCAGGAAGTATTGAGGAGGCAGAGACACTGCAGAAAGATTTAGACAGGTTAGGAGAGTCAGCAAACAAGTAGCAGATGAAATACAACACAGGAAGGTGTGAGGTCATGCACTTTGGTAGGGACAATAGAGGCATGGACTATTTTCTAAATAGGGAGAAAATTCAGAAATCAGAAGTGCAAAGGGACTTGGGTGTCTTAGTCCAGGTTTCTCTTGCAGGTTGAGTTGGTAGTTAGGAAGGCAAATACAATGTTGTCATTCATCTTAAGAGGACTAGAATATAAAAGTAGGGATGTACATCTGAAGCTTTACAAGGCCCTGGTCAGACCACATTTAGAGTATTGTGAGTATTTTTGGGCCCCACACCTCAGGAAAGGTGTTTTGGCCCTTGTGCTAGTCCAGAGGAGGTTCACGAGGATGATCCCAGGAACGAAAGGCTTAACATATCAAGAATGTTTGAGGACTTTGGGACTATACTTGATGGAGTTTAGAAGGATGAGGGGAATCTAATTGAAACTTACAGAATACTGACTGGCCTGGACAGAGTGGACTTTGGGAAGGTGTTTCCACTGGCAGGAGAGAGGAGGACCTGAGGGCAAGGGAAGTAAAGGGAAGACCCTTTAGAATGGAGATAAGGAGAAACTTCTTCAGCCAGAGAGCTGTGAATCTGTGGAATTCATTGCCACAGAAGGGCTGTGGAGGCCAGGTCATTAAGAATACTTAAAACAGAGATGGATATGTTCTTGAATGCCAAGGGGTTCAAAGGATACGGGGAGAAAGTGGGAAAATGGGGTTGAAAAACCTATCAGCCATAATTGAATGGCAGGGCAGACTCGATGGGCTGAATGGCCTAATTTCTGCTCTTATATCTTATGGTCTTGTGGAAGGATGTTCTCTATGGAGTCTAGACTAGGGGTTGCAGTCTCTTGATAAGGGGTAGGCCTTTTAGGACTGAGATGAGGAGAAATTTTTCCACCCAGAGACTGGTGAGCCTGTGGAATTCTCTCCCATTGGAAACTCTTGAGGCCAAAGTATTGAGACTTTCAAGAGAGATATAGATATAGTTCTCAGGACTGAGGGCATCAAAGGGTAGTGGGAGATAGCGAAAACAGGGTATTGAATTGAATGATCAGCCATGATCATTTTGAATGACCAGAACAGGTTTGAGGGGCCAGAATCGCCTATTCCTGCTCCTATATTGTATACTTCTTTGTTTGTATATGACAAAACACTGTGCAAAGGCAAGCTGTTCCTTTCTGTGAGTGCAATCCAAGTAAATACAGAATTATTTCATTCCACAGAATGAAGTTTTCTGCCAATGTAAAGAACCAATATGCTTATTGCAGTGAGCATGAAGATCACAACAGTACAGCTTGACATAATGAGTCCAATAATTGATGGATGCCAACTCCTCTAATTACTGCAACATCTCTCTGCATTTCTGTAAATAAAGAGCTAATGAAAACAAATATCTTTTAAGCAAGAAATTATTTGGTTTTGCAAAGTAGTAAAGCATTACAAAGACATACTCAGGGTTAAAAATGGTGAGGGGAGTAACTAAACAAAATGAACCTCTACATAGTGATTGCTTTCAAGATGGCAAAACTCCTCAGTCAGAGCTCGACTGTCTGTCCATTCCTCTTTTGTTTTTTCTCTTTTATTTCCTCTTTTGTGTTTTCCTTCTTTCTTCCTGGTGATGTCCTGAATTTCTGCACTCGGTACAGACTCAGACTCTCAGCCTCAGCCCAGACTCAGTGTGGTGATCTCTTGGCTCAGAGTGGTGTCCTCTCAGCCCATCATGGCTGTCTCCTGGCCCAGCATGGCGGTCTCTTGATGGCTTTGGTATGGTGGTCTTTCGGTGACCCGGCTTCGCTCTTTCTCGTCGGCCTGGCATAGTGGTCTGTTGGACCAGTGTCATCTCAGCGTGGACTTCCAGCTTCCAGATGATTCCAGAGTGGTCTCCCAGCCTTGAGAGTCTTGAAGTGATGCCCGGTAGAGTCTGGAGTCAAGGCTGGTGTGGACTAGAGACTGGGTGCCGCGTGGACTGGGTGGGAAGGACTATTATTCTGATATTTTTACTTCTTTATTGTTCTGATTTATTCCTATGATCTACAATGCTAGGCATCTTATTTCCATTTTTTTCTATTTTTTCCCCTAAGAATTTAAACTTTAGAATCTGCACCGAGGTACTTTTGTACCTAAGATGGAGTCGTAAGTGGAGACGTCTAAGCCTTTCACTGTACTCATCTGAGTACGTGACAATAAAGGTAATTCTATGACTGACACCATTCTATTCTTTGCAGGCAGCAAACCAACTTTGTACATCCTGTTTACTTGCATAATTTCTGCATCCAGCCAGTACTGGACACATCAGTCAGGGACCAATTCCATAAGTGGTGTCAGCATCACTTAAAGCTGGTTTGCCAAGGAAGCCTGCTAACTCTTAAAAGGAGGAGGAATTTGGCTGCAATTGGTGCTGGGAGTTGAGGTTGAAGAGAACCTGAACACAGAAGAACAGAACAAGAGGCAACAGAACAGTTACAAGGCATTTGACCTCTGTACTAGGAGCTTTGGTGAAGGAGGAGGAATGAAAGACAGATATTGCTCGATCATGGTCAGAGGGCTTATTCAGAGGCAGTCCATGGAGTCCTGGGGAAAGGGGGATACTGAAGTCTGGAGGTTGGTCTTCATTGTAAAGGATTACCAGGGAATGGTGACAGCTGTAGGGAGTGGACCTCACAGTGAATAGGAGGCAGTGGGAGTCTCCAGACTGGGAGATTCAAACAAGTTCCACTAATTCTGGCCATCACGTGGGCTAGTGTCAAACAAGGTGCATGAACATTTCCAAAACTATGGGCTGTGGGGTAAAGCTTTTGTTATATTCTGTTTCTCTTTACCCTTATTGTGGGATGTGGGCGTCGCTGGCTGGGCCAGCATTTATTACCCGTCCCTAGTTGTCATTGAGAAGATGGTGGTGAGCTGCCTTTTGGAACCACTGCAGTCCACCCGCTGTGGGTTGACCCACAATGCCATTAGGGACTGTGCAGGGTCCACAGGGCTGCTTCGGCAGTTGTTCATTTCCAGTGCCTAGTTCAATGCCAGGTGATCCACCTAGTTTCATTTCTTTGAGACTTTGTAGCGATTGGTACAACAGGACGGCTTATTAGGCCATTTCAGAGAACAAGCGAGAGATAAAGAGAGAGAAAGGACTGCAGATGCTGGAGAGTCAGAGTTGAAATGTGTGGCAATGGAAAAGCACAGCAAGTCAGGCAGCATCCGAAGAGGAGAAGAGTCAACATTTCAGGCATAAGCTCTTCATCAGAGAGTAATTGAGAGTCAACCACATTGCTGTGAGTCTGGAGGCAGATGTAGGCCAGACCAAGTGAGATTGGCAGATTTCCTTCCCTGAGGGACTTCAAAATACCAGATGGGTTTTTCCAAAAATCAGCAATACTTCTTAATTCCAGACTTTTTTTATTGAATTCAAATTCCACTTTCTGCCATGGCAGGGTTCAAACTCTTGGGGCCAGAGCATTAGCTGATTTTTCTGGAGCGATAATACCACTAGGCCATCGCCTCTCCTATTAAAAGGCTATAGGAGTTGGGAGGTCATGCTGCAGCTGTTCAGCGCATTAGTTAGGCCACTTTTGGAATACTGCGTACAATTCTGGTCTCCTTCCTATTGGAAGGATGTTGTGAAACTTGAAAGGGTTCAGAAAATATTTACAAGGACATTGCAACGGTTGGAGGGTCTGAGCTATTGGGAGAGGCTGAACAGGCTGGGGTTGTTTTCCCTGGACCGCCAGAGGCTGAGGGGGTGACCTTATAGAGGTTTATAAAATCATGAGGGGCATGGATAGGGTAAATAGATGAGATCTCCCCCAGGGGTGGGAGGAGTCCAGAATTAAAGGCATAGGTTTAGGGTGAGAGGGGGAAAAGGGACCTAAGAGGCAACATTTTCCACACAAAGGGTAGTGCGTATTTGGAATGAGCTGCCAGAGGAAGTGGTGGAGGCTGGTAAAATTACAACATTCAAAAGGCATCTGGACGGTATATGAATAGAATGGGTTGAGAGGGAGATAGGCCAAGTGCTGGCAAATGGGACTAAATTAGGTGAGAGTATCTGATCAACATGAACAAATTGGACCTGTTTCCATGCTGTACATCCCTATGACACTGTAGCTCAACAGGAATGGGGTGGTAAGGGTGGGGAGTGGAGGATTGCTGGAGGCTGAAAGATCATAGGGATCACAGAGGCAGCACCAATCGGAGCCAACATCTTGAGTGCCTCCTTGCCATGTCAGGTAAGCGAGTGTAACCAGAACAAAGAAGTGGCAACTGATGATTATATTTATCAGGAAGGGCATCCCAGATAACGTGACCAAATACTGCATTGTCGAGGTCAAGGGGCCTGAGGTAACTTAACTCAAACCTGTTACCAGGATGAACTAACTGAGTTTGGACTTTGTCTAATAGGTTGTGATTCTATTAGTACTCTGGCAAGCCACTCCTATTTGGTGCCAAGGACACGTGGCTATGTTTGCAGCCCTTGCCCTGTTGTGTTGCTAAGCAACTGCTTTGTTAGCCATCTGGCTGTACGTTGAATGTCTTTGGCTGACCACACTTTCAAAGAGCCATACATTGCAGGTCCTGCAGACTGTAAGCAGCAGTCAACTCAGACAAAGCACTAACATCACATGGTGCTGAGGTTAGGTATTTCTTGAGGCTTCCATCAGGATATTGTGTCCAAATGTCGTGCAATGAAGTCCCTCAGTTGGTTGACAGGATCCCCTGTGCACATTTCCATCTTTTAATCCTTCAATTTTCCAGAGTGAGCATGAATTATCCTGAAATACTTGAGCATCCTCTGGAAGAACAATGGAACTGTAAGAGGCAGACTGGTGAACTATGAGAGACAGAGAGAGCAGAGATGTGTACAGCCATTGTGTAGCTCCCAGCCTTGATTGACTATGTGTTCCCTTGAAAAGCTGATACATGAAATGAACCTTTGCCTCCAGAGATTTGTAGAATCATCAGTGACTTTGGATTCTCAGCCATAGGTGGATGCAAATCTGGGATTAATACAATCCCTACATGTAGTCCCAATGGAATCCACATTAACTTGGCCGCGGTCATCGAAGTCACACGATGTCTGAGGCTATCTGCGGTCAAGGAGAGGGCGTGAGATTGTAAAGAGGTGAGCAATGCTGACTTCTTTCATCCTTGGGAAGTTTGAAGAGGCTGCTCATCTCTCGCAGTGGTGTGATTTAACCAAGTCCCACAGCGAAAACTATGCCGCAGCAGCCATTTTAACACAACAGTGAACGTATAGCTACAAATTATTTATGATTACCCATCACGTCCATGCGTGGTAGTGCCTGGAGAAAACAGAAGTGAACATGTTGGCATAGATTGGCATGCACAGACATTTGTAGTGGCTGCACAGAGGCACAATGTCAAGGGAGCATCGTTTTGCTATTTTCCAGGAAAGAAGACTAAAAAGCTCAGTTACATCCTTAATAAGGCTCAATAAAGAGTGGATTTATGTGCACCAGGACTCTCACTCAGCAAAACACTTGAACTGAACAGGGGATCATTGCTTGCCATGTATTTATTTCAAGCCTTCAACATGATAAAACATTGCAAAATGCTTCACCAGGAGTGCTATCAAGTAAGCATTTGTCTCTTGGTTACATAAGGACGTGTTAGGCTGATGACTAAAAGCTTGGTCAAAAGGGTGAGTTTTACCAAGTGCCTTAAAGGAGGGATGGGAGGTTGAGAGGCAGAGAAATGTAGAAAGGGAACTCAGAGCTAGCTACACAATGGAAACCATGACCACCAATGGTGGAGTCATTCCAATCAGAGGTGTTTGAGATGCTAGAATTTGAGTGCAGATATTCAGGAGTGTTGTAGCACTGGGGAGTATTACAGAATTGGGGACTGTGAGGTCACGAGGGATTTGTAAACAAGGAAACTTGTAAAACCAATGCGTTGCTTCACAGGGACCCAATGTAGATCAATGATCACAGGAGTCTTCCCTTTTGTTCTTCCTTACCCTCACCCCTTTCAATGGTATGAAACCCATTACATTTCCACCTTTCTCAAGTTCTGAAGAAAAATTCTTTCCAACTCAAAACAGGAACTCAATTTCTCTCTCAATCAATGCTGCCAGACCAACTGAATATTTTCAGAACTCCCAGCTTTTATTTCAACTTAGCAGCATCCAAGTTATTTCATTTTTGCAACTGCTTCTCAAGGGGAAATAAATGAGTCTTTAAATAGATTTAGTTACTATTTGGTCATTCAGGTATGTAGCTATTTGGTACCTAACATAGTTTATTAAGATCTGGGATAATCGAGAGAGAGAGAGAGAGACCGAGAGATTAGCAAATCCAGAGGGTCAAGAAACTGAGTAGGGTTGAAGCCTCACTCAGTGATAATTATCATTAATGAAGAGTGAATACAATTATTATAGACATTAAAATAGAATGATTGCATGATTCATTAAAAGACCACAAGGAAAACAAGCTTCATATATCTCCAGATGGAAAGGAAAGGGTAAAAATTATGACCACTGATCTGCATTTTAAATGAAATTGAAAAAGCAGCCTAAAAATAGCACTCACGCAGGCATGCTTTGTAATTAGTTACCATGGTGCAATCAGCAACTCATTTATCCAACTGTATTAAAAGTGAACTTTTCAGCATTTTTATCGGACACATTTGTCATGCTGACAGCACTTCAATCTGAGGGGCATCAGACTGCAACTTAATGAGGATTCAGTTTACCTGCAGGGCTAAAGGTTTCCATCTCACATTCTTCAGCAGAGCAGGGGCAGAAGTGAGTGTGTTCTGTGGTCGTTTTTTCAAAGTCAATATCACCCCATTGGGATCCTCTCTGAGTGCATTGACAAGGTTCTTCAACTGCCAGCCCACCTGGAATCGAGAATCCAGAGACAGAAAGATGCAAGCTTGAGGTTTAAGTTTTGCTGGATTGTACTGAACTTAAGTATTGCTGGAAAAAGATTCCATTTTGTTCACCTCAGTCATCAGGACAATTTGTAAGAAATACTGATTCAAGAGGAAATCTGACATTTACGTTGCATGTGGGGACAGTGCTGTTGGTTGGCAAGTGAACTCTGATTGGTATAGGTGTTGCCATGGAGAATGCTCCAATAAATGATGATTGACAGTTAGCCGCAGTTTGCCTTTTGGCAGCAATATTTAATTTTCTGAACCAAAAAATTATACTCAATTGGAATTGAAAAAGCATGCAACCAAATAAATGCTGGTTAAATAAATTTGGTTAAATAAAGCAACCTCAAGCATATATTTAACACTGGACTAACTATAAAGATGCAAAGAGGGTGAAGTGTTTGTCGCTATTATATGAAACATGATTATTACAGTTTAGGAAGCCATTTGGTCTATTTAGGTTCAAAGGGATCCTGGAAAGCCTCCATTGTTGCAGCTCAATGGTCCTCGAAGCTTTGAGGAGATGTCTTCCTGTTTGTCTATTGAGAAGTATGTCCCATAAGTTAGAGAAATCAGTCACAATTACACAGAAAGTGATTGGCAGCTTGAAATACCTCAATGGGGTGGATAGAGTTTATTGTATATGGAGAATGATGTTATCCAATGTAATGCATTCTGAGCAACATCAGATTATGTAATTGAGTGTTACAAAGTCCAAAGTGTGAAGGAACACCTGAAGGAGACCTGGGAGCTGCCTGTTCTGCCCATCAGGATTGAGAGGTGAAAGTTACGCTGTCCAACAGGGGAAAACAGGGTTATGTTTCAGTCACTAATACTCAAGCAGAGATGGCAGGGAAGGGTGGGGGGGGGGAGGGGGGGGGGAGGGGTGCGGAGAAAGCATGGACTGTAGTTGACTTTACAATTTTCTGTTTATGTAATAACTGTTGTGTTAATATGCTGATTTTCTTCAATATTTGGTAAAAAAAAGTTCAGGTAAGTTGAATGGACATTTTCAAGGTAAGCTGTTACTAGAAATTCTGTTAACTATCACTAAATAAATAAATATATTTATGTCATCAGAATAAAATTTGTATGCATTTCCCTTATGTACACCATTGCCTATCATTGACCTGTATCACAAAAACATACATGTGAACAAAGGGGTCATCAAGGAATTTCATCCCTTCCTTATTCTAGATGATGAAAAAAGACAGGATATTTTCCTTAAAACTTCAGGCCACTGAATTTGAAAGGTGACTCTCGAGCAATCCAATCAAAGAAACAAGAATCAATCAGATGTCAGGAGCAAACCACTGGGCTTGATTCCACATTCTAGAACCATCTGTACACGGTTACTTTGGAATGATATAATCACAATGAATGAGTCAATTTCATGACAAAAGTTTCCACTACACAACTGACTGAACACTTCTAAACCTATTTCATGACATCAGCCAAAATATGACTGAGTGATCAATACATTAAAAAAAAATTTATAAAGGATATCACATCCTTTGCCAGGATGTGCTTTTAGTTGTGGTATCACTCCTTTCCCCTAAATACATAGCACCAGCATGGGCCACCTCACCCCAGCATGTTCTCATACCATTGGAGTTCAGGCCTAACTCAAGTCTGGCTGGTCACTTGTGGCCTGATGCAAAGAGTGAACAGATAGGTGCAGCAGACCAACTGAATGAGCTGAGGACTTCATCCTTCCCCAAGGCAAACTCCAATCATTCCACACCCACTTCTTCCCAAGGTTATAATTGGTCCAATAACTCAACTGTTTCCTCTTGTTACTCCCTCCACTGCTCATTTACCAACCGACTCGAACTTCACATGCCAAGACTGTTTCACTTTCCTGGCACCGATCTCTATGTAACTTTGTTGTCCACACTTGATCATGGCTCCAATCATTTGAGCTAATGTTCCAACAGACCAACGAGATTGTCAGAAACATGGGGGTTGACATTTCTGTCTCCATGCCAGGTGCATTACCTCCCCCTACGTCTCTTTCCAACAATTCTGATGAAATATTGAATGAGATGACATTGTGTCATCAATTTGAGGTCATCCAAAACAGACAGAGGGCGAACCAATGTTGGAACCATTTTGAAGTAATTCTGTAACAAGCTACCAAGGCTTTTTGATAACCCAGTCATCTATAAGTTTTTCATTTCCAGCTACATTTTTTGGGTGTTAGATGCAATAAAGTTTGGGCGTCCTTAATATCAAATATAACGGAGTGGCACAAGGGCAGAATCTTGCTTCTGAGTCAATGGCTGATTGTATTATTAGGTTCTGCTGAGCCAGTTGGCAGCATCTGTATGCTTATGTTTAAAGTCTTTATTTCACCTTTAAAAAAAAACAACTAAAGACAGATTCAAAGAGCAAGAAGCTCTTACAATTCTAACTGTGACTCATCCCCTGTTGGTGGCATTAACCCTTTGTCACATGGCATCCTGGTTTACGGTACAGATTGGTCACAGATTGATTTTGTTTCTGTCGAGCTACACAGACACTAATGACACTTGAATGGATAAACTCAGATAGCTGGGGCAGGAACAAGTGGGCCCCTCAGTTTCCATTCTGCCTCTCACCCCACAGTAAAATGTAACATTCAAACTACAAATCCACTCCAGGCAATCAGAAAGGGTGAGAAACTGGCAGAAAGGGGAAAAAAGAACAAAAGTATGATGGACTCAGCTTGGAGAAGTGTACTGTCACTCCAATCACACAACTCCATGGTTCATAAAACTTAACATTAACTTTTTCCAGTTACCAAGGTAACTAATTATATACCTAATCTCTATCAGATTTAAAACAAAGGATCCATCAACCAAGTTTCTTAATAAACATATTTATTAGTTTACCAAAACAAACTTAATCAATAAAGATGCAATAAATGATTAGTATACACAGTAATATAGAAACATAAATAGTTATCTCTCCAAATATCCCCAACACACATATACTCTGCAGCAAAATAAAAACAAAACTTTCGCTAAAGGGTTATTGCTGAATGTAAAAGGGTGAGGCACAGACATGTTCTGAAGTCTGTTCTCTGATCTTCTAGCAAAAGAGATCAAGTCATTAATCGATGTGATAGGCTGCTTTAATTTGTTTGATGACCTCACCTTCTGCCAGGTGTTGGGATTCCCAATGAGCTGCCACCTCGTTCAAGGTAAATGGTGGGCGGCATGGTGGCACAGTGGTTAGCACTGCTGCCTCACAGCGCCTGAGACCTGGATTCAATTCCCGCCTCAGGCGACTGACTGTGTGGAGTTTGCACGTTCTCCCCGTGTCTGCATGGGTTTCCTCCCACAGCCCAAAGATGTGCAGGTCAGGTGAATTGGCTATGCTAAATTGCCCGTAGTGTTAGGTAAGGGGTAAATGTAGGGGCATGGGTGGGTTGTGCTTCGGCGGGTCGGTATGGACTTGTTGGGCCGAAGGGCCTGTTTCTACACTGTAATGTAATGTAATCTAATGTAAAGTTGAGAAAGGGGAAACACATGATAAAGGGATTGTTGGATCTTTGTTGGCAATGTTCTTCATGATCTTACAGCTGACTGAAATTTTAGTAATTTTATTCCTGGTTTGACTCTCCGAGACCATTTTCTCCACAATTTGTTCCTTTGGAGATACTAATTTGGTGAAGTCCAGAATAACTTCATTGCAAACAGTCATGTGTACAACATTAGACCAATCATTAAGATGCTCAATCCAGGGCCTTTATTCCTTTGACTACAAAAATGAGAGCGACTCTACAAAGATATGAGTGATGTCTCAGCCAGTAGAAAGTGGGGCAGCCTATTATATGGACCACACATTTTTAGCCCTCGTCCCATTTGGGATGAGCAGAGAGTTCACTGAGAGGGCCGTTCAGTCATAGGTATTGTTGCCCTAGGACATTTCTGCTACAACACATGTCCTATGTCCTTCAAGTATTTCCCGCCTCTCTACAAAATCTTGGCTGGGAAGCTCCCAGGTTTACATCTTTGCCTCGTCGTTAATGCTGCATTGCTAAAGGACCATATCACAACAAACAGGCCAACTGAGAACATGGAAATCCCAATGGTACAGGTTTAAAGACTCCACAGAATGTATCAAGGTGACTGGGTTAGTTCGAGATTGCTCCCGCTATGTTGAACACTGGTTGAAGTTAGATGTAAAATGACAATTCTTGATGGATTCTGTTTTTGTTCTGAGGAGCAGAAAAGACAGGAGGAAGGGATTGAGGAAACTGGGGCCGTAATTATGGGAGAAACAGTATCTAAGACTGGAGAAGTAACTCCTCACAGATTCCTTCTTTATAATTTTCAAGTGTGATTTCATTCTTATTTGTCACCTCCTTCACTGATCCTTTTACAGGTTCTCTGGGGCCTTTTGAATTTGATTGTCAACCCCGTGTATACTGAATCTTGGTGTTAAACACCCAACCACCCGAAGAAAAAAGATGTAAAATACTCTTTAGAGCATGGATTGGGAGTCACAGAAGAGTTCACTCAAACAGCTAGCACAGATACAATGGGATGAATTGTGGACAGTTGCTTCTACAATTCTCAGATTAACTAAATAGGCCAGGAAAACCTGAAAACCAACAGCAAGGCATATAATCTCAACTGGCTCAGGAATCAGATTACTGAGGCTATGGATGGAAAGGGGATGTGGGAGTTTTTTTCGTACAGTTTCTTTCAATGTCAATTGAGCTACATCTGGTCAAAAGATGTTATTGCACCTAAAACATTAATCAGTTCCTTTTGCTGAAAAGGGTGGATGTGGTTACTCTACAAAAAAGTACCTGTTTCGGCTTAACAATTTTTGCCAGTCCTCTTCAATCATAAGAAGAATCAAATTCCTTTTACAGTTTAAGAAGTCAATTAAAATGTGGAAACATAAATTACTCAGTGTCCACTGTCTGACATGATATTCAATTAGAAAACTACAGTGGAAACTTACTGGTAGCCTTGTCAGTGATTTTAAGTCATGTTCTGGCTGTGGCAGATTTACACTGAAATAGAAACATTATATTTTGGCAAAGTGTCATTTTTGTCGAGCTTTGTGGAGTGTAGCTTTTCATGAGACTTAGTGAGATTGCTCATGCTATCATTCAAAACCCACCTCATTAATTACCTACCATAGTTAATGGGAGGTATTAACATTAATCAGATTAGAACATAGAACATAGAACATCGAACATTACAGTGCAGAACAGGCCCTTCGGCCCTCGATGTTGCACCGCCCTGTCATACTAATCTGAAGCTCATGCCACCTACACTATTCCATGTACGTCCATATGCCTGTCCAATGACGACTTAAATGCACTTAAACTTGGCGAATCTATTCCAAAGTATTACATACCCTTACTACTCTCTGAGTAAAGAAACTACCTCTGACATCTGTCTTATACCTATCTCCCTTCACTTTAAAGTTGTGTCCCCTCGTGTTTGCTGTTCCCATACTTGGAAAAAGGCTCTCCCTGTCCACCCTATCTAAACCTCTGATTATCTTGTATGTCTCTATTAAGTCACCTCTCAACCTTCTCCTCGCTAACGAGAACAGCCTCAAGGCCCTCAGCCTTTCCTCGTAAGACATTCCTTCCATACCAGGCAACATCTTAATAAATCTCCTCTGCACCCTTTGCAAAGCTTCCACATCCTTCTTATAATGCGGTGACCAGAACTGTACACAATACTCCAAGTGTGGCCGTACCAGAGCTTTGTACAGCTGCAGCATAACCTCCTGGTTCCGGAACTCAATCCCTCTATTAATAAAGGCCAAGACACTGTATGCCTTCTTAACAACCCTGTCAATCTGGGTGGCAACTTTCAGGGATTTAACAACCCTGTCAATCTGGGTGGCAACATTCAAGGATAGATTCGATTCCCTACAGTGTGGAAACAGGCCCTTCGGCCCAACCAGTCCACACCGACCCTCCGAAGAGTAACCCATCCAGAACCATTCCCCTCTGACTAATGCACCTAATACTATGGGCAATTTAGAATGGCCATTTCACCTGACCTGCACATCTTTGGATGTGGGAGGAAACTGGAGCACCCAGAGGAAACCCAGGCAGACACAGGGAGAATGTGCAAACTCTACACAGACAGTCACCTGAGGCTGAAATCGAACCTGGGACCCTGGTGCTGGGAGGCAGTAGTGCTAACCACTGAGCCATCGTGCTGCTCCAATGTTAATCTGATGCTAGTCTTGTCCAGCCTAAAGCCAATTTTCCCATGCTCCAAACCTGAAAGCACTCACTGCTGCCAGGACATCCCATCACACACCATCATCCCTGGCATGAACTCCAGGGACTTCAATCATTCAACCAGCAATCTGGCAATCTGGGGTTGGCCATCACCAACAAAACAGTGGCACAGCAGCCACAAACCAATGCTCTCAGGACATATAAGTGCAACAGCAGACACTTCTTTGCATATATAATTGCATACTTCCATTCCTATCACAGATTAAGCTCCAAGCCATACAACTTATCAGAATGTTGCCACACGCCACTTGAGAAACCCCTCCTAATCATTGCTACTCTTTCCCCAATGCCCATCACAGACCACATTTTACCCACTCTTGACTTTCGTGTTGGAAATCTTCACGTCAGAAATGTTTATGTCAGGCATTGACAGCGTGTAGTTCCTATCTGGCTGGGTGGGGATGCCTTATGAGGAGAGATTAAGTAATTTTGAGGATGATAATTTCTGTTAATAGGCCTCGTTCAGATCATTTGCAGGAAGATTGCCTCAATGTCAGGAAATCAGTTGGAAAATGCAACATTCTGGTCTCAATGTCAAGAAAGGTCTCAGTTCCCTTCTCACGTCACTCTTCCACATTTCTTGCCATAGCCAACATTGTTGAAGGCCTGGGAATGTTCTGCCCAGAGAATTCACTTTAGTCCCTATTTCAACATTTAATGTTCTGCACGATCACAGCCATCAATATACATATTGCAAGGGAAAATGAATGTCCTGCTTAGCAATTCCTTGAATTATCCCTTCCTCATGAGCTAGTCAATCTAGAAGGTGTCAGCAGGGTGATCAATCAG
The DNA here is from genome assembly GCF_047496795.1 of Chiloscyllium punctatum. Classification (NCBI taxonomy): domain Eukaryota; kingdom Metazoa; phylum Chordata; class Chondrichthyes; order Orectolobiformes; family Hemiscylliidae; genus Chiloscyllium; species Chiloscyllium punctatum. Next base: position 19,651,731 of record NC_092763.1, on the reverse strand, counting down.
AGGGAGCAGTCCAGTTTCTGCAATCCTGTATCTGCATGTAAGTGTTACTGAGCTCTGTCAAATCAGCATTCGGCTGGGAGGTGGGTGCCATGTGTGGCAGGAAGGGTGCCTGTCAAGGCAGTTGAAGCAAGTGCTCACCCTCTTTCTGCCACCATGCCATTACATCAGTGGAAAAGGCACAGCACCAGCTCCCTGTCCAGAGGTCAACTGAACTAATGACATAGCCCATTAAGGGATCTCTTCCCAACACGATTAGCACTTTCCCATTAAACACTGCAGACTCTCGGCAAGCTGGGATTGGACAGAGGAGTGGAATCTGGGCACTCTGTGAGCCACAGACAGGTCCTGGAGTGGCAATGGCTGCTCCCACTCCCAACAGCAAAAACCCTCCTCACCTCTGTTCTGGTCTTTCAAAGAATCCCTCCAAATCAAATAGAGGCATTTGGTCCATTAATTCCATACCGATCCTCCGAACAGCACCCCACCCCACCCCACCCCACCCTATACCTTCAACCCCACATTCGTTATGACTAATGCACCTAGCCTGCACATACCTGAACACTACAAGGCAATAACACTACAGTATAGCCAATTCACCTAACCTGCACTGTGGGAGGAAACCGGAGCACCCGGAGGAAACTCATGCAGATTCAGGGAGAACTCCACACAGACCGTGGCCTGAGGCAGGAATCGAACCCGGGTCCCTGGTGCTATGAGGCAGCAGTGCTAACCACTGAGCCACCGTACCAGCATGAACCATTTTGTCAGCAGTCATGCTACAAATATAAAACTCAGTCTGGTGCACGACCAGCAGACTTGAGATCCCTGGAAGAAAGTAAGCATTCTCCCTCGCCCAGCTATTCTGCTGTCGGGTAGAGGGAACAATCACTATCATGACTGAAGTCAGCTGACACAGTAGAGGCTAGGCAATAAAACTGGGAACCACTTGCTCCAAGTGATTCAAGTCCACATCAGGACATACACACCCCTAACCCTGACCTCTCCCACAGAGGCTCCTTGTGCTCAATTACAGCAAGAAAACCCACATGTATCAATGTAAATTCACTAACCACCCTCGGCACCTTTTGGCCACCTCTGGGACAACCCGCCTGGGGTGACAGCGCTGAGGATAGCTAACCGCCTTCTGGCTCTTGGTCTGCCCCTACGTACCATTGGGCTCTCACCCACCCCGATGGTAACACACATGTATCAATGTAAATGGGAAACATTTGTAGATTGTAGACAGGTAGGAAATCCTGTAGGATCTTTGAGGCTTGCCAGACTTAGACTGCAGACACCCACTGCACCACCAATCCATTTAGCATTGGTTTCTGGAAGGTGAAGCTTTCTGAGTGAGATAATTACCATTTAAATGTAGCCCCCACCTCCAAAAGCATTGCACTGTCCAACCTATCTAATCCTCTGATTATCTTTAGCTCTCATTTAAAGAGTATATTTAAATGCTAACTTAAATAAACCCTTTAAATGAAAGCTAAAGATAATCAGAAGGTGAGATAGGTTGGACAGTGAGAGCCTTTTTCCTCGGATGGCGATGGCTAGCACAGGGAGAAATAGCTTTAAATTGAGGGGTGATCGATATAGGACAGATATCAGGAGTACCTTCTTTACTCAGGGAATAATAGGGTGTGGAATGCACTGCTTGCATCTGTAGGAGACTCACCAAATTTAAGGGAATTTAAATAGGCTTCAGATAGGCATGTGGACGAGAATGGAATAGTGTAGGTTAGATGGGCTTCAGACTAATTCCACAGGTACGTGCAAAATCAAGGGCTGAAGGGCCTGTACTGTGCTGTAATATTCTATGTTCAATGTTCTAAATACCAGCCCTGTGTTACCGAATGTAAGCGACTTCTGATAGATAGCCAACAGCAATCTGGAGTGCCGGAAGTGAGAAAATCTATTTAGGACATGTGGTCATGCCTAACATAAGCAGTCTCACTTATATTAAAAATACAATTTCATTCATCCAGCTATTCTAATCTTGGAAAATGTTTCCATTTTAAAATCTCTGTGTCAGGGTTCTCAACACATCAAAGTTCATCAAATGTGTAAAGGCACAGAGCAGTGAAGGACTCACATCCCAGCTCACACCTCTCCAAAGAGAAGGATGTAGCCATGGCAATGGAGTTCACTGTTCAGAAAGCATCACTGATTTGTGACTTGTCAATTCACTGTAAGCTAGTGGAATCCTCCATGCATAAAATTACAAAGCAGTCTCTTTCTGCTCCGTCAGTGTGTCACAGGTTCTTTACCGAGACAATGGAATGCAAATGTGCTGAAGAGCCGCTCCTGTACGCTGTGTTTCACTGTTGTCATCTCCAAAAGAAAGTTAATGCATGAAACAAGAATTGGCAGGAAAGAAGACTGGTTAACATTGACTTCAGCTCAGGCTCTGCACCAACAAGGATGAACACTCTGGAAGTTAAAAGGATTTTTCGATTTAAGGAGGTTGGCTGCTTCTAGTATAGTCAGCTTTCATTTCAAATGTTCAGAAATGGCAATTTGTTTTTAATCTCTCACGGAGTTCCTCAGAGTTAGCTGAGGATATTTTGATTTATAGCAATAGGAAAATTTATATCTTGCGAGAGATAGCTGACGTACAGTCACTGAACAAATATTGATTCCATTTTGATTGAATGGTGTTCTGAGATATTTCCTGAGATATTGCTGTTTGAATTCAGTGATGTAACATGGGAAAGTGGAAATAAGTGTTCTTTATTTTACATATAATTCCATAGCTATGTGGTTTTTTTTTCTTTCTTTTTTTTATTTTTTCTTTTTTTTCACTCAAGTGGCCAGTCACAACTCCAGGGTGTTGGTGGACACCGCGTGCTCCTTCTCCAAGGACACCCGGGCAGCTATGTGGTTATTATCTCGCCCTGACTGGTTATTGTAGTGATTGTAATGAGGTCAGCCAGGTGGACCTCATAGAAAATGAGTTCCCTGATTGGGCTTGTTAACCCAGTTCAATCAGAGAGCCCTGGCTGACTAATATAAACAGGAGTGAGTCGTTAGGGCCGACTGCCTGCCCCTCTTCCGGGGTTACGTTAGAGCCCGGGTGTCCTTGGAGAAGGAGCACGCGGTGTCCACCGACACCCTGGAGTCGTTCAGGGAGAGGTGGGCGCCGCAGGGAGTGGAGTGCATCATTTCTCCCTCCAACTCTATTTTGATTTAGTCCCTACCCTCCCCTTCACTGTTTTGATCACACAGCATTGCCCTGTCGTTTGAAGGGCAGTGCTCGTCACTGGCCACCCGGGTGTTTTTCCTATCTTCCTGGTGGTGGAAATTGAATAAAGATTTGTGCACTTTGTGTCTTTCACTGTGTCTCACACCTGCACACACGCACTATGGGTGCAGGGGATAAAAATAAGCATTACCGCACTTAGGTGGTAGTGTGGGGGTTAAGGGAAAAAAAAAGAAAAAAAAAAGAAAAAAAAATAAAAAATAAAAAATAAACAGGAGTGAGTCGTTAGGGCCGACTGCCTGCCCCTCTTCCGGGGTTACGTTAGAGCCCGGGTGTCCTTGGAGAAGGAGCACGCGGTGTCCACCGACACCCTGGAGTCGTTCAGGGAGAGGTGGGCGCCGCAGGGAGTGGAGTGCATCATTTCCCCCTCCAACTCTATTTTGATTTAGTCCCTACCCTCCCCTTCACTGTTTTGCTCACACAGCATTGCCCTGTGGTTTGAAGGGCAGTGCTTGTCACTGGCCACTCGGGTGTTTTTCCTATCTTCCTGGTGGTGGAAATTGAATAAAGATTCGTACACTTTGTGTCTTTCACTGTGTCTCACACCTGCACACACACACCATGGGTGCTGGGGATAAAAATAAGCACTACCGCACTTAGGTGGTAGTGTGGGGGTTAAAAAAAAAAGAAAAAAAAAGAAAAGAAAAAAAAAAGAAAAAAAAAAAGGAAAAAAAAGAAAAATAGAAACAGGGCATGAGATTAGAGCCTGGGTGTCCTTGGAGAAGGCGCACGCGGGTGTCCACTGACACCCTGGAGTTGTGACTGGCCACTTGAGTGTTTCCTTCCCTGCTGGAGAGATTGGACTGGTTAAAAAGAAAAAAAAAAAAAATATAAACAGGAGTGAGTCGTTAGGGCCGACTGCCTGCCCCTCTTCCGGGGTTACGTTAGAGCCCGGGTGTCCTTGGAGAAGGAGCACGCGGTGTCCACCGACACCCTGGAGTCGTTCAGGGAGAGGTGGGCGCCGCAGGGAGTGGAGTGCATCATTTCTCCCTCCAACTCTATTTTGATTTAGTCCCTACCCTCCCCTTCACTGTTTTGCTCACACAGCATTGCCCTGTGGTTTGAAGGGCAGTGCTTGTCACTGGCCACTCGGGTGTCTTTCCTATCTTCCTGGTGGTGGAAATTGAATAAAGATCTGTGCACTTTGTGTCTTTCACTGTGTCTCACATCTACACGCACACACCATGGGTGCTGGGGAAAAAAATAAGCACTACCGCACTTAGGTGGTAGTGTGGGGGAGAAAAAAGAAAAAAAAAGAGAGAAAAAAAAAATCATATCCGGGTGTCCTTAAAAAAAAAATAAACAGGAGTGAGTCGTTAGGGCCGACTGCCTGCCCCTCTTCCGGGGTTACGTTAGAGCCCGGGTGTCCTTGGAGAAGGAGCACGCGGTGTCCACCGACACCCTGGAGTCGTTCAGGGAGAGGTGGGCGCCGCAGGGAGTGGAGTGCATCATTTCTCCCTCCAACTCTATTTTGATTTAGTCCCTACCCTCCCCTTCACTGTTTTGCTCACACAGCATTGCCCTGTGGTTTGAAGGGCAGTGCTTGTCACTGGCCACTCGGGTGTTTTTCATATCTTCCTGGTGGTGGAAATTGAATAAAGATTTGTGCACTTTGTGTCTTTTCACTGTGTCTCACACCTGCACACACACACCATGGGTGCTGGGGAAAAAATAAAAAAAAAAGAAAAAAAAAGAAAAAAAAAGAACAGGAAAAAAAAAATAAATAACTAGGAGATGCCTGCCCCTCTTCCGTGGTTACAAAAAAAAGAAAGAAAAAAAATGTACCAGGTGTCCTTGGAGAAGGAGCGCGCGGTGTCCACCAACACCCTGGAGTGGTGACTGGCCACTTGACAAAAAAAAGAAAAAAAAATATAACTAGGAGATTAGAATGTCCTCAGTCGAGGAGAATTGTCACTGTACTTGACTTGGTGATGGGAGCTGGCCTCTGCAGTTACTTCAAGGGAAATGGTGAGAATAGCATTTTCCATGTTACAGCTCTTCCATGCCCAGGAGTGTAAATATTTAATTTCAATCTTTGCTTACCTTTTAGGATTTAAAAATTTGTGCCACCTTTTAAAAATTGGATTAAAAATATCCACCTTTATTCCCCTAATTTCAATTAAAGAAAAAAAGAAAATATAAACAGGAGTGAGTCGTTAGGGCCGACTGCCTGCCCTTAGGCGGTAGTGTGGGGGTTAAATATAAGAAAAAAAAACAGGGAATTTAAGGGCAGTGCTTGTCAAAAAAAAAACAAACAGGGAATTTAAGGGCAGTGCTTGTCACTGCCCACTCAGGTGTTTTGCCTTTTGAGATTTGGACCATTTTGTGACTGACTGTGACTGTGCGAGGACTGTTCCTGTTGCTGCTTGCCTTGGGGCCCCTCCCCAGGACCTCCACCACTGCTGTAAAAAAAAAAGAAGAAAAAAAATAAAAAATAAACAGGAGTGAGTCGTTAGGGCCGACTGCCTGCCCCTCTTCCGGGGTTACGTTAGAGCCCGGGTGTCCTTGGAGAAGGAGCACGCGGTGTCCACCAACACCCTGGAGTCGTTCAGGGAGAGGTGGGCGCCGCAGGGAGTGGAGTGCATCATTTCTCCCTCCAATTCTATTTTGATAAAAAAAAACAGAAAAAAAAACAGGAGTGAGTCGTTAGGGCCGACTGCCTGCCCCTCTTCCGGGGTTACGTTAGAGCCCGGGTGTCCTTGGAGAAGGAGCACGCAGTGTCCACCAACACCCTGGAGTCGTTCAGGGAGAGGTGGGCACTGCAGGGAGTGGAGTGAATTATTTCCCCGTCCGACTCTATTTTGATTTAGTCCCTACCCTCCCCTTCACTGTTTTGATCACACAGCATTGCCCTGTGGTTTGAAGGGCAGTGCTTGACACTGGCCACTCGGGTGTTTTTCCTATCTTCCTGGTGTGGAAATTGAATAAAGATTTGTGCACTTTGTGTCTTTCACTGTGTCTCACATCTACACACACACACACACACCATGGGTGCTGGGGAAAAATAAGCACTACCGCAGTTAGGCAGTAGTGTGGGGTTTAGAAAAGAGAAAAAAAGAAAAAAAAAGAAAAAAAAGAAAAAAGATAGAAAAAAGAAAAAATATTTTAAAAATAAACAGGAGTGAGGCTTGTGGGCTACCCTGCACGCTGTCATCCCAGGGAAGAGGACAGGCTGTCTTAGAGGTGGCCGGAAGGTGTGTCAGGATAGCCCACTGGCCGGACGGCACATCGGAGTAGGTGAGAGCCCAACGGTACGTAGGGGCAGACCGAGAGCCAGAAGGCGGGTAGCCGTCCTCAGCGCTGTCACCCCGGGCGGGTACCGGGGCGGGCTGCCCCAGAGGTGGTTGAAAGGTGGTTCATGAAGCTGGAAGGTGGGTAGGCCATCCTGACCACTGTCACCCCGGGTGGCTACTGGGGTGGGCTATCCTAGAGGTGGTCGAAAGGTGTGTCAGGGCGGACCGAGAACTGGAAGGGGCATGGGGTGGACCGAGAGCCGGAAGATACGTAGGGGCAGGCTGCCTTAGAGTGGCCAGAAGGTAGGAGGGATGGGGGCTTGCTGGGTCTGTATTGTATGCACTGTTTATGTATCTGGATTAGCTTTTTATGTACAAATGTCATTGTTGCTGTCTTTTATAAGTGAAACTGGGATTTGAGGTTTGTCCTCATCTCCCTGTAAACTGGTTGCACATGAGGGTTTGGGGCCTGGCTTTGCTGCTCCTCTCCCTTGTAAAATTGCTGTTGTATACAGCTGTAAATGTTCACTGTTTTTTGTAAACCGTGTTTTGTAATTTGTTTAATAAAATATTATAAACAGGAGTGAGACTTGTGGGCTACCCTGCACACTGTTGTCCCAGGGAAGGGGATGGGCTGTCCTAGAGGTGGCCGGAAGGTGTGTCAGAGTAGCCCACTGGGCAGACGGCGCATCTGGGTGGGTGAGAACCCAACGGTATGTAGGGGCAGACCGAGAGCCAGAAGGTGGGTAGCCATCCTCAGCGTTGTCACCCTGGGCGGGTACTGGAGCGGGCTGCCCCACAGGTGGTTGAAAGGTGCTGAGGGTGGTTCGTGAAGCCGGAAGGTGGGTAGGCCGTCCTGACCACTGTCACCCTGAGCGGGTACTGGGGCGGGCTGTCTTAGAGGTGGTCGAAAGGTGTGTCAGGGCGGATTGAGAACTGGAAGGGGCATGGGGTGGACCAAGAGCCAGAAAGTGTGTCGGGGTGGGCTGCCTTAGAGTGGTCGGAAGGTGGGAGGGACGGGGGCTTGCTGGGTCTGTATTGTCTGCACTTTTTTATGTAACAGGATTGTCTTACGTATAAATGCCATTGTTGCTGTCTTTTCATATTTGAAACTGGGATTTGTGGTTTGTCCTCAATTGGTTGAACGGTTGGGGCCTGGCTTTGCTGCTCCTCTCCCTTGTAAAATTGCTGTTGTATACAGCTGTAAATGTTAACTGTTTTTCTGTAACCTCTTTTGTAATTGTTTAATAAAATTTAAAAAAAATAAACAGGAGTATCAGAAGGTCTGTTCACTCTGACAGCTGGCTCTGAGGAAGCTGGATCAGTGTCAAGCATTATGCATGTATCAATAAAGGGTAACTTCGTGACTGGATGCCAGTCTCTGTGGAGTTATTTCAATAATAAAGTTCAGAAACTGGATCATATGGCATTTCAATGTGATTATGTTTCTTGAGATCTTCAGTCCTCCAAACCATAGATTTTGGTGTCAGGATATCAGGAAAATCCCTGTGGAAAAGTTGCCCCATGATATTTATCAGTTCTGGATGAGAAGGCAGTGGAGACGGGGAACCAGGGCCCACTGCAACAACAACAGTGTAGAGCTCTGGTAGAACAAGAGGTCCCTTGTCCAGTGGAGCAAGAGATAATTGGATGTGAGACTCTGTAGAACAGGGGCAAGAGACCTGGAATTTGGCAGCACAGTAATGGTGAAAGGACACTACTTTACTTTGGCAGCACTGACAAGATGCTTGGGTCACAGATTCATAACAGAAAATGGAACTCGAAGGAGCTGAGGAGCTTTGAATGGTTGCTTGCCTCAATGGTAAATTTCTACTTACCGTCATCAGTGATGGGATGTGTATTGGTGGAGCTGATAGGGGCTGAACTTTTCATTGAATCCCAACAGTGTGAAAACAGGCTCTTCAGCCTGACAAGTCCACACCGACCCTCCGAAGAGTAACCCAGCAAGACCCATTCTCCTACCCTATTACTCAACACTTACCCCTGACTAAATACTGAGGAAATGGAGAAGGCATTCACTCCAGTTCTATTAGCATTGCTTTGTATCAACGAGATTTCTCCAGAGTTAACTTTGGCTTATGTCTGATAACTGGATGCATCTCTGAACGCATCTCATTCAGTCTGTCTCTCACAGTCTCTATCTACTTCATTGGGCTCATTTATATGGGTTAGCATGATCCCTGCACTCCCAATCCAGCTAAAAATGTTAGTCCAGACAAAGAATAGCATCCCAGTGGTCACTTAACAGCTGGAGGTGTGTTTTCTGCCTCTCAACCTTCAGTTGCCAAAATGCAGAACTCCAGAGTGGACAGCGCCACTGGGAGCAGTGGGCCACTGCTGGTATTGCATTTGTGCTCATTGCTGAATTGTACTGAAAGTGTTTGGGGGTCTTGATTGCCACCAAGCTGGCAGGTTCCATGAGAAGGCTGAGGGCTAGGGCTTGAGAGGTAGGAGAGGGAAACGAGGAGGGTAACACCTTGTTGAGTGGTGGTGGGGCTTCTGATCAGCCAAGGAGCCAGTTAAGGAGAGATTCCCCCTCCCGCACACACCACCTTTCCCTCCCATACCATGTGCAACCAGACTTGCAGGGAAAACTACCCAGGTTGGCTGTTGGGCATGCGGCTCTCCCACCACCAATAGGTTCCAGTGGCTGCAGGATAAAGCTGTTAAATGGGCAGGAATTACCAACTTAAGGGCCTCAATTGGCACACTAGAGGTGCACTAGCTGATGCCAAGCCCTCCACTGGTAAAACTGCAGTGGGGCTGCAGGTGTGGAGAGGTGGCAGTGTCACCCCTAAACTTAACATGCTCCCCCCAAAACCCACCTTCAGACCTACTGGTGAGGGACGGTAAAATCTAGCCTCTGCTCTGTCAAGGGAAAAAAAGAATTTAAGAGCCAGGGAAAGTGGAACTGAAGACCAGACTTACCCATGATTGTACTGGAAAATGCAGTACACTCAAGGGGTCACGTGTTCTATTCCTCCTTCTATTTCTCATGCGTTCCCAGATAATCATATTGGTGCCAAGTATATACTGCTCTAGGTATATATCGAGCACATAATTCCCAAGTGTTTGGTAAGTGCCCAGTCCTAGAGTTATAAAACATGGAAACAGACCCTTCGGTCCAACTCATCCTTGCTAACCAGATATCCTAAATTAATCTAATCCCATTTGCTAACATTTGGCCCATATCCCTCCAATCCCTTCCTATTCATATACCCATCCAGTTGTTTTTTAAATGCTGTAATTGTACCAGCTCCACCACTTCCTCTAGCAGCTCATTCCATACACGCACCACCCTTTGCATGTAAAAGTTGTGCCTTATGTCCCTTTTAAATTTTTCCCCTCTCACCTTAAACCTATGCCCTCTAGCTTTGGACCCTGCTACCCTGGCTATTCACCCTATCCATGCCCCTCATGATTTTAATAACTACTGTAAGGCCAACACCCCCCCCCCCCCCCACCACCCCCCCCCCCCCCCACCACCACCACCAAAGAGCCTCCAAAGCTCCAGGGAAAATACCTGGAGTTTTCTGCATTTTGCTTTTAACATTTGCAGGACAAACTTAACCTGAATATCATAAAGAGACAGTTTAATTTCACGCGCCAGTCACTTTGAAAATAAATTGGCAATATTGTCTCAAATGTGGACTTTGTCTGGAAAGCCATATCCACTGAGAATGAGATTGATTTTACACAAATAAGCCTCTCTTAATATAGAACATATAAAGAAGCGACTATGCTATCTACCTGGGGATGAGGTCAAATCCAGATAGAAAGGTGAAAAACTGCAAGGTATACAGTTTCTTGGGACTGAACAATGTAAGCATCCTTGAAATATTAAATAAAACCATCAATGAATTAACACTCAATCATCAGTCTGAAAAGACAGAAATAAAAATTAACCAAGAAACTGGGAACTGTGTTGTAGCAGGCAACAAAACCTTTCCACTGAGAGCCAACAGAATATTATTACAGTACCTTAGAAAGCATACCGTAGTTTTGAATAACAATTATATTAATATTTATTAAACAAGCATAAATACTTATGGATTTCAGCAACTGCTTATGCATCAGAATCTCAACATTCATTTCAAACAATAAAACGGTTTTGCTCAATACCAGATTTTAAGCTGGCCTTAAGTTTAAGAAAATATTTTCTTTTTAGGCATTAGCAGAGGAATTTTAATTAATGTAGCTTATAATTTAAAATAGATTGTATTAATGTAGAGCAAAACAAATCAAAAAGGTAGCTAGAATTGTGGAGCATTCAAACAATCCAGGAAATTCAAGGGCTGAAGCTGAGTACAGAGATTTGACTTTTTAGATACTTCCTTATGATTTTGCCTGTATCTATTTGCTTGGAGCAAATGTTGAATCTTAAATTGAATTATTTGCCACAACAGTACACCGGATGTTAAAATGAGCTACATGGTGTTGGGGGAAGATCATTTATAGATCAGGTTCAAGAGCAAGAGCAGAGCTGTATTTTCTCTGAAGGATATTACGGTATGCTTTCTAAGGTACAGTAATAATGTTCTGCTAGCTCTCGGCCGAAAAGTTTTATTAACAGTTCCCAGTTTCTTGGTTAATTTTAATTTCTGTTTTTTTCAGACTGATGGCTGAGTGTTGATTCATCATGGTTTTATATAATATTTCAAGTTTTTAAAACAACCTTGCAAGTTTCACAGTTAAGACACCAGTAGCTTGGCATCTAAGTGCCATCAGGCTTGCTAGTCTAACTGAGACATAAATAGGTGATGGATTTCAGATCTTAGGAATGAAATGTTATTGAAGTGGAAGCAGGGTGCCCTTAAGACAATTTGAAGAACACTTCCTGCATTCATGAACGACAGGAGCTGAAACTGATGTAAAGAAGCTGCAGTGATAAGGCTTATTTGCCTCTTGAAACTCTCAGATTTTGTTGAACAAATTCTGAATTTAATGAATCATGGCTGTTAAGTTCAAGTGGAAATTTTCAGAAGTCACAGTTGCTGAATTCAACAAAAGTAAGAATTTTGAAGAACCTACAGAGAAGTGTGAAGAAGGCTGAAGCTTGGAATTTAGAATGGATTGTGATTCAATAGTTACACATGAACAGAGGGATAGGAATGACGTGAGAACTCCAGGATCTGAATTTGCAGTGGGGAACTACAGTGGGAAGGGGTTCCTGAAAATAACTTGCAACACCTCTGTTATTTCCCTACATTTCTTTATATGCATTCATGGTATCTGAACCAGTGTTTATTGCCAAGCATGATTTGCCCAGAGGCTAGTTAAGAGCTAACCACATTGCTGTGGGTCTAGAGTCACATGTAGGCCAGACCAGGTAAGGACAGCAGTTTTTCCTTTTCTAAAGGATATTAATGAAGCAGATGGGCTTTCCTGACAATCAACAACAGTTTCATGACATCATTAGCTTCTTATTTCTATTCCTGAATTAAAATTCAATATTCATTCCCCAGTAGTGGTATTTGCCACTGGGGATCCTGACGATGGAATTACTTCATTAATCTAACAGGGCAAATACATGCAAAGTGCCAAGTAGAAATAATGAAAGGCCTGTCAATAAACCAGATAATACAGGCTACTCTAAATGGAGGAACTGGTGCCAACAGAGATGTTTATAATGTAGCAGTAAAACTAAAGTGGTTATATGATATTATATTAACATTATAGACACCATCAACAGTAAAACAAACTACTGCTTATTATGTTGGTAATGAAAATTTGCTGAGTGAAATTGCAATCCTCAAAATGAGACAAATACCGTTGTTATACGATACTGATGTAAAATGAGCCTACTTCTGTGTCTAACATCAGGCTTGCACTACTAAAGGAAGTCCTAGACTTGGTATGTTGGTGCTACTGCAGGTTCAACTTGGATAATGAAAATCAAAACACCACAAACCAGTTCTCTGTGTCTTCATGGCAAAAGATGTTTCATTTATTGCACAACAGCAATACTTTCTGTGGCCATGTAGCTGGGGAAAAGCAGTCTCTTTCACTGATGTAAGCTGGAATAATTATTGTGTGGATGATGGACTCCCATTATCCAATGAAAGCAGGAATCAGGACAAATGAGCTCTGTTTCAGCCAGCATAATGGAACATGTGTGTTTCATCAGGGCTAAGGGGGTTTGCAGGGTATGGGGGGTTGAGTAAGGGAGATGGTTAAAGTGATCAGCAGCTTGAAGTATATATGGAAGCCTTTTAACCTGGTCATTTTGGAAACAGCTTCCTTACATACCTAGGACTAAGCGCTTGAAAGATCATCTCTAGTCAGAGATAGGATTGTAATAGTGGCCTCATTCCTGTCACCTGACCCCTGCCTTTGGAATGGAAATCCAAGTATGTGAGTAATTTTGGACAGAATATGTGGCAATTTTAGCATTCTTGGAGGAATAAAAGGATTTTGACTAAAGTTCTCCTGCAATGTGGGTTTTCCCTTACAGCATTTCTGGATCTGCTGTGGGATAACTGCTGGAGAATAATTACAGGATGAATCAAAAATTGTGCCGTAAGGACAGTAAGGCAAACTAGATGAACCATAGAATTTGTTTTCAAGCAATTCTTATATAATTACACCCATTCATTGGGGTGACATGGTAGTTCAGTGGCTAGCACTGCAGCCTCACAGTGCCAGATACCCAGGTTCAATTCCACCTGCAGGTGACTGTCTGTATGGAGCTTTCACATCCTCCCCTACACCTGGGTGTATTTCCTCCCACAGTCCAAAGACTGTGCAGGTTAAGTGGATTGGTAAATTGCTCATAGTGTCCAGGGATGTGCAGGTTAGGGGGATTACCCGTGGTACAGGGATAGTGTGGGATCCTCTTCAGAGGATTGGTCTGGGCTGAATGGCCTGCTTCCATACTGTAGGGATTCTATGATGCTGGGAGTTTTTAAGGTACACACAATTCATTGCAAATTCATAGTCCTATACCTTGTGCTGCAATGGAAGGATGTTAAATTAATTATTAAAGGGACAGTTACTGCCCTTCTCCTCAAAAATAAACTCCTCATCAAAACTCAAAGGAAAAGAAACTTCAACTACCAATGAAAGCACAATCCCTTTTTGAAACTTAAACCACTTACCACAGTTTGATGGTTGACTTGAATCACTTCATCCCCTGCATGAATCTTCTTGCACTGGTCTGCAGGAGACTGTGTGCAGAGAAAGGAATCGTATCAGACATTTGAGAATATAATGTTTTAAAAAACACCGTGGCTCCACATCTTGTTAAGATTTGAGGAATAACAGTGAAGTTCTGAAGCATTAAGTAACAGATGTCAAAATGTTATGAACAGATACACTTAGCATGTGAGGGGAATTCAATCAAAGTGCAGCCTTTTTTCTGGTTACACAGACATGTTTTGAAAAGGAACCTTACAATTGTTTGCACTACGCATCAGAACTTCAGGTTTTTTGTCACAGTTAGCAAATGGTGTCCTAAAGCTCTAAACCTTCTAACTGTTGAAGCAAGAAACACAATGCATAACTGCAAAACAAAGAACATTAAATGGATAATATGTAAGTTACTGCTTGCAGTGTGGAGGATTATGGAGCATAGAATTGACCCTGCCATCTTGTATTTATTTTCAACTTATGTACCACTTTTCATACAGTTATGCACCAGGAATAATCTCTCAACATGACACCTGCACGTAACTATATTACTAAACGTGGTTAAAAGTGAATCTTGCATTTATGTGACGCAAGTGACAGGACAATCCATCCCGCTCCCCATTCCAGTGACCAATGATCAGATCATAACTTCATAGATGCTTGAGATCGGGCTTTATGATCCACTCCAGCCTTGATGTCCAAGGCCTCAAGCATATCCTTCTGCTCACCATGCACTCACATCAGTGATAAAACAAAACCTCAAACCGCATCCTCCAGCTTGGAATTAGCTGATTTAAAGTGTACAAAATTATCAGAATGATTTTTTTTGGTTCTTCATTCTTTACGCCATTCACACACCTCAGTTGATCATTGGAAGTTTCTCTCTGGTTGTTCTGGTGCTTTAGGGCAGTTGTGGTTCTGAGCATGTCTCAGAAGGGAAAGCAACATTTCCCACAATGCTTATTTTCTCCCCAGCTTTCCAAACTGCTGGAATGATTCTGCAGGATCTGGAAATTCCTAGCGCTCAAGACCCAGCAAACATTCCGGGCCCAAGTTACTGACTTTAGACAAAAGTAGCATATAACTGATTGGAAGAAACTGCTTTCATGTTTTTTAAACATTCAGTGACTAATTTTTTGTATGTGTGTATTGATTTTATTTTCAGAATTGAGTAATTAATATCCTGTTGCAATAGAAGTTTGATCACTAACTGAGTACACTTAACTGCGATAACAAAATAATGGTGTTATACCAATCTCATTAGCCCAACTAATGAAGTGCTCATTAGTAAAGTCTAAATTGAAGGAGTCATCAAGCAGTGTCACTACCTTTGAACCAGGAGGTTCAAGTCTACACTGCTCCAGAGGTATGTAATGACACTTCTTCACAGGTTAATTTAAAAAAGACCCTATAAGTCGATAAAGATGAATTTTAAGTGATTCTTCCTTCTGCTGGATTGTATTTTAACTTTTGACATATCATGTAGTTTAGAAGTGTCATATTCCAGAGTTTGGATATAACAGAGCATGATTTTCCAGTCCCTTGAAGTTGCAGGGTATGTGGCAGGAAGGGCAAATAATTGGGTGGGTTAGCACCAGAGAGATACTCACTTCCTTCCCAAAATTGCTTCGGTGGTGAACAGTGAGGAGAGGTTTTGGACTACAAGAGGATATAGATGATCTGGTCGGTTGGGCAGAGAAGTGCAAAATGGAAATTAATCTGGAGAAGTGTGAGGTAATGCATTTTGGATGTAGCACAGGATAAAGGGAGACACAAGAAATGGGAGAATACTGAATAGTGTAGGAGGGACAGAGGGACCTTGGAGAGTATATCCACATATCGCTAAAATTGGATGGGCCATTCAATGAGATGGCATATAGAATGTTTTCCTTTATTTGTCAAGGCACAGAATATAAGAGTAGTTAGGTTATTGTCGAACTGTAAGCAACACTAGTTAGACGACAGCTGGAATGATGTCCACACTACAGGAGGGATTGCACTGCAGAGGGACCCTTTGGATATTTGTAGGAATGTGGTCAGTGCTGGAGACATTTGACTATGTGGAAAAATTGGAAAGATTGGGGATCATTCCCTTAGAACAGAGATGGTTGTAGGGGTGGCTTAATTAAAGTGTATAGAATTATAAGGATCAACCTATTTACCTGAACACAGTGGTCGAACCACATGGGAAGATATAAATTGAAAGTAATTAGAGGGGAGCTGAGGCAACATTTTCTTGGCCTGGCTTGGGATATGAAAAGTTAGAGTGTACTCCCTGAAAACTCAGGTGTGTAAACTCTCACCACGTTTAAAAAGTATTTGGATGTCTTCTTGATGAACGTGCAGGGCTACTGGCCTGGTGCAAGAAGGTGGTATTAGAGTGGATCAGTCTTCACTAACTAGCATGTACATGATGGGCTGAAAGGCCACCTGCTCTGCACCCCCCACAGCCTCCCAACACACACACACACACACACACACACACACACACACACACACACAAGCTACTGTGAAGGATTAAACCCTGGGCAGGAAAACCCAAGGCCAACCTTCCTTAATTAAGACCATTAGGTGTTCAGTTGTTCAGTTAATGACCACTCTGGAGAAATCAGGATACATGGTTTTCAAGCAAGAGTTGAAGGGTGAAAGAGACCACCCTTGCCACCAAATACTCTCAATCTGCAACACACCCCCCACCACACCATGTGATTCCTCCACTCTCCTGTCATCTTGTTGGTTATGGTGCAGCCAACAGCCTAGGTCGAGTGTAGGTCACTGCTCCTCATAATAGCTGCTGGCCCCTCATTGGCAAGCAGCTTCAGATAGAGTTTCTATCCCAGGACCTGACTGGGCGAGTAGTCCTCTGGGTCACCACTAATACCAACTTCTTGCACCAGGCCAGGAGCGTTGTGGGTCACCGTTCATCAAGGAGACATCCAAATACTTTTTAAACGTGG
Source organism: Chiloscyllium punctatum (assembly GCF_047496795.1). Classification (NCBI taxonomy): domain Eukaryota; kingdom Metazoa; phylum Chordata; class Chondrichthyes; order Orectolobiformes; family Hemiscylliidae; genus Chiloscyllium; species Chiloscyllium punctatum. The sequence goes on along the minus strand of NC_092763.1, from coordinate 19,635,127 downwards.
CCAGAGTCTACGCAACTAAGTTTTCAGGGAGTACATTCCAACTTTTCATATCACTAGCCCAGCCGAGAAAATGTTGTCTCAGCTCCCCTCCAATTACTTTCAATTTATATCTTACCATATGGTTTGACCACTGTGTTCAGGTAAATAGGTTGACCCTTATAACTTTATACACTTCAATTAAATGACCCCTTTGGCTGTCTCTGTTCTAAGGGAATGATCCCCAATCTTTCCAATTTTTCCATATAGTCAAATGTTTCCAGCACTGACCACATTCCTACAAATATCCAAAGGGTCCCTCTGCAGTGCAATCATATCCCTCCTGTAGTGTGGACAACATTCCAGCTGTCGTCTAACTATGTTGCTTACAGTTTGACAATAATCTGCCTACTCTTACATTCTATGCCTTGATAAATAAAGGAAAGCATTCGATCTGTCATCTTATTGAACTGCCCATCTATTTTTAGTGATCTGTGGATATACACTCCAAGATCCCTCTGTCCCTCTTACACTATTCAATATTCTCCCATTTCTCATGTCTTCTCGTATCCTGTGCTACATCCAAAATGCATTACCTCACTTCTCCAGACTAATTTCCATTTTGCACTTCTCTGCCCAACCGACCAGATCATCTATATCCTCTTGTAGTCCAAACCCTCTCCTCACTGTTCACCATCCAACCAATTGTTGTACTATCTGCAAACCTCTTCATTGCCCCCCTACATTTGAATCTAAATCATTAATCTAAATTACTAAAAGCAAGGGACCAGGGACTGATCTTTGAGGAATCCCCCTGGTGTCACCCTTCCAGCTGCAAACCCACAAGATAACCATCACCCTGTACTTTCTGCTCATAGTTGAATTTTGCACCTAATTTTCTACTCTCCCTTGGATCCCAAGGGCTTTAACTTGTTTGACCAGACTGCTCTGCAGAAATCCTCACTATCTCCATCTAAACACATCTGGCACTGCACTCATCAACTTGTTATGACCCAAGAAATTCAAATAAATTGCCAATTAATGCTCATTTATGACATTTCAAGGTATTTGATAACAGCTTGGTACGGTGGCTCAGTGGTTAGCACTGCTGCCTCACAGCGCCAGGGATCCGGGTTTGTTTCCAGAACTGGGGGAATGTCTATGTGGAGTTTGCACATTCTTCCTGTATCTGCATAGCTTTCCTCTGGATGCCCCGGTTTCCTCCCACAGTCCAAAAATGTGCAGGTTAGGTGAATTGGCCATGCTAAATTGCCCATAGTGTTTAGGGATGTGTAGGCTAGGGGCATTAGTTCGGGGTAAATGTACAGTAGTAGGGGAATGGGTCTGGGTGAGTGACTCTTCAGAGGGTCGGTGTGGACTTGTTGAGCCCAATGGCCTGTTTTCGCACTGTAGCAATTCTATGATGATAGTGGACAAGCCATTACTATAGTTTTCAAGCACAATTTAAACACAGATTGCCTTTAACTGCTGCTGGAGGTTTGAAAAAGGCTTCTAAAATAGATGGAAAGATTCCTGAGATACTTTGTCAAGGCTTCATCAGCACTTTATCAAAGTTTTTCCAGGAAATTCTCTTGAGGACTTCACCTGAAAAGAGTGAATGGCTGCCATTGTATCTTAATGGACACTGCACAGGAGCTAGTATAAGATGGAATTGCATGGCCATTAGTATCTTGCTTAGAGGTCCCACTTGACAACAGGGAACAAGGAAGATATGAGGCTAGGCAGAGTAACTCCAGTTGCTACAAGACAAAGGGACAGGTGGATGAGGAGAGTAGGTACAAACCTGCAGTGTCACATATCCCGTGATCTTGACACCTCTAACTCTGTCCCTCAATCATCTTGAAGCCTTCCAGTGTGTGTTAGTGAGTGTACTCCACATCATTTAGCAAGTTGGGTGTACGGAGGATGTGTATATAGTTCCCTGAAGGCTTCTTCTAATCTGCACTTCACAATTCGGACAGAAGTCACACAAAACCAGGTTATAGTCCAACAGGTTTATGTGAAATCACACAAGCTTTCGAAGCACTGCTCCTTTTGCAAGTGTACCTTATGAAGAGGCAGCGCTCTGAAAGCTTGTGGTTTCAAATAAACCTGTCAAACTAGAACCTGGTGTCGTGTGACTTCTGACTTTGTCCACCCCAGTCCAAAACCAGCATCTCCACATCACAATAAATTCAGGCAATGTGAAATTCTGAAGATCAGTCATAGAGGCAAGACTATGTGCAAAACTTAGGCTGTCCAAAAGGGTTTCCTCATCAGTACACCAAACATTTAGTGTCTGCTTTCACACATTTCCCAATGAGTCAGAGAAGTAGAAAATAAAACGTTTACATTTTCACCCAGGTTAGTCAATCGAAATATTGCAATATCATCCAGCTTGGACTTTGCAGTTTAGAAATATATAACTCTACCCATGAACAGAAAATAATTATCTCTGAAGAGCTTGCAGACATTGGTTGAGGATTTTGCAGCTCAGAAAGGTATAAAGATTGTGGACAGAATCCTGAAATGAGCATACTTTCACCAAAGTACTTGGAGAGGTACATCTGAAATAAATTGATTGATGAGGACAAAGTCAAGCAAGTGAATTCCTTGTGTTTTGTCTTCACAAAATTTACTGGCAGGAGTTGCATAGCTTAGTTAGTAATCATGCTTCTGTGCCATAGTATACCCTGAATGTCGTCACAATTTGGTCCAAATGGTGCGGTAGCAAATCATAGGCCGAGGGAGGATCATAAGCGATAATCAGCTGGAGATTTACTAGTCCACATTTGACCCAATTCCATGAGATCCCATGGGATTCAAGATAAATGTTCAGGACTCACAAGTTCACTCCATCATGACTATATGCTGTTCTGCTGCTGACAATATAACACAACATGAATTGATGTTGTTTTGTCAGTATGATGTTGAATAACTATTTCAGTTTGTCACTTGACCAGTCTGTGTTGTAAAGGAGGACATTGTGGCGTGGACAAGGCTGGCTACCACCAATAAAACTGATGCTGGCTGGCACATCCAGTGTTATTCTTATTGTCAGTTTTTATTAAGGACGACTGAGCTATTTCTGAAGGGAATTCTGAATTAACCCTATCACTCTGGCTTTGAAGTCATATTAAGGTCAGAGCACGTCGGGATGGCAGATTTCCTTTTCAAAGAGCCGAAGTGAAAGAGTTGGGTTTTCATGACCATCTCATAGTTTCTCACTCGCCAATAATAGTACCCTAATGCCCTTGACTCCAAATTAGTTTATTCAATTAAATTCAAATTCACAAATTGCCAAAATACAATGTGAACCTTGAACCTTTAACGATTAGTCCAGGCCTGTGGATTATTAGTAAACTGGCATTACTGTCATGTTACTGTGATTAGTCCCACAGTTTCCTTTCCCCCAAAACCATGCAAATACTTTTCAAAAAACTATCCAATTCCTTTTTGAAAGTTTATTTTAAATCCATCATAACAACTTGCTGTGTAAAAATATGACTCTTCATGTTTGCTCTGGTTTCTTTGACAATTATGTTATTTTGTTTATCTGCTTACCAAATTGTTGTCAGTGGAAAGGTTTCTCCTCATCTAAGTCTGTCAAAACCCCTCAGAATTTCAGAAAAATCAATTAAATCTTTCCTGAACCTTTTGCGTCAGTGGTATTTTCACAGAGAAATTCCAACCTTTGTTTCCCATGTCCAAATCCAGTTAGTGATATAATTTAGTGGCTCATTAAATCAGCCAGGTCAGTTTTACTAGTTTTCTGAAAAATACAAAACACATTCACTTATTTCGATGCCAACAGAATCTCCCTTGAATTCATTATCCTATACATGATTGTTTATCAATGCTCAATGGTCTAGCAGCTGTTTCAGGGAGGTAGTAGGTTGTAAATACATATTTGACATACATGACCACCAGAGGCTGTCATCCAGCATATGCAATGTATCTATCTATACTTAACATGGATTTTGTTTCAAATCTGTCAGTGACTTGAGAGGAACAAGGGAGAATCCCTCAGTTACATTGTATAGAAACATGGAAATTGGAACAGGAGTAGTCCATCTGGCCCATTGAGCTTGCTCTGCTATTCAACATGGCCATGGTTGACCATCCTACTCAACACCCTTTAATCCCTTTTGCTTTAAGAATTATATTTATATCCTCCTTGAAATTATGCAATGTTTTTGTCTCAACTGTTTTATGTGTCAGAGAATTCCATAGGCCCACCATTCTTTGGATGAATGCATTCTTCTGATCTCTGTCCCAAATGGCTGACCCTCTATATCCTTAGACTGACCCCAGGTTCTGGATTTCCCAGTCATTGGGATCATCCTTCCTGTGTTTACCCAGTCTAGTCCTGTTAGAATTTCACCAGTTTCTATGAGACTCCTTCTCTCATTCTCCTACAGTACACTACCCAACACTCCAGTGAAGATAGTTCTAACAATCCAGTCTCTTCAAACATCAGTCCTCCCATCTCTGAGATCAATTTAGTGGATGTTTTTTGCACTCCTTCCATTGCCAGAACATCCTTCCTCAGATTAGGAACTCAAAACTGCACACAACCTTCTAGGTACTGCCTCACCAAAGCCCTATGTAATTGCAGCAAGACATCCCTGCTCTTGTATCTGAATCCTCTCGCTATGATGGCGAACATACCATTTGCCTAGTTCACTGCCTGGTGCACCTGTATGCTTACCTTCAGGAACTGTGTAGAAGGACACCCAGTTTCATTGCATCGCCACCAGATAATAATATGCCTTCCTGTTTTTGCTACCAAAATAAATAACTTCACTGTTATCCCCTGTGTACTTCATCGGCTATGGATTTGCCTACTCACTCAACTGATGCATCTCTGCATCCTTCTCACAGTTCAACCTCCCACCCAACTTTGTGGCATCTGCAAACTTGGAAAGGTTACAATTAGTTCCCTCATTTAATTCATGAATATATATTGTGAATAGCTGGGATCCAGGCACTGATCCCTGCGGTACCCCACTGATCACTGGCTGACACTCGGAAACAGACCCATTTATTCCAACTTGTTTCCTGTCTGCCAGTCAGTTCTCTACCCACGTCAGTGCATTATCCTCAATCCCATGCACTTTAACTTTAAATGTTAATTTCTTATGTGGAACCTTTCCGAATGCCTTCCAAAAGTCCAAGCAAATCATATCCTCTGGCTCCCCCGATTAACTCTGCAAATTGCAAGTTATGTGTTAAGGAAGAGCTGAAGGGCCAAGAAAGAAGAGTTGGAGAAAGCAAATTAATGTGAAACAGTCGGGGAATTAATTACTTAAATACCACCAAAAGAGAAATAGAAGGAGTTAATAAAAGAAAATGCATGGCTCATTGTTGAAGGGGATATCACAAATATTTTGTTTTTTGTTTGAGGCTATGGAATTCCCATCATAAATTGTTGTTGAAGAACAAGCTGTAAAACATTTTTAAGGGGATTCAGTCAGTTGCTTGAAATGGAGGAATATTGGGTTATTTGAGGAGTATGCCATAGTGTAGGAGTAGATTAGGCTGTGGAAAGAACCTCTAGTGAAACCTGTTTCTACGTTAGAACATTCCACGATATGATATGAATTGGCTTTGGTTGAGCAAAAGATAGGGACTACTAGTATAAATTAAAAGTCAGATTGACAACATAACTGGCAAGTGGCCTCTGGCAAGAGACATGAACCAATCTTCAGGGAATACTGCCACACCAACTGCAATTGGAATTGCAGTCTGATCAAAAGCCAAGTTTTACAGATTCCAAACTTTGTTTTAATACTTCCCAGATTTGTGGCAAGACAACGGGTGTGTTTCATAACCTATTGTTATGAAGGTGCAATCTCTTCAGTAACTTGCCGCAAGGAAGAGATACCCAGAGAATTGAAACAGGTTGTTCAACAACTTGCCCCATCCTGCTGTTTGTCTCATTAAAATGACAGATCGCCCTCAGCACCCCCTTGAGGTTCATGAAATTACAACGTTTGGATATTGATTGCCAATTAAACTGTCTGTAGACAGTTCGGGTGAGGAATCAACAGCACAGGTAGATTTATGCTTCTGCATTGACACTCAACCACTACAACCCAAAAAAGAAATTGGAAAATCTGAAATTGTGGAAAACTGTGGTCAGAGATTATAATTTTTTTTTGAGAAATAATCCTTTTTTTCCTTTCTGTCTCTTTTTTCCCCCTTTTTAGATCCAACCTCTCCTTCCTTCTCTTCCCCTCCCCCACCTTGTCTCAGTCAAATCCCTCGAACTCACCACCGCCTTCCTAACCTGCAATCTTCTTCCTGACCTCTCCGCCCCCACCTCACTCCGGCCTATCACCCTCACCTTGACCTCCCTTCACCTATCGCATTCCCAACATCCCTCCCCCAAGTCCCTCCTCCCAACCTTTTATCTTAGCCTGCTTGACACACTTTCCTCATTCCTGAAGAAGGGCTGATCCCCGAAACGTCGATTCTCCTGTTCCTTGGATGCTGCCTGACCTGCTGCGCTTTTCCAGCAACACATTTTATGGTACTCAGTTACTCTATCCTTGATATTTCCTTAGTTCCTTTTGTGCCCATTGGATTAATAAATCATTTATTAATTAATCATTAACAAAATCCAGTTACTCCAATGCCCTCACTAAGTCATTAGTAGCCCCCAGGTCTAGCAACATCGTGGGTAAAATATTCCAGTTGCAAGGTAATGGATTAAGCCGAACTGGTGGAGCTAGCTGCAAGATGTCTACTCTATGAAATCCTGGGAGATTATATATCCCCTACAGTGAAAATGAACTGTTACTTGGTAGCCAGTGAGCAACGTGTCGTGTATGGATTGAGTACGACTAACCATAAGTCTAGACTATGGTTTCCAGCATCTGCAGTCCTCGATTTTACCTACGACTAACCATGAGCTGATTTGCCAGCTTGATGTCACAGGAGAGAAAACTGATTCAAGATAAAGTAAATGGGCAAAAAAGACTTTTTTTAAAATGGAAAGGACAAGAGATGGACAGTATAAAAAGCCAGGGATCACAGTGCGAACTTCATAAGGATGCTACTTCAGAAACAAATTCAAAGATCCGCAGATTGCAGGACAGTTATCACACAAATCATTTTAATTCTGCCAATGACAGAATTTGGATATTGTGGATCATATTACATTTGATGTGTCAGTGCCAATGCTGGACTGGGGTGGACAAAGTCAGAAGTCACATGACATCACCTGATCAAGACGCAGCGCTCCAAAAACTTGTGATTTCAAATAAACCTGTTGGACTATAACCTGATGTCATACGACCTTTGACATATTACATTTGGGCTGACCTATTTCAAAAGAAGTTAAGATTTGATTGATTCTAATATCATGTATAAAAAGCTAGTCATTTAATTTAAAACTTTTTATTTAATGTGATTGGCTGAGTCACATGATATAAATAAAGAAGCTAAGACATTAAGTTTATGAGATATTCACTCTCAATTTTCAACAGTATTGGGAAAGATCATCATTGGCGTGTATTTTAGCAATAGTATTTTACTCTGATTTAAAGTGGGAATGGTATTTTAAGGCAGTACTGTAATTTATTGACATCTAAATGTACAAAATGAAGAGCAAGAGGCTCCAACAAAGTCCCTCAGGTGGAAAACACAATGTAGCCCCATTACCTTTTAGGTAAGTTCATGCCTCTGCTAAAATTTCAGGAGAATGCCTTATCAATTTGTAGAAGAGTGTACGATTTTCACATTCATACATATGGCCACTCTTAACCAAGTGTAATTTCACTTTCATAATTTGCTTCCTGTGTATGAGTTCAACAATTGGTCAATTGTCATGTCCGTGTAGGATTTGATAACCAATCTCATTCCTCGCCATGAAATGACTTTCAATCCCAGTACTGAATGGAATTTTATTTCTTTCCCTTTGAAAGGTATTAGCCTGCAATGGGATTCTTTCAAAAATCTATTTCTTCTCAAAAGGCAAAACTTCCTAATTTTTTTCCACTCGAGGTTTATTCATTTTATATTCATCTCGTTAATGTGGGGCCTTGGAATATGATCATGTTACTTCCCCACCGCTGTGAACCGACATTTTTAAGGTTATTGAAGGCGTGGAATAAAGCCTTGTTCGGTCTGAACGCACATGCCAAATCACATAATTGGGATAATTTAAGCAAAGCATTAGATAGGATGCTCAATTGCAGCTTGCCAGTGATACAGTGTCTGTCTGTCTGTCCGTTCTCTCTTCCCCATTTCTGACTGTTGGCCAAGAACTTCCATTGGATTGATACATTCATATGTGCAGTGTTGTGCAGTGGTTTGCCACTTCCTTCAGCAGGACACCTGACCAGGAGACTCTCCCACTCTTACCAACGGCCATCTAATGTACTGGAAACATTCACAGGCTGACAATTCACTTGTTTGGCCACATTACGAAAACCCCTCCTAAGGCCAACCAGTCCTGACTCCTATCTGAAACTTCTAGCCCAGAACTAGAAGTCAATAAACTTCTTGAACAAACACGTACTGAATATCTGAACTTACTTATCTTACTGTAAATTAATGTGATGTTCAGTCTTCATCTAAACCTGGTAAAGAGGAGACCTGTTTCTAAACTGGCCTGCCAATTACACCTGAAATGGAATTCTCCACTGGTATAAATGGAGGGGTAGATGTATTTGTTGTATGATGATCAAATGCATACATGTAATGTTTATAATTTTGTATTTTTGTTACATATATGCAGAGGAAGCCCCTTCTGCTCCCCTGTTGCTCCACTGCCTCCTACCATAAAACCCAACCAGGAACAGCACATGTATGGAAGTCAATAGATCCACCCGTAAAAAGTCCAGCAAATCACCAACATTTATCTCAATATCTCCAGTCATTTTGCAAAGCGGACCAGTGGCTATCTCAGCAATAAAGATCAGGAAGATTCGAGGGCGTATGCTCAGCTGGAGTTAGAGTAATCAAGATACAAGTGGAAGCTGCTGTGCAATGGTATCTCCACCCTAAAATCCATCCTGTACAGGAACATCTTTTCTGAGCACATCTGCCATGCCTTTTCCTGCCTGGTAAATCATAATGGGAGCAGGATTGTGTTGTTAGGAGCTTATTGTTATGATTTGGAATGGGAGTGGGAGTTACAAGATGGTTATCTTGAATGAAACAAGCTTTGATTTGATTTGATTTGATTTATCACTGTCACTGTCACCAAGGTACAGTGACAAGTATTGTCTAACATTCTTTACAGGCTGATCGTCCAGTACACGTACATCATGGTAACAGAACAGAGTGCAGGATATAATGTTAAAGCCGCCAATGTTGACATTAAAGAGGTTTGTTCACAAATCTGATAACAGCTGAGAAGAAACTATTCTTGAATATACTCTTGAATCAGACTTGTATCTTCTGCCTAACGGAAGAGGGTAAAAGAGAGTATAACCAGAGTGGGAGGGAGTTTGACTAAGTTGATTGCTTTCCCGAGGTAGCAGGAAGTATAGATGGAGTCAGTGAATGGGAGGCTGGTTTGTGTTATGGATTGGGCTGTGTTCACAACTCTCTGTAGAGTCATAGAGATGTACAGCATAGAAATAGACCCTTCAGTCCAACTCGTCCATGCCGACCAGATATCCCAATCTAGTCCAGTCCCATTTGCCAGCACTTGGCCCATATGTCGCTAAACCCTTCCTATTCATATACCCATCCAGATGCCTATTAAATGTTGTAATTGTACCACTCTCTACCAGCTCCTCTGAAAGCTCATTCCATATACGCACCACCCTGAGCCTTTTGGTAACTGTGACTCCAACTGAGCAGCCTTACTTATAATTCAACTGCTCACCTAATACTGAGGAGGGGCATAGAAAAGATGCCCAAAAAATAGTTCATCCACCTCACCTCTCCTGACTGGAAAGCTACATCCAGAGGGATCACCTTCTGTAGTAGAACACACCAAAGCCATAAGTTAAAAGCCCTGGGACCTGGAAAATCAGAACTTTCATCCTTATCCATCGTGGGGAATGCCTAGAGCATCGTACTGCATTTATCACATGAGAACTCCAACAATATGACATTGCCATCACTGCTGTAAGTGAGACATGATGAGTTGGGGAATGGTAGCTCAAAGAATACTGAGGTATCTATATTCTCATATGGGAGCAGAAATCAAAAACCATATGAAGAGTTCATGGAGTTGGGTTTGTTGTCAAGAATTAACATGTCATCCAGCTTCATGAGTTCCCACTTGGAAGCAATGAGTGCTTGATATATCTCAAACTGCTCTGGAGCCAAGACAACACTGTGCTCAGTGCAAATGTCCCACCTCCGCATGCTAATGGCAAAACCAGGGGTGATTTCTTTGCCAAACGTGAGATACTCTTTGAGGTTTTCTGAAGGAGGACAGGCTTCTAATTCTTGGAGACCTCATTATAAGAGATTTCAATCTCTGGGATGTAACAAGTGGCAGGAAAGGCATTGGTCCCTTTGTCAAAAAGTGTTGGGCAAGAACTCATTCAGTCCAATATGCTGTGGTACTAGGAGAACAAGTTGAAAATATCGCAGCTACACCCACAATCTAAAAACTTGCACCGATTCAATCTCATCATTGAGCAATCACGGAATTGCAACAATGTTCGCATCACGGGAACAATGGCAGGCGGTGATGACTGCGAGAACAACACTGACTTAATGTGTTTAGTCATGTGTATTGAAGTTGCTCCCAAATGACAAATGCAATAGGAGAGATGTCAATGAGGGATCAAAGCACGAAATGGCTTAATATTGAATTCAGAAACTTGAGGGGTTGAGCTCTCCCATGTCCTTACCCTAACCCCCCACAACCAGATCCTTGTTATGACAAAGTCTACCTCTACAGAGGAACCTCGATTATCTGAATTTTGGATTATCTGAGCAAGATCTCAAGGTCCTGATGCTTGGCTAAACTTTGTTATCCGGCATTCAATTATCCGAACATTCGATTATATGAACAAAATACTCCTTGCCTGTATGGTTTGGATAATTGAAGTTTCTCTGTACGCACCACCCAATGTTAGCCACTAACAGTCCCCATTAACAGCTTTTCACCTTCCTAGCCAGATCGTTATTCACTCCTTTACCTATCTAACTGTTCTTCTCTCTCTTTGGGCTCTATCCCCCTCCCCCATCCTATCAGCTGCACATAAACTAATATTTTCCTAGCTACCATCAGTTCTGAGGAAGGCTTACTTAACACAAAACATTCAATCTGATTTCTCTCCACAGACACTGGCAGACCTGCTCAGTTTTTCCTGCAATTTCTATTTTAATGGCTATTCTGAAGTTTTTATTTCTTTCCTTTTATAATGTTTTTCTCCTAAGAGTTTGTTCTTAAGAATCTGTATCTAGGTACCTTTGTACCCACGATGGCGCTGTGATTTGACGACTTGTGATCTTGTCATGGTACTCATGTGAGTACATATGACAATAAAGTTAATTCAGTGAATTCAATTCATCTGAGGTGTAAGGATGGGAGAGATTTGATAAAGAAGAGTGAAACTGCAAGGAATGTTCTGAAGACCTTGCCAATCTAGAATGCATTGCCGCTGAGAGTCTTTTCAGCTCCAGTCCAGTTAGAGATGAGCTTGAAACTCTGTCAACATCCACAGAGGGGATAAAAGCCACCACACAAATGAAGAACACAAAAGCATCACGAGGTGATGGAATCCTCCAGTGAAATCTTTAAGCACTGAGAAGAGGGACTAACATTATAGCTGCAGACCTTTATCGAACAGGTTTGCAATGATATGGGAGTCCTGAATGATCTGAAGAATACCTTAATTGAATAAATTTTCAGGGCAAATGATGAATGCAACTGTGGGCCTTACAGAGGCAACCTCCCTGCTCTCCATTGCAGGCAAGATTCTTGCAAGAACCCTTTTGAACTGACTCATAACATTGGTGAAGAGCTACTCCCCAAATCTCAGTGTGGGTTTAGGCGATCAAAAGGGTGGCTGACATGATTTTCATCGCTTGCTAACAACAAGAAAAATGTCACGATCTACATTAACCTCCCCACATAGCATTTTCTGAATTGACAAAAAGTCCTCCGCTCTGAAATGCATGAGGCACTCAAGAGGATTTTGCTGAATGGTTTATGTCCTTCGAAATTCATCACCACACTTCACCTGCTTCATCCTGCTTATGCAAGTGGTTATTCTGAGCAACAGATTCATAACAGGTCCTTTTTGAGGTTAAGACAAGAGTCAAACAATGTTGCCCCTGCCCTCGACTCTTTTTTGATCTTCTTGGCTGCCATGTTTCATCTGACTTGAAACAGGATCCCTACAAGAGTGCAACTTATTTATCAAATGGGAATTCTAACAATTTACTCCCAAACAAAATTTAAGATCAGCCTGACTTCAGTCAGAGAACTCCAATATGCTGATGATGCTGCAGTTAGTTCTGTGTGGGAACCTGATCTTCAGAGAATCACTCGCATGTTTATTTACTGAGAAATATGGGGAAGAGGGATTCACAGTGAATGTTTAGAAAAGCCAAAGTACCAAACCATTAAAGATAAATACGCACACACCCCAACTCAATTGATTACAAGTTAAGAAAATGTGGAACACCTCCAGTACATTGAAAGTTTTCTTGAACTGAAGCTTGACATTGACATAGATTTAGATTTAGATTTTATTGTCACGTGCATTCAAGTACAGAAATACAGGAGTATAGTGAAAAGTGTATCATGTCGCCACCCAAGACACCACCTTAGGTACCAACGTGCAAAAAACTCAGTACAAAGTAGTAAGAGAAACAGAGTTAAAGAGTTAAGCATTACCTCACAGAATAAGTAGAAAAAGAAATAAGGTAATGTTAACATTAAAGTCTTCCTTAATTTAAACCAGGAAAATAGAGGAATAGGTTAAAAGTTCAACAGTTTTTGATGACTTTTCTGTTTATCTGGCTCTGTGGGAGACCTCAGTTGTCTGTTCTTGATGCCATCGCAGATACCGTCGCTGCTGCTGAAGATGCCACCTCTCCGATCTCCCTCAGCCCCTCAGGAACATGCCTGTGGAGGACCCACTCGCACACTGAGCTGAGACACCTCCATGAGCCACTGAGAGACCGGGCCGACATACAGCTGACAGACCAGGCTGAGAGGTACCACAAGTTGCCGACAGACCAGGCCAAGAGCTGCCGAGAGACAAGGCTGAGACCCACCACGGACTGCTGAAAGACCAGGCTGAGAGCCACTGAAGGACCAGGCCAACATACCACCGAGAGACCAGGCCGATGTTCACCACGAGACCAGGTCAAAAAAGCTGCCATGGGGGACATCAAGAAGCACCAAGAATGGGAGAACACCAAAAAAGGGGGAAATAAGAAATGAACAAATGGAGCAGAGGAGCTCTAACTGGGGCAACCTACTCCACCACCATCTTGGATAACTGAATCCCGTGATGGTCTAAAATCAATCAGTGCAACCTTTGACCAACTGAGGATGTGCAGATTGTGGTACTAAAATTGAAACCAGACTCATAGTAAACCATGCAGCTGTCATCCCAACCTTAGAGTGTATGGCTGAAACATGGACAATGTACAGAAGGAATGTCAAAACACTGATGTAATACCATCAAAGCTGCCTGCAGAACATCTGACATATCAACTGGGGCACAGACTCCAATATCAGTGTCCTTCCTCAATCAGGTACCATATGCATCAAGGCTAGGATCAGCCATTGTCATCTTTACTTGGTTGCTCATATAGTTCGGACATCAGATACCAGCCTTCCAAAACAGGTGGACATCGCCCAGCTCAGTAAGGGCAGACACACCAGAGAAAGAAATGAGAAGAGCTTTATGGACTGGACTCACCATAAAAACACAGTGGCAACAAGAGCAGGTCAGAAGCTAGGAATCCGACGGTGAATAACTCACCTCCTGACTCCCGAGAGTCTGTCCATCATCTACAAGGCACAAGTCAGGAGTGTGATGGTATACTTCCTTTTTGCCTGGATGGATGCAGCTCCAACAACACTCAGGAAACTTGATGCCATCGAGGACAAAGCAGCCCTCTTAGTTGCCGCCATATCAACAAACATCCATGCCTTCCATCGCTGAAGTTCAGTAGCACCAGAATTACAAGTTGCAATACACAAAGTCACCAGCACCTTCCAAACCTGTGACCTCTTACATCTAGAAGAACAAGAGGAGCAGATACAGTTGGAACAGCATTATCTATAAGTTAGAAAGCTACATCCTGGCTACATCCTACTTCCTCTCCATCCTGACTTGGAACTATATCACCATTACCTCAATGTTGCTGGATCAAAATCCTGGAATTCTGCCCTGAACAGCACTTTGGGGGTACCTACACCAATTGGACTGCAGTGTTGCAAGAAGGTAGTTTCACAAGAGCATTTGTTGGCACAAATGAAAAAGATTGTGCTGAAAGCCAACATGGAGAAATACAACACTGACATTAACTCTTGGCTTTTCAGTGCTAGTCACTGCTCCTTTAATCATCCTTTCCCTTAATAAATTCCATTTAATGGAATATAGGTGGAATTTTCCCAAGTATGAGGGTGGGTTCAATTCCTGAAAAACATGTCATTGGCATTCTGACATCATCCCAGAACTTCAAAGCTTTTTACCCTGGCCCCAACCTATATCCGTCAGCTAAAGCTGGTAACTATGGAAATAGATCAATAAGTTCTGTTACAAGCAAAGGTACTGGATTTAATAGGTTGCAGACCAATTTCCCAAGCTGTGTGGAATTCAGCAGCAGCACTGAGAGGAGATCAGATCATTCAAATTCAAGGCTAAGATGCCTTTGATCAGGCTTGAAGGTCTTCAAACTGTAGAGCTCCAGCCATGGCCAGATAAGAGCTTTTCCTTTTTACATGGCATTGGTCAGGGGATTAATCAGTTACTCAGAGGCTACTTCAGTTCACCTTCAGCTGCATTTCCCAGTTGCCAACCTCTGCCTGTGGGCACTTCAGTGAGTGCTGAAGCCTGGTGTTAAATCCAGTCATGTAGCCTCTGCTGCAGAGAGGTAGCCTACGTCCAACCCCTTTGCCGTACACAAATAACATGGACTCCAACATCAGATAGGAGAAATCGAGGACTGCAGTTGCTAGAAAGCAGAGTTGAGAGTGTGGCATTGGAAAAGTACAGCAGGTCAGGTAGCATCCAAGGAGCAGGACAATCGAAATTTTGGGCATCAGCCCTTCATCAGGAATGAGCTCATTCCTGGTGAAGGGCTTAAGCCCAAAACATCAAGTCTCCTGCTCCTCGGATGCTGATTGACTTGCAGTACTTTTCCAGCACCACACATTCGACTCCGTTATCAGTTACTACAAGATGCTCAACCTGTACTCAGGTGCTTCCTTGGCCAAGATCCATGAGTTTAGACTGGCTCCTGATATAGTTATGAAGTGATGAGTACAATGAAAAAGAAATTCAAAACACATATTTATATGAGTAAACATTCATCTTTAAATTGCAAACTTCGATCATTAGGAATTGAATATTTTTGTATTGTTTTGATGGGCATCTGGACCCATATTAACTTGCAAATATTAAAATGGGATTGTATTGATAAATAAAACCATAAAACATAAAAGAAAAACAATAGGCCAATCAGACCATCAAGTCTGCTCTGCTCATTCAATGAAAATGTAGTTGATGTAATAAACTCCACTTTCCTGCCTTATCCCCCTAACCCTTGATTCCCTTACTGTTTAAAAATGCATCTAGCTCTGTCTTGAATCTGCTTAATGACCCAGCCTCCTACATCCCTTACTGGTAAACAGTTCAACAGATTAACTACACACTGTTTCAAATGTGAGATCCTTTATCCTAAGATTATGCTCTCTAATCCAGGACTCTCCGACAGGAGGAAACAGCCTCTCAGCATTTACTCTTCCAAGCCCTGAAGAGTCCTATTTGGTTCAATAAAGTTACCTCGTAGTCTCCTAAATTCCAACGGGTACAGGCTCAAAACATCCAATCTGTTCTCCTAAAGAAATTCCACCACACTTGAGATGAATTTAGTGACAACTCTCGGAACTATCTCCAATGCTAGTCTATCTTTCCTCTGATAGGCAGATCCAAACTGTTCACAGCCTTCTCAGTCTGGTCAAATAGTTGTCTGCACAGTTTTAGCAAGTCATCATTATTTTTATACCCCATTGCCTTTTAAGTAAAAGCCACCATTTCATTCATCTTCCAATTACCTTCTGAACTTGATGTTAGCTTTTTGTGGAGCATGTACAAAGACCCCCAAATCCTTTGCACTGCAACTTCCTGCCGTCTCTCTTTTTTTTAAATGATATTCAATTCCTCCATTCTTCCTGCTAAAATACATACCTTCACATTTTCTCACATTATATTTCCTGTGTTAAGTTTTTGCTCCACTCACTTTAATCCCTCTGCAGACTATTTGTGTCATTCTCACTACTTGACTTCCTGCCTATTTTTATTAATTGTCAAACTTGGTGCTCGCAAATACTCATCCAAGTCAATATACAGAAGAACCTCGATTACCCGAAGGACACAGGTAGGGAGTATTTTGTTTGATTAATCAAATGACAGATAATCGAATGCCAGATAACATAGTTTAGCCAAGCATTGGGACCTTACGATCTTGCCGGATAATTCGATATTCGGATAATCAAATGCCGGATAATCAAGGTTCCTCTGTATATTGTAAAGAAATGTAGCCCCAGCACTAATCCCTATGGCACACAATTTGTTACAGGTTCCCATCCTGAAAATGGCCCTGAACCCAACTCTCTTTCTTCTGCTAGTTAGCTAATCTTTTGTCCGTGCTAACATATAAATTCCATTTTATAAAATACCCTTATCTGCCATACCTTATTGGATATCTTTTCAAAATCCAAATACATTACATCTACTGGTTCCCCTTTATCTACGTTGCGTGCTATCTCCTCAAAAGACTCTGATACATTTTTCAGGCGTAATGTCCCCTTCATGAAGCCATGCAGATTTTATGTGATAATATAGTGTACTTCTAAATGCTCTGCTTTTACTTCCTTTACAATTGATTCCAATATTTTCCCAATGACAGATATTAAGTTAACTGGCCTGTGGACACCTTTTTTTGTCTCTCACTCTTTGTGAATAAAGGTGTTACACAGTCAATTTTACAAACCTGTCAGACGTTTACAAAAACTGAGGATTCTTTGAAGATTGAAAACAGTGCATCCATTATCTGTGTAAGGATTTTCTTTAATATCCTAGAATGCAATCCAAAGAGAATTAGCAACCAATAACAACATTCATTTCCCTCGCACCTTTTCCTCTAGTGATAATTATTGTATGCATTTTCTCAATCACTTTTGGCCTTGGATTATTTTCAATGTTTGGAATACTATTTATGTCTTCTACTGTGAAGATTGATGCAAATTATTTATTAAATTTCTCTGGCATTTCCTGGTGCCCCATTATTAATTCACCAGTCTCATTCTTTTAGGAGCCTACCTACACTTTAGCCTCGCTTCTTGTTTGTATATTGCAATAAGTTCTTATTGCCTGAAGGGAAGTCCACATTTGAGATGTGGGAGGCTTTCAAAGATAGGTTAACGGCAGTGCAGGATAGGCATATCCCATTGAAGGCAAAGGATAGGAAGGGCAAGATTCGTGAACCGTGGATGACAGGAGAAATTGTACAGCTAGCCAAAAGGAAAAGGGAAGTGTATATAAGGTCTAGGCAACTAAGAACAGAATGGGCCCTGGAAGAATATCGGAAGAGTAGGACAAGTCTTAAATGAGGAATCAAGTGGGCTAAAAGGGGTCATGAAATAGCTTTAGCGAGGAGAATTAAGGAGAATTCCAAAGCATTGTATTCTTATATAAGAAGCAAGTGGGTAACGAGAGAAAGGATGGTTCCTCAAAAGGATAACGAAGGAAGGCAGTATGTCGAACCTGAGAGAATGGGTGAGATTCTGAATGATTACTTTGCATTAGTGTTCACTGAGGAGAGGAACATGATGAATGTTGAGGCTAGAAATAGAAGTTTGATTAATCTGAATCACATTGACATAAGTAGGGAAGATATGTTGGGTAGGCTAGAGATTATTAAGGTGGACAAATCCCCAGGACCGAATGGGATCTATCCCAGGTTGCTGAGGGAGGTGAGAGAGGAAATAGCTGGGGACCTGACAGATATCTTTGTAGCACCCTTAAATACAGATGAGGTGCTGGAGGATTGGAGAGTTACTCATGTTGTCCCCCTGTACAAGAAAGGTAGTAGGGATATTCCGGGTAACTACAGACGAGTGAGCCTGACGTCAGTGATGGGAAAGTTGCTGGAGAAGGTACTGAGGGATAGGATCTATTTATATTTAGAAAAGAATGGCCTTATCAGTTATAGGCAACATGGTTTTGTGCAGGGGAGATCGTGTCTTACCAACTTAATAGATTTCTTCGAGGAAGTGACCAAGCTGATAGATGAAGGAAGGGCTGTTGATGTCATATACATGGACTTTAGTAAGGTGTTTGATAAGGTTCCCCATAATAGACTAATGGAGAAAGTGAAGTCACATGGTGTGCAGGGTGTTCTAGCTAGATGGATAAAGAACTGGTTGAGCAACAAGAGACAGAGAGTAGTAGTTGAAGGGAGTTTCTCGAAATGGAGACAGGTGACCAGTGGTGTTCCACAGGGGTCAGTAATGGAGCCACTGTTGTTTGTAATATACATACATGATCTAAAAGAGGGCACTGTTGGTATGATCAGCAAATTTGCAGATGACACGAAGATTGGTGGAGTAGCAGAAAGCATAAGGGACTGTCAGAGAATACAGGAGGATATAGATAGACTGGAGAGTTCGGCAGAAAAGTGGCAAATGGTTTTCAATCCGGACAAATGTGAGGTGATGCATTTTGGCAAGACTAACTCTAGAGCGAACCATACAATGAACTGAAGAGCCTTGTGAAAAGTTGATGGGCTGAGAGATATGGGATTGCAGGTCCATTGTACCCTGAAGTTTGCTGCACAGGTCAATAGAGTGGTCAGGAAGGCATATAGTATGCTTGCCTTCATTAGACGGGGTACTGAGTATAAGAGCTAGCTAGTCATGTTAAAATTGTACAAGACATTGCTTCAGCCGCACTTAGAGTACTGTGTACAGTTCTGGTTGCTACATGACCAAAAGGATGTAGACGCTTTGGAGAGGGTGCAGAGAAGGTTTACAAGGATGTTACCTGGTGTGAAAGGTGCTAGCTATGAAGACAGTTGAGTAGGTTAGGTTAATTTTCATTAGAAAAAAGGAGATTGAGGGGGGACCTGACTGAGGTTTACAAAATCATGAAGGGTATAGACAGGGTGGATAGAGACAAGCTTTTACCCAGGGTGAAGGATTCAATAACGAGAGGTCACGCTTTCAAGGTGAGAGGTGAAAAGTTTAAGGGGGATACACGCGGCAAGTATTTCACACAGAGGCTGATGGGCGTTTGGAACACGTTGCCAGCAGAGGTGGTAGAAGCAGGCATGGTAGATTCACATAAGATTCGTCTGGACAGATGCATGAGTAGGTGGGGAGCAGAGGGATACAGATGCTTAGGAATTGACCGGCAGGTTGAGACAGTACATTTGGATAGGCTCAGGCTTGGAGGGCTGAATGGCCTGTTTCTGGGCTGTAAATTTTCTTTGTTTTCTTTGTTCTTTGTTATTGTATTATTTACCAGCTTACACTCAAAAGTTTTTTGCTCCCTCTTTTTCCGGTCTTACATTGTTGGCTTTTTCCCAATCCTCTGGTTTACCACAAATCTTTGCCACATTCTTTTTCTTTTCTTTCAGTTTGACACTGTCCTTAACATTTTGGTTCACCATTTCCCCATAACTATGTCTCCCTCATGCCTATAGGATCACACTCATTAATCTCTGTCTGTGTCATTAGTTCATTTATTTTGTTCAATATACTACATGTATGTATGTGATGAGCCATTAATTTCACCTTTTTAAACTACTTTCTTCCCCTTTTCAACCCTATTTGCTGCTTTGAAAAAATATTTTTACACGTTGCCCCCTTCCTAATCCACTCTGGATACTATTACTGAAATAGCTGAATTTCAATGTTGCCATATGCTTTTTTTTTAAGCTTATGAATCGTCTCTCAAAATTGACACACCTCCCTTCCCCTCCTGCTAACTAAAAATAATTTGAGAAACACTGATTTAAATAACTACATCATGAAGCTAAACCAATGCAACTCATTCGCATAAACAGCAAGCTGTGGCCGAGAACAGATCTTTTATTTTGATTTATGGTCATCCTATCAATGGGCCAACAGCTTTAAGCTTGCATGAAATGCAAGAAGGACAAATTGAGAAATGTAATTGTGGATAGGATTGAGCTACTTGGATGTTAATGACTGTGCTAGTGTTCAAAGGTCTACAGAATGCGACTTGTAAAATGATAGGTTTAGACAAACACCAGGAGGCTTTATTACAATTAAGTATCTGAGCTCTTATGTATTTGATTGCACTTTAAGTCATTCAAATGTCTTTCTCACACTGGTTGCAAATTGCCACTATGTAGCCCTAAGGATACAACACATCATTAAATAAAACAAAGTTATGTTAAAAGTAAGTGATGAATTATACAGAAATTAAAACTCAAATTACTACAAATTTAACTTTGTAAAGTTCAGTCTGAAGCATACTGCTGAAATCCTGTATGTACACCAATTGCTGCTCCATGACATAAAAAAGCCGCTTAATAGATATGGGGGAAAAATAAACTTAATCAGGATGGCTGTCAGTTTTATTAATAATTTCTGATGATTAGCTCTGCACTGGCAGCACTGTTACTTTATACATCCATTCTGATTCTTTTTATTTCACGAGGGTGACTTGACTTGATGAAAAAAGGGGGAGAAAAAAGGCTGAAAAAGATTTCGATAAGAAAGGATTACTACTATCATAATAAAAATGACATTCTCCAAGCGCAGGGTAATCAGTGGGGGATTGCAAGAAGAAAAATCAATGAAATGAGCTGACAGTAAATAATCATTAAAGGGATTTTGCACATTTAAAGTCAAGTCTGGGTTCAAAGCCTTGTTTCTCATATTGTTGGCAATTGACTTTTGTGAAAGCCTGTTTCCACTTGGGTCTGTAACTATGATAAAACTAGTCAGAAAATAAATAAAACTAAGCAATCTCTCTTGCATTATATGGAAACAAGCAAGGTTTCATGGACAATCATAACCAACGATAACTGGAATAATCATTACAAACTGCTCAGGATAATTCTCTTATATTGTTGTCCATTAATTCCAAAGCATTAACTCTTGCCAAAGATGTACAGCATAAGCAGTGCAAACAACTCTAGAAAGAGATAGAAGAGATTATTGCAGATAGTGGGCAGGAACTACTTGGATAGAGACATAGAACATTGAACAGTACAGCACAGAACAGGCCCTTGAGCCCACGATGTTGTGCCAACAACAGAGAGAGACACATATAGGGACATATATATTCGGTGTTCTTCACATGGTTGTTAAAAGAAAACTGATTGAGTTTTCTCAGAATATTACTAAGTTGACAGAAGGAGGTAGATAAGAAGTGCATTTTCAAGGTGGTTTCACAAAGGTACCATACTACATTGAAGATCCAGTGGTTTGACAGTTTTTTTTACCAAAACATGAAATTGGTTACATCCTCATTGGTAAGCAGTTGTTAATGGTACTGCTTCTGCATGGATGCCTGCCTATTACTACAGGGTAATAGATTCTAACAGAAGGATTTTGTTCCTCAGGAATCTTTGGGATTTGCATAAAGGTATGGTGAAGAATGAGCAAACAATTGGGAATGGTAAATGCAGTATCACAAATGATATCAGGATTTGTGTGAGTGAAGGACCTTAATTTGGAAAAGACATAACCAGACCTAGCTGCAAAAGGGAATGAGTCATTACTTGGTGGGTGCTGTGTTATGAGGTAAAGATAATGTTTTTGTTTGTGGTTAGGGGTAACACCAAATCTGTAAGTGTCTGATTATGTAAATATGAATGATCTGTGTTGTGAAGGAATAGCAGAAACAGCTAGCATATGTGATCAGTCTGGATAATCAAATCCAGAAAACACACTACCCTGACAACAGACATTGGTTTAGTTTGATATGGAGTTGGAATCCAGTTTTGGCTCCCTTATATGGCACATTGAGATTCTGGTAAGTTGTTCATAGGCCTTTAAATAGTATAATAGGCACAAGAGAGTTTCACTAAATAATAAAGCTCAGGTTTCAGGGAGATTTGATTGCGGTTGTTAAACAGTAGGATTAAACTCCGTTCAAGTCAATCACCAACAAAGTAACATAGATGACGGAAAACTACGGGTCACGTGTACAAGCAAGATTAGGCTTCAGGAAGTTATTCTTTTTACAGAAGAGTCTTTGGCCTTTGGATTTGTGCAGTGTGTGCAAACTCATTGTTTAATTATGAGGGAGTTGATGAGTTGAGGTTGCTATGATAATGCACAGAATGTAGACAGGGTACCACATGATGCACTTCATAATCACTTGTCTCCTGGACATTCTTTTATGCACTTTCAGGGTTAAGAGCAGGATTTCCTCGATTCTTATTTTCCAGAATTGCCCAAAACTGTTTTTCCTCTGCTTTATTGTGATTCATATGAATGCTTGCAATAAGCTGTACAAAAATGTCTAACTAGGATCTACAAAAAAACAAGTTAAACTTGAATAACATGACAGCAATCTTATGAGGTGACACAAGTGAGTCTATATAGTCCCCCAACCATATAGTACCAAAGGGAGACAAGAAGACCCAGTCAACAATCCAATCAAATCATATCTGATCCATATCTTGATTCCACGCACCTAACCTTGATAACTCACCCAATAAAATCCATTAATCATAACATACAACAAAAATATTTCATTTTTAGTCTCCTTTCAAGTACTGGCAAGATTCAAGCATCCAGAAAATGTAAGTTGTTTTTTTCCTAAGGGATAACTCAGTGATTCCATAATGTCAGTGGGGAAGGTATACTCACAGCAGGCATCTGTAGAAGAGTTGTACAGGAGGAATGCATTGGCACTGGAGAGGGTGCAGAGGAGATTTACCAGCTGGAGAGTTCCACTTATGAAGACAGATTGGTTTTGTTTTCTTTGGAGCAGAGGAGACTGAGAGGGATTGAGATATATAAAATGATGAGCGGCAGAGATAAGGTAGACAGGAAGAATTTTTTTTTCTTGGTGGAGGGATCAGCAATGAGCAGGCATAGATTTAAGGCAAGGCACAGCAGGTTTAGAGTCACCTTTCCACATGGTGGGTATTTGGAACTCATTGCCAGTCAGGGTGGCAGAGGGAGAAACACTCATAACATTTAAGAACTTGCAATGCCAAGACATACACAGCTATGGACCAAGTGTTGGAAGACGGGATTATTATATTTAGGTGGATGTTTTTGACTGGTGCAGGTTCGTCAGATCAAAGGGCCTTTTCTTGTGCGCTATGACCCTATAAGGAGCCCTAGAAATGACCTGATGCACGCGGTTCAAATTCGGCAGCTATCGTTTTGAAACAGGATTCTAGAATTGAAGAGACATTGCAAGTTTACAGTATGACACAAGTAAATAGAATGCCTAATAAGATTAATTAGATATGCACTTTACAAATTTACAAACAGTAATTTGGATGATCACCAAACTAATTAGATGCTAATAATGGCTGTGTGTCACCCTGGCAGTCATTTAGAATTTGTTGATTGTTTGGTAAAACAAATCATTTAATGGCACATAACTCACTAACAATATACTCACACGACACATTTAAAATTTTGGTCTCTTACTCAAGTTAATCTTACGTTCTGTAAATTGAATGCCAATGCTACTGTGAAATGAGGCTCTCTCCCTCAAGCAGTTTCATTCTACTGGAACCTGGTGATAGATTAGGTTCTGGCACCGCATTCTGCACTTAAATCGTGCTTCCATAGGAAGTGAAGTTAATTTGTATCCATAATACACTTGCATGTTTACATGTTAAGGAGTGAATCTATCGTGATATTATCACACTACAACAGTTTTGACTGAGCCCAGCTGCAAAGATATTCACTGCATATGACAGGACAGATAAAGGAATCTAAAAGATGCCTGTTTTGGAACCTTTCCTCTCAAGAATTCAGAGTTACAATAAGAAAATTATGGGAGGATCCAGGTCATCATGGTGACAGGAAGAGGAGGAATGCAAATAGCGATGGCAGCCAGTGACTTGACTGAGGTGAATTCAAGTGATGAGGGTTCATTCATTAATATAAAAATATCCTGGTTACCTTTAATAAGTGAGCAGTGACATTTTACGTGGGTGTATTCCATGTATCCAAAACTGTCCGAATACAAATCAATTTTCAACGATTAATAAGGCAATGAACTAATCCCATGCACCATCCAGTGCTGTTTGCCAATGCATCTTAAAAGAACCAGTAATGCTTATTATATTTGCCAATCATGATGTTAATTCATTATTAGCAAAATAAGACCAGCAGACCATAAGACATAGGAGCACAAATTGGGCTATTTGGCCCAACAAGTCTGCTCCACCAGGCAAGATATGTCTTGTGGTCTTATAGTCTTATCGTCTTATAGCCTTATCAAAGGCTTTCTGAAAGTCCAGATGGATAAACACCATTGGCTGTCCTTGGTCTAATTTGTTCATTACCTCCTCAAAGGATTCTAGCAGATTTGTCAGGCATGGTCTTCCCTTGATGAAACCATGTTGACTTAGCCCTATTTTACCAGGCCCTTCCAAGTATTCAGAAATCTCATCCTTCACAATGGACTCCAAAATCTTACCAACGTCTAAGGTCAGGCTAATCGGCCTATAATTTGTCTTTACCTTACTCCCTCCTTAAACAGTGGGGTTAATCAACGATTTTCCAGTCCTCTAGGATCCTCCCAGACTTGAGTAATACCTGAAAGATCACTACGAAAACCTTCACCATCTCTTCAACTATCTCCCTCAGAACTCTACGGTGTAGTCCATCTGGTCCAGGTGCTTATCCTCTTTCAGTTTTTCTAGCACCTTTTCCTTGGTGATGTCCACCATACTCATTTCTGCCCCCCAACTTTTTTGAATTGTAGCTCTCTCTCAAGAATTGTAACAAAAAGTGAAAGAACTGCAGATCATGGGTATCAGAAACAAAAACAAAAACAGAAATTGCTGGTTCATTTCCTCCCTCCTCATTATCTAAGGGCCCAAACACACCTTCCAACTGAAGCAGCGCTTTACCGATACTTCACTCAATCTAGTCGACTGTATTCACTGCTCACAGTGTGGACTTCTCTACATCAAGGAAAAGTAGTAAAGACTGAGTGATAGCTTCGCAGAACACCTACATTCTGCCAGCAAAAAAAAAGACCCTGAGCTTCCAGTTGCCTGCCACTTCAACACACCACCCTGTTCCTTGGCCAACATCTCTACATCAGGCTTGCTGTAGTGCTCCAGTGAAGCTCAGCGCAAGCTGGAAGGACAGTTTCTCATTTCCACTTGGTAGTAAAGACCTACAATCAAAGTAAACAATTTTAGGGTTTGAAACCATGTCCTTGCCCACACACTAAGCCTTGTCACACATGGACTGCTACCACATACAACCCATTGTCCGTCACTAATGGAACCCATAAGCAGTTACTCATTCTCTCAGACTGACCTTTAGCCACTCTTTGTCTGTCCAATTGTTTTCCCTCTCTCTATTTGGGCTCTATTCCACTATTTGGTTTACTCTCCTCCATTTGCCCCACTCCACCTTCTGCATGAATATCAACATTTTCCTAGCTATCCTCAGTTCTCAGGAAGGGTCACTGGACCCAAAACGTTAACTCTGATTTCTCTTCACAGACCAACTGAGTCTTTCCAGCGATTTCTGTGTTTGTTTCGATTGCAGTTTTTTACTCAGAACTTTGCCATTGGGTAGACAGCAAAATTTCAGTGTGCGCAAAATGAAAATTTCATTCAGCCCTTTAACCCATAGAGTCTGTACAGGTTGGCAAATCATGGGTTATACCTTAACCCTTCTTTCTCCCAAGCAAAAGCACCCAAAAGGTAAACCATAAGGAATGGCAATACTTAAACTGATGGTCCACCTGCAACCTTATTGGGTTCAAGCCCCATCTGCTTGGCAGGTGTATCCTCATGTCCCTGAGCAGCTTGTTAAAAAATACCTTCATTTTTTTCCATGTTTGAATTTGATGGGCCTAAAGTTTTGAAGACAGTTGTGATCCATCCGCTGGTTCAAATAGGACACTAAGGACTGTTAACAATGACAAATGTGGGAGTTGCTAAGAGTCTTGTGGCACAGTGGTAGTGTCTCCAAAGTCCTGGGCTCAAGTTCCACCTGCTCCAAGCGTGTGTCATAACATCAGGACACGTTCCTTAAGGTAGCAGGACAGGTAAATAATAAGTCGTATCGGATACTTGCTTTCATTAGCCGAGGCATAGGGTTTAAGAGCAGGAAGGTTACAATGGAATTGTACTGCAGTTCTGGAATCCACATTCTAGGAGGGATATGTTAGCACTGGAGAGGATGCAGAGGAGATTTACCAGGATGTTGCCTGGCTGGAGAGTTTCATTTATGGAGTGAGATTGGACAGATTGGGTTTGTTTTCCTTGGAGCAGAGGAGACTGAGAGGGGACATGATTGAGATGTGTAAAATGGTGCTTTTCCAGCACCACACTCTCGACTCTGATCTCCAGCATCTGCAGTCCTCACTTTCTCCATGTGCAAAATTATGAAGGGCATAGATAAGGTAGACAGGAAGAAACATTTTCACTCGACGGCAAGGCCAATGACCAGGGGGCATAGATTTAAGACAATGCCCAGCAAGTTGAGAGACGATATGAAGAGTAACTTTTTCACCCAGAGGATGTTGGGAACTCATTGTTTGCAAGAGGGTTGAGGCAGAAACCCTCATGTCTCTCCCTATTTCCTTCTTGAATGCATCACACCGCTCTAACATAGATCTATCTGAAAGTATCAGTTCCCAGTCCACTCTGGCTAATTCATACTTGATCTTATTAAAACTGGCCCTGCCCCCATTTCGATCTTTCCACCTTTGAACCTGGAAAACTGAGTTCAAGTCCTACTTGTTCCAGAGGGATGTTAAGACATCTCTGAACAGGTAGATTACCTCTTGTACCATTTCTAGACATAAGAATTGTATCTAAACGTGGAGAGTAGATTTGTCAATGACTCAATAGCAATCAATGTTCTTTATGCTTCGGTCTGCCTTCATCATTCCTGAGCTCAGTGATCTCTTCACAAATCTCTGCCAAAATTGTACACATTAACCGTAGATCATGTGGGACAGTCATAAAATCTTCCATTTACTTCTTTGTTCCTATATTAGAAGCAATTGCATTCTGCCCTGCACTGGACAATCACTTGAGATGCTGCAATTTGCGAACTTTGCTTCACAATGAAGTGCTCATCCCTAAAATCTCACCACAAATCTCAAAATATAAACTCACTCCCCTCTTCTTGGACAAATGTCCCGAGGTGTTGGTGGGCAGAAGGTTTGAGAGAATGTCAGGTTTCTCCTGTCTGATCGTAACAAGAGGCTGACTGAGCAAAAGCAGCTGGCCTGGGTGGAAGTAGCAGTATGGGTGATGCTTCACTGTAAAGAAGGAGATGCCCAGCAGTGAGGAAAGGATGTCATTGATTACTCCTGCCCAACATTCTCCTCAAGAGTAAGTGGCACCATCTTCTGTCACTCACAGGGCCATCAATAACTCTGCCACTGCACATGCACCTCATGAAGGCTGATGGGCCACGTCATGTGGATGACACCCACTCAAGATCTCACATTCAACTCATCCTCAATGACTTCTACCTCCTTCTGTCATCTGTGCTTCTTGCCCATTCACTGGGCTGTCTCATCACCTCTGTTGCTCATGCATGTTCACTAGCTGCTCTTGCATCCACTTCGAGTATACTTAATCTCTCCCTTTGACCCACTGGAGGAAATACAGGCCCACTCCTGATTTAAGAGAGCCAAGATGGGCTGGGTGTGGTGGGTGGTGGAGCTCAGGTTCCTCCTCCCATTTGAGGAGAGGATTGTGGAACTCGGTGACGAGGGCCAGGGAAACAGCAATGGCCTACAAACCTCGGAAAGCTCCATTGTGTTCTGCCGCTCTCCCATTAGGACCAGTGCTAACTCTTCTCCTCCACAGGCTTTTATCTATTTTCTCCCAATTATTCCCTGTCTTCTCTCATGCAAGTATTGGTGGAACCCAAGCGACCTACGCAAGGAAGGAGCCACAATGTGAAGCTGTCAGCTCCAGCTCTTCCTCCATCCTTAAGAGGATGCCTAGGCAAGGCTTTCTCCTGCATCCTCCACCTGCTCAGAGATTTCTACCTTGGACAGTTTTCTTTGGAGATCAGACTCAGGAGCACAATCTGATGGGTACATAGCAGGCACATCTCTGCAGTTGGTCTTGAAGGAAATCATCGAAGTCTCTGATATTCATAGGATAGTCAGAGACCAGACACCTATTCAGCCTCAGAAAGATAACATAGCCCTGTCCTTGGCCATTAGAGACGTGATCAACATGCAGACACAGGTGCAGGAACATCAAGCGGGTGTGCCAGAGACCCTCAGAAGGCTGGAGAAGGCTTTCACCATCCTCATTACTGCGTTGGCTCGGGCACATGACTTTTATTTCCAAGCTCTGCAGATTCTATCAGGCAAAATGTTTGACAGATTAAGGTGACTATATTATTTTCTATTTAATTGCACCTATGTTGTTTCAATTATCATTTACTTGTAACGATAAACAAGCTTAATCAAATCAAAGTTGAATGATTTAACGACACAAAATGCATAAATTACCTCCCAAAAGCCTAAAGTGAGGATTGTAAGGTTGCGGCACAACGAGGAAAAGCCTGAAAATTATCTCAAAACTATTATCACAATTACAGCCCAATTAATCTCTCCTCAGAAAAACAGGTTATGGAGTTGCTTTTGCTTTTCATTGAGATGAAAAGATTAATTATCTAGTTATCGCATGGAAGGTAAAAATAGAATAACTACCAAAATAATATCTTCAATTGCAACTAATTTGATATGTAAGGTTATGTACTAAGTTCAAACTTCAAACAGCAAAAGCATTTATAGCTTAAGCATATCCTAGTTATGGCTTGGAAAATCAAATTTAAGGCTGCATTTTCAACTTGAAATAACTGCACTGAGGCCAGTATCCTGTCACCAAGTCACCTTTATTTACTTGTGCACAGTACACTGACTGTAGTTAGTTAGTTACTGAGTTAGTTAGTTAGTTAGCTAGCCAGCCAGCCAGCCAACTTGGAGTCAATCCCCAGAACTGAGGAGATTCAAGATCCCCTGTTTATATTTTTCCCTCCTCTTTTTATTTAATCTCCTGTTTATATATTTTTTTCCTTTCTCCTGTTTTTTTTTTCCCCAGCACCCATGGTGTGTGTGTGTGTGTGCAGGTGTGAGACACAGTGAGAGACACAAGGTGTACGAATCTTTATTCAATTTCCACCACCAGAAAGATAGGAAACCACCCGAGTGGCCAGTGACAAGCAATGAAGATCCCCTGTTTATTTATTTATTTTTTTCTCTTTTTCTTTTCTTTTTCTTGTGTGTGTGCAGGTGTGAGACACAAGATCCCCTGTTTATATTGGTCAGCCAGGGCTTCCTGATTGGCCTCAGTCAAGGATCTCTTTGTCAATAAGATCCACCTGGTTCCGGTCACTACACAACTAGATTGAAGTGATTTATACAAGTAACCATTTAGAACATATGAATGAAATGCTTGTTTTGAGCACATAGTTGCTTCATGACTTCACACTGTCATGCCATACTTCCCACAATACATTTTTGGCATCATCTCTGTATATGTGCAAATCTCGTGTAGCTTGGTGCAAATCTCACAATTATAAATGAAAATCAAATCACACGCCAAGATAATGTAACCAAATTAGGAAAGCAACGTAGTAAAACTGAAAGGTAATTTGAACACATCATTCATAGAGTCATAGAGATGTACAGCATGGAACAGACCCTTCGGTCCAACCCGTCCATGCCAACCAGATATCCCAACCCAATCTACTCCTACCTGCCAGCACCTGGCCCATATCCCTCCAAACCCTTCCTATTCACATCCCATCCCACATCAGCAATTAGTAATTTTCTCAATAAAAGAAGAAGCATCATTAATCAAATTTCCCATCCTTGACTTGAAACGTTGGCCGAATGTTCACATGGCATAGAGGAGTTGGGACTGTTATCTGGTCCTGATCCCACTCACAGTGGGATACTGATCACATGGATGAGCCCTCAGTTAGCTTTCCCTTGCCCAATTCAGTGTTCTGGAAGTTGTAGGATCAATCTTTGGCTTTCCAGCTTTAGAGGTAGACGAGCAGTACAAGGTAAATAACCAGGAGGGTGCTTCAACAGAAAGCTCAAACACTTTACAACAAGTTGAAGTAAAAATGGCAGAAAAAGCAGCAGAAGGGAGGGAGATGGGGTGAGGAGGCAAGGACCCCTCCAAGAGTGGGCTTCCATTTTAATCCACACTTCCATTCTGATGAGCATCGATCGCTGGCATATTAAATGTCCTCAATCCTCTGGACTGTCACTAACCCTTGTGGCACAGCAAGCCTATAGTTTTACTTTGGTACCATCCTTGACTTCCTTCATTAGACATGGATATGCAGTCTGCTCATGGAATCTTTCTTTCTCAATGGAATATACCTTTGGTGGGAGTTATAAAGTATCTCCTTAAATACCTGCCACAGCTTCTCTACAACTTGCCCTTTAACCTTTCCCAGTCCACATGAGACATTTGCCTTCATAGCTTTGTAATTCCCGTTAGTTAAGTTGAAGATCTGCATCTAATGGGTCAAATAAAAAGTAACTGGTTGATGTAAAACACTTGGGTTTCGAAAAGGCATTCGAGAAGGTGCCACAAAAAATGATTAACATGCAAGATGAGGGCTCATAGTGTTGGGAGGAAATATATTAATATGGATAGAGCATTGGTTGATAAACAGGCAGCTGCGAGTCAGGACATGAAAGACATTTTCTCATTGGAAGACTGTGAACAGTGAAATCCTACAAGGATCAGTGTTGGAGTTTCAGCTATTTACAATTATTTTTATTGAGTGGGACAAAGTGAACATGTTGGGAAGACCATAGATACAGCATTGTACCAAATTTTGTTTCTCATATTTAAGGAAAAGTATACTTGGGCTGGAGGCAATACAGCTAAGTTTCCCTAGATTGGTTCACAGAATTAGAAGTTGAGAAAATGGGGCCGACATTATCTGATGTTTGGAAGAATCAGAGGTGGTTTTAATTAAGCCATCGAAGACTCTGAAGGGACTTGAAAGACACTAAGAGGTTGTTTCTCCTGGCAGGGGACCTAAAACTTGGAGACACAGCCTCAGGATAAGGGCCTGATTTTCTTGTACTGAGATGAGGAGATATTTCTTTCACTCAAGGAATTTTTAATCTTTGTACATCTGTAAGCCTGAGGATTGTAGCTGCTCCATCACGAAGAGACGTAAAGCTGAGATCGAAAGAAAATGGAAATGAGGAAAACAATCTGTCATTATCTTACTGGAGGAGCCTTATGGTCGACTCCTGTTGCTTTTTTTGCGTGTAGTATATTTGATTAAAAGTTGCATTGAGAGGAGTGTATTCTCCTGTGTGATTCTGCTGCATTTTAAGCATTATTACTTTAGGTATGATATTTTATTTCAAGAAATATGCTCTATTTAAGCATGGCACTCAAATCCAAACATTAAGCTCAATTGAAAGCAATACATTCCACTCAGAAACATGCGCATGACTGAGGAACAGTGCCTTGTATTTCGATCCGGATCTTTTTTTGAAATACCACATGCTATTCACAACTCAGTCTTCAAAGAGTCATAGAAATGTACAGCATGGAAACAGACCCATCGGTCCAACCTGTCCATGTCAACCAGATATCCCAATCTAATCTACTCTCACCTGCCAGCACCCGGCCCATATCCCTCCAAACCCTTCCTATTCATATACCCATCCAAATGCCTCTTAAATGTTGCAATTTTATCAGTCTCCACCACATCCTCTAGCAGCTCATTCCATACACGTACCACCTGCTGCGTGAAAATGTTGCCCCGTAGGTCTCTTTTATATCATTTCCTTCTCACCCTAAACCTATGCCCTCTAGTTCTGGATTCCCCAACCCCAGGGAAAAGACTTTGTCTATTTATCCTATCCATGCACCTCATAATTTTGTAAACCTCCACAAGGTCACCCCTCAACCTTCGACGCTCCAGGGAAAACAGTCCCAGCCTATTCAGCCTCTCCCTATAGCTCAGATCCTCCTACCCTGGCAACATCCTTGTAAATCTTTTCTGAACCCTTTCAAGTTTCACAACATCTTTCCGATAGGAAGGAGACAAAAATGGCACGCAATATTCCAACAGTGGCCTAACCAATGTCCTGTACAGCCGCAACATGACCTCCCAACTCCTGTACTCAATACTCTGACCAATAAAGGAAAGCATACCAAACGCCTTCTTCATGGTCCTATCTACCTGCGACTCCACTTTCAAGGAGCTATGAACCTGCACTCCAAGGTCTCTTTGTTCAGCAAACACTCCCTAGGACCTTACCATTAAGTGTATAAGTCCTGCTCCGATTTGCTTTCCCAAAATGCAGCACCTCGCATTTATCTGAATTAAACGCCATCTGCCACTTCTCAGCCCATTGGCCCATCTGGTCCAGATCCTGTTGTAATCTGAGGTAACCCTCTTCGCTGTCCACTACACCTCCAATTTTGGTGTCATCTGCAAACTTACTAACTGTACCTCTTATGCTCGCATCCAAATCATTTATGTAAATGACAAAAAGTAGAGGGCCCAGCACCGATCATTTTGGCGCTCCACTGTTTAAGAAGGGCAGTAAAGACAAGCTAGGGAACTGTAGACTGGTGAGTTTGATCTCGGTAGTGGCAAGTGTTGGAGGGAATCCTGAGGGACAGCATGTACATGTATTTGGAAAGGCAAGGAGGCCTCCACTCTGAAAAACAACCCTCCACCACCACCCTCTGTCTTCTACCTTTGAGCCAGTTCTGTATCCAAATGGCTAGTTCTCCCTGTATTCCATGAGATCTAACCTTGCTGATCAGTCTCCCATGGGGAACCTTGTCCAACGCCTTACTGAAGTCCATATAGATCACATCTACTGCTTTGCCCTCATCAGTCTTCTTTGTTACTTCTTCAAAAAACTAAATCAAGTTTGTGAGACATGATTTCCCAAGCACAAAGCTATGTTGACTATCCCTAATCAGTCCTTGCCTTTCCAAATACATGTACATGCTGTCTCTCAGGATTCCCTCCAACACTTGCCCACTACCGAGGTCAGGCTCACCGGTCTATAGTTCCCTAGCTTGTCTTTACCGCCCTTCTTAAACAGTGGCACCATGTTTGCCAACTTCCAGTCTTCTGGGACCTCACCTGTGACTATCGATGATACAAATATCGCAGCAAGAGGCCCAGCAATCACTTCTCTAGCTTCCCACAGAGTTCTCGGGTACACCTGATCAGGTCCTGGGGATTTAACCACTTTTAACCGTTTCAAGACATCTAGCATTTCCTCCTGTGTAATCTGGACATTTTGCAAGATGTCACCATCTATTTCCCTACAGTCAATATCTTCAATATCCTTTTCCACAGTAAATACTGATGCAAAATACTATTCAACTTGGAGCTCCACATTAGAGTTACACCATCCTAATTTAGTTCGAACATCAACAACTAGTTAGAGTGCTAGACTATTGTTGTAGTGATTGCAATAATGTCAGTTAGGTGAACCTCACAGAATATGAGTTCCCTGATTGGGCCTATTAACCTGGTCCAATCAAGGAGACCTGGCTGGCTGACATAAACAGGAATCAGGGGTTCTACTCATTGTAGGAGCCAGGTCTGTGTTTGCTGAGTCAGTACTGACGCATGTACTATGCATGTGTAAATATAGGGTGACTTTGGTGATGGGATAGCTGCCTTTGTGGAGTTATTTCAACTGTGACTGTTACAATGTATTTCGAGCTTCAAATTCTGTTAAGAACTCTACAATCCAATGCATTACAATCTACTTCAAACTCTATATTTTATATCGTTCTTTACATTGTCTTGAGAGTAAACATTTATTTGAGCATCTACTCCAGTTCTTATGTTTAAATAAGCAAAACAAGGTTAAGGACTTATAAACCTTAGCTGGAAGTTGGATGGGGGAAAGGCAAGAGAATCTTTACTCAAAGATGTAACTGGATAACATTCAGGATCTAAACATTTAATACAGATGGTAGCATGAATTTCATAAGCATGATCGTGTTTGACCAAAATTCTCTAATTCTTTGAAGAACTAACAGGAAGGATAGATTAGGGTAATGCAGTCAATGTATTCAGATTTCCAGAACGTCTTCAATAAGGCAACGCATAACGGGCTGAGACAAAGGCATGCTGAGTCAAGAGATAGGTGGCAGCCCACAGAGCAAGCTGGCTACAAGACTGAAAACAGATGAAAGGTTCAGAGCAGCAATTCAGGCTAACAAAACGTAAGTCATGTTATGATAGAAATTGATGCTAAGATGCCATTGTTCACAATTTACGTCAGGACCTGAATGCAGGAATGGGAATTACAATCTCCAACCATGTGGATGAAAGCAAACGGGAAATGTAATTCATACAGAGGGAGATTGTTCCAAAATACAAGGTGACACGAATAAAACAATTTATTTTGCTCGTTCATGAGATGTTAGCAAGCCTGGCATTAATTTCCCACCCCTAACTTTTCTTGTGAAGATGGTAGAATGTCATTTCCTCCAACAGCAGCAGTATATCTGCTGTTGGGACACCCACAGTGCCACTGGGGAGTGAGTTCCAGGATTTTGACCTGACCACAATGAACAAATGGCAACATAATTCCAAGTCTTGTGATTTGGAGGAGGATTTCCAGATGGTTTTCTCATGTGTCTGTTCTTATTCTTTCAGGTTCCGTTACAAGGATGTTAACAAAACAGTGTTTACAGCTATCAGGAAGTTGGAATACGTTGTGGCTCTTTTTTTCTCAAAAAGAGCTGATCTGACAAAGTTTATTCAAATGATGAATGGGCTTGATAGGTGTTTATTCATAATTGCCTGCTATACCTTTCAGTTCAGTTCTATGTTTGGTTTGCCTTTTGCAGCTTCTTCCCTCTATAAACAAAGCTTTCAAAGCACAATGACCAGAAAAGTGAATTTTAGAGTAGATCTTCCAACCAACTTGTCAATACCAACCTTATAAAGTACCTTGCAGTCCATTAATTCCCACCAAATAAAATTCCAAATGGAGGGAAAAACATAAGGAAAGAGCGTGTCAGAAAATGGTCAGGAACTTGTGCGAGACCATGAACACTGTGTATGGTTGGGTCTATGCCTGCTAAAACACAACACATCTGTGGTTGTGAATCGAAATTAGCACTGGTGTCTGGAGCTTTCATAATCGGGGAGGTTTCTGCATTAGTCAGACACAACAGTTCCTGACGAAAAATGGAATCTCCAGAGTATGTGCCTGAACCAAACTTCGTGTTACTTTCAAAAGTTACTGTTTAAATATTAAAATGTATTGAAACTCATTAACTCATAGAATGGAGAAGTGCATTCAACTGATCTGTTTCCAATACATTCATCGGGAAACTAGATGAACAAAACGAGGAGGGGGAGAAGGAGGAGAATGGTATACTGATAAGATTGAATGGAGAGTCGATGTAATCAATATGCAGCAAAGACATAGCAGAAATCAATATAGAAGAAGGACCTGTTTTTGTGCTGTTGACTTGATGTTATGTTGTTTTCTGTCCTCTACTCCACATTCCAATTCCAGCACTGTATTGTTTCAAATTCGATACGATAATTACAGCACAATATTCTTTTTCGAGCTTTACGATCAGTTTAGAGCACTAGATTCCAGTTCACGTACCCTATTTTATTTCTGGATCCAGATTATAATTACAAACTGCAGATTTTATTTCAAATAAAATGCACCTGGAGTACTGCATTTTATTTAAAGGTCTCTTTCCTATTCACAGCTCTGCACACTACTTGGAGCTCAGGGTGCACTGTTATCTCTCTGCAGGATAATGCCATGATGCATTTGGTATTTGGCACACCTCTGAAGCAGATTGGGACTTTAACCTTGGCCTCGTGGCTCAGAGGTAGTGACACCACCACTGTGCTACAAGACTCTCTGAACAAGGTGCAACTGAAGTTTGATACATTGATGCATTTGGAAGGAATTGTGAGGAAAGGCAATATGAGAGATGGTGTGAATGGTTGCTGAATTTCTGACAAACATATGCAAGCTTCACAAGTATTGATATAGACCACAAAAATAAACAAACATGGCTAAAGTGTTATAAAATGATGGTTAGGCCTCAGATGAAATGCTAGGATGGATGTTTGGAGCTTGCAGTAACATAGAAGATAGCTGGTGAGCTCCAGGCATCATGAGGGAGGCAATGGAAAATGGATTCTGATTATAGCACCATCAGGAGGATGGGCAACCATGCCTGGTGGTCACCACAAAGTATAAAATATAAGATCAAACAAGCATAATGAGCAGGGAAGGATGGGAAGGACTGACTTTCTTAACGGTGTGTAAATCACCAGGGCCACATCAATTGTATCCTAAGTTTTTAAAGGAAGCTGAGGAGGAAATTGATGATGCTCTGAGGATCATTTTCCAATTCCCACTCAATAAAGGCAAGGTCTCTGAATGTT
The DNA here is from genome assembly GCF_047496795.1 of Chiloscyllium punctatum. Classification (NCBI taxonomy): domain Eukaryota; kingdom Metazoa; phylum Chordata; class Chondrichthyes; order Orectolobiformes; family Hemiscylliidae; genus Chiloscyllium; species Chiloscyllium punctatum. Next base: position 19,598,355 of record NC_092763.1, on the reverse strand, counting down.
GCCCCATTATTTAGAAAGGATGTGAGGGATAGGCCAACTAAGTAAAGGCCAGTCAGCCTGACTTTAGAGGTGGACAAACTACTCAGATTGACACTGAGACACAGGATTAATAAGGGACAGTCAGCATGGTTTTGCTTAGAGATTCTGTCTTACTAACTTACATGGACAGTAGGACATAGAACATTACAGCACAGGAATCGGCCTTTCGGTCCACCATGTCTGTGCTGAATGGTGTCAGTCCAAACTAATCCATTCTACATGCACATGGCTCATATCCCACTATTTCTTGCCTGTTTACATGTCTGTCTAAATGCCTTTAAAATGTTGCTACCATCTCTGCTTCTACTACCTGCCCTAGCAGTGCGTTCCAGGCAACTAATACCCTCTGTTACGACAAGGCGCTGAACCCCTCTGCTAATTACACCAAACACCCAGGAGAGCTCACCTCACCTTGTAATCTGTTAAAGTATGAGTGACAGAGAACTCCCAAATTCCACTACTTAAAGAAAAATGTATCAATTTATTCTTCAACTCGAAAGGTAAACATCAAACAACAACTATTTACAACTCTAAGCCTCCTAACGGCTCGTTATCTGCCTCCAACTCTATAACAATACATGTATACTGTTCCCATAAATGCCCCTATTAAAATCACATCAACTTAAATTTCAAAAAGACCTACAGCAGCTGTTATCTCTGGTGTCTGTCTTCCTCTGGCTATAGACCTTCCTGTGTCATTTTCGGTCTTTTGCTGCAAAGATGTTTCATATGAAAAGGTACCTTTGATAGAGAGTGTGTTGCAGGCAGTTACACTGACGATGGCCATTGGTTGCTTTCTCTCTGGCTAACTCTCAAAATGTTTATCCCAAACATCTCATTGGTTCGATGTTGTCAAAACAGTAAAATTCAAATTTGGTTGAGTTTTAGTATCCTGGGGCATAATTTAAACTGATTGGTTAAATTTGAACTGTTGCAAAAACATAACAACCCAAAGTCAGGTATTTGTTTCCCAGCCATATGTTACATATTTTCAATTTTGCAGTACATGTTGCAGCTGTACAAAATTCTGGTGCGGCCACGGACAGTTCTGGTCACCACATTGTATGAAGGAAGTGGAGGATTTGGAAAGGGTTCAGAGGACTTTTACTAGGATGTTGCCTGGTATGGAGGGAAGGTCTTATGAGGAAAGGCTGAGGCAATTGAGGCTATTTTCATTAAAGAGAAGAAGTTTGAAAGGTGACTTAATTGAGACATATAAGATAATCAGAGGGTTAGATAAAGTGGACAATGAGAGCCTTACTAATTGGATGGTGATGGCTAGCACAACGGGATATAGTTTTAAATTGAGGGGTGACAGACATAGGACAGATGTCAGAGGTAGCTTCTCTATTCAGAAAGTAGCAGGGGCATGAAACGCACTGCCTGCAACTGTAGTAGACTCACCAACTTTAAGGGCATTTAAATGGCCATTGGATAGATATATGGATGGAAATGGAATAGTGTAGGATAGATAGGCTTCAGACTGGTTTCACAGGTCGGTACAACATCGAGGGCCGAATGGCCTGTACTGTGCTGTAATGTTATATAGTCTACACTCTGAGACCGTTTGTCAGTCACATGATGTGCCTGCAAGCTGTCAGTGTAAAACAGCCTTCATTCTCTCTTAAAGGTACAGAGCACACCTTCAACTGCATACCACCTCTGTGGAAAACACTGTCCTCACACGTCTGCTTTAAACTTACTCTCTCTCACCTTACTCCTTAGTATTTGATATTTCTACCCTGAAAACAGACTCCAATTATCCATGCCTCATATAGTTTTATATATATCTTTCAGGTCACCCCTCAGTCTCTGGCACTCTGACAAAAACAATCCAAGTTTGACTAACTTCTCCTGATAGCTAATACACTCCAGGCAACATCCTGGTAAACCTTTTTGCACCCTCTCCAAAGTCTCCACATCCTTCTTATAAAGTGGTGACTGGAACTGCACTCTATATTCGAAATGTGGCCGAATTAAAGCTGCAACATGACTATACTTTTATACTCAATGCCTTTTGCCTTCTTTACCATCTTATCAACTTGTGCTGCTACTTTCAGGAAGCTATGAACTTGCACCCCAAATTCCCTCTATATATCAATGCTCCTAATGGTCAAGCCATTTGCTACATTCTTCACTCTTGCCTTTGACCTCCCAAAATGCATCACCGCACACTTGCCCAGATGAAACACAGTCTGAAATTTCTCCATTTAAGTTTTCAACTGATCTATATCCTGCTGCACGCTTTGACAACCTTCCTCACCATCCACAACTCCACTAATTTTCATGTCATCTGCAAACTTACTAATCACACCACTTACATTTCAAAGCAAATCATTTAAATATATATCACGAACAACAAAGAACCCAGCACTCATTCTTGCAGAATATCACTGATCACAAACCTCCAGTCAGGAGAACACCCACAACTACCTCCGTTTTGTATGACCAAGCCAATTTTGTAGCCAATTTGCCAAGTCACTGTGAATCTTATGTAACTTAATCTCTGGAACAGCCTACAATTTGTGACCTTCTCAAAATCTTTAGCAAAATCCATGTAGGCAATGTCCACTACCCTATCCTCATCGATCATCTCTATCACTTCCTCAAAAAAACTCAATCAAATTTGTGAGACAAGACTGTCCCTGCATTCAGCCATGCAGACTATCCCTAATAAATCCATCCTTTTCCAAATGTGAGTAAATCTAGTCCCTAAGAATCTCCTCCAATAATTTCCCTATCACTGACGTAAAACTCATCAGCCCATAATTTCTTGGATCATCCCTGATTCTTTTCTCGAAAAATGGAACAACACTGGCTATTCTCCAGTCTTTTGGGACCTCACCTGCAGCTAAACAGGATACAGCCCCCTACTGTACTCACTGTATACCCATGACTGTGTCGCCAAAAACCAGACTAATGTCATTTACAAGTTTGCTGATGACATCACCATAGTCAGTCAAATCTCAGACGGCGACGAAACAAACTACAGACGAGAGGTAGAGGACATGGAAAAATGGTGCACTGAGAACAACCTAGTTCTTAATGCCGGCAAAACCAAGGAACTTATCATTGACTAATGGTGGGATGTTACTCATGCCCCACTGCACATTAACAGCTCAGAGGTGGAACAAGTGGAAAGTGTCAAATTCCTGGGAGTGGTCATCCACAATAAGCTTTCTTGGGCACTTCATGTGGACACACTGGTTACAAAGGCCCAACAACGTCTCTTCTTCCTCAGGCAGCTGAGAAAATTTGGCATGACGGCGAATATCCTTGCCAACGTTTATAGGTGTGCCATCGAGAGCATTATGTCCAGATGTATCGCTACCTGGTATGGCGACTGTACCACTCAAGATTGCAGACGGTTACAGTGAATGGTGACCTCGGCCTGGACAATCACAAAGGCCAACCTCCCATCTATAGAATACATTTACCAGGCCCACTGTCGAGGAAAGGCCGCCAGCATTCTCAAAGATCCATCTCACCCTGGCAATGTTTTTATACAACCTCTACCTTTGGGTAGAAGGTACAGAAGCCTGAATACTGGATTAGTGGTGCTGGAAGAGCACAGCAGTTCAGGCAGCATCCAACGAGCAGCGAAATCGACGTTTCGGGCAAAAGCCCTTCCCGAAACATCGATTTCGCTGCTCGTTGGATGCTGCCTGAACTGCTGTGCTCTTCCAGCACCACTAATCCAGTATTTGGTTTTCAGCATCTGCAGTCATTGTTTTTACCCAAAAGCCTGAACACACCACCAGCCAGTTTTATAACAGTTTCTACCTTACTGTTTTAGAATACTGAATGGACTCACAAACTCTTAACATTCGCCTGTACCTGTTTTTATGTTTTTGCCGCTGTTTACTTATTGTTTACTTACCTATGCTACTTAACTCTGTGATCTGCCTGTATTGCTCGCAAGACAAAGCTTTTCATGTGCCTCGGGACACGTGACAATAAATTCAATTCAATTCAAGACAAAGATCTCTGTCAAAGCCCCTGTCATCTCTTTTTTCTTTGTCTCCCTCAGTATCCTGGATAGATCCGATCAGGCCCTGAGGACTTACCTCCCTTGATAGTTTATGGATCCAGTAACTTCAAGCGGTGTCCACTGGCTTCTCATCTCTATGCTGACCTCCAATCAGGTTCTCTTGGTCTTTCATAATGGCTGCTTTGTGACCATCAACAATTGGATTTTGGACAAAGAACATAGCTCCCTCAGCAGGAATGCAGAGAACTTCCTGAAACATGGGGTGAATTGTGATACCTCCAAATGCAACCACCATATCCACTGATGACACCCAAGTGAACTTTAATGAAGAGGGAGATTTTGTCTACCAAAACCGACAAAAACTTTCTGTTGCGATCTCCACACCCCTGACCATTCTGGATGCTTCAATTGCAATTCTCTCCGCACCCCCCCCCACTACCCTAGAAGAAGTGCCTATGGAATTTCCCCTGATAAACCTGCCCTTTGACTACAGTGCCCTCTTCTGCATGTAGTTCAGGCAACGCGATAACAAAGCCCAACCACCGCATCGATGTGATCCCACAGCAATCTCAAGTCGCCTATGGACATGACCTTTCTGCCAGGTAATTGGGTTCAGGCACCAGCACCCTTCCTGGGCCAAGTTCCCTACTTCCTCTTGGTTCACAAGCAGTTTTTTCAATGCAAGGACAAAAACAAAGCCACTGTGGGCAGCATTACAACAGGGATGAAAAGGCATTGGACAGAATGCAAAAGAGATTCACAATTCATTTAGTCATTCGAGCCAATCATGATTCATTACAATCATGGCTGGTCATCCAACTCAGCCTGTTCCCACTTTCCCCCATATCCTTTGATTCTTTTAGCCGCAAGTGCTATATCCAACAACTTCTTGAGATCATAAAGTGTTTTGGTCTTTCTGTGGTCACAGCCAGGGATGAGGGACTTCAGTTGTGTTGCATCATTGGACAATATGAGGTTGTTCTCTTTAGAGCAGATTTCCCAAAGGCCCCCTAAATTGTGAAGGCTTTAACTTGCAAGAAATATAGTTATTGGTGGCATGATCAAAACCTGAAAATACAGATTTAAATATAATTGAAAAAGGAAAAGAGAAAGACATTTTTAATTTGGTAAGTTATTCTGGCCTGGAAAACATTATCAGAAAGTATAATGGTTAAAACTGATTCAGTCATAACTTTCAAAATGATATACATTTGAAAAGGGAGAATTTTCAGGAATTTGGAGAAAGAGTAATTAGGTAGCTCTCACACAGAACTGGCACAGTTATGGTGGACTGACGAGGCTCCATCTGTGCTGTCATAATTTAAAATGCTATTTTGAGCACTGTATTTTATTGAGTAAAGACATTGAGGTTGAACACTACATTCTGTTATGGCTGTTTGGGGAAGTTTACTGGAGGACAGGTTGACTGTGGTCTGTGTTCAATTGTCTCAAAAGTACTCAGGGACACATGAGAAACTGAAAAGCAATATATAAAAATGGAAGTTTAATCTTTTCCTCGCGCTTTGTTAATTGCCTCACAATTGCCTTTCATGAAGGATCACTCCTGCCTTGCCAGAACAACACCATACAGGCAACAGAGTCTCTCCAGCCTTTCACATCCAAATCCTGCCTTCATTTCTATCTCTAGCAGTTATTCATGTGAATGTTGAAGATGCTGATAGTTTCGCCTCCAACGCTGAAATAAGTCATACATCATGCATAGTATTAGAGTCATAGAGATGTACAGGAGGGAAACAGACCCTTTGGTCCAACCCGTCCATGCCAACCAGATATCCCAACCCAATCTAGTCCCAACTGCCAGCACCCGGCCCATATCCCTCCAATCCCTTCCTATTCATATACCCATCCAAATGCCTCTTAAATGTTGCAATTGTACCAGTCTCCACCACATCCTCTGGCAGCTCATTCCATACACATACCACCCTCTGCATGAAAGAGTTGCCCCTTAGGTCTCTTTTATATCTTTCCCTTCTCACCCTAAACCTACGCCCTCTAGTTCTGGACTCCCCAACCCCAGGGAAGAGATTTTGCCTATTTATCCTATCCATGCCCCTCATAATTTTGTAAACCTCTATAAGGTCACCCCTCAGCCTCCGACGCTCCAAGGAAAACAGCCCCAGCCTGTTCAGCCTCTCCCTATAGCTCAAATCCTCCAATCCTGGCAACATCCTTGTAAATCTTTTTTGAACCCTTTAAGTTTCACAGCATCTTTCCGATAAGAAGGAGACCAGAATTGCATGCAATATTCCAACTGTGGCCTAACTAATGTCCTGTACAGGCGCAACATGTCCTCCCAACTCCTGTACTCAATACTCTGACCAATAAAGGAAAGCATACCAAACACCTTCTTCACTATCCTATCTACCTGCGACTCCACTTTCAAGGAGCTATGAACCTGCACTCCAAGGTCTCTTTGTTCAGCAAACACTCCCTAGGACCTTACTATTAAGTGTATAAGTCCTGCTACGATTTGCTTTCCCAAAATGCAGCACCTCACACTTATCTGAATTAAACTCCATCTGCCACTTCTCAGCCCATTGGCCCATCTGGTCCAGATCCTGTTGTAATTTGAGGTAACCCTCTTCGCTGTACACTACACCTCCAATTTTGGTGTCATCTGCAAATTTACTAACTGTACCTCTTATGCTCACATCCAAATCATTTATGTAAATGTCAAAAATTAGAGAACCCAGCACCGATCCTTGTGGCACTCCCACTGCTTACAGGCCTCCAGTCTGAAAAACAACCCTCCACCACCATCTTCTGTCTTCTACCTTTGAGCCAGTTCTTATCCAAATGGCTAGTTCTCTCTGTATTCCATTAGATGTAGCACTGCTAATCAATCTCCCATGGGGAACCTTGTCGAACGCTTTACTGAAGTCCATATAGATTACATCTACTGCTCTGCCCTCATCAATCTTCTTTGTTACTTCTTCAAAAAACTAAATCAAGTTTGTGAGACATGATTTCTCAAGCACAAAGCTATGTTGACTATCCCTAATCAGTCCTTGCCTTTCCTTGCCTTGTTGTCCCTCAGGATTCCCTCCAACAACTTAGCCACCACTGAGGTCAGGGTCACCGGTCTATAGTTCCCTGGCTTGTCTTTACCGTCCTTCTTGAACAGTGGCACCACGTTTGCCAACCTCCAGTCTTCCGGGACCTCACTTGTGACTATTGATGATACAAATATCTCAGCAAGAGGCCCAGCAATCACTTCTCTAGCTTCCCACAGAGTTCTCGGGTACACCTGACCAGGTCCTGGGGATTTATCCACCTTTAACCATTTCAAGACATCCAGCACTTCCTCCTCTGTAATCTGGACATTTTGCAAGATGTCACCATCTATTTCCCTACAGTCTATATCTTCCATATCCTTTTCTACAGTAAATACTGATGCAAAATATTCATTTAGTATCGACTCCATTTTCTGTGGCTCCACACAAAGGCTGCCTTGCTGATCTTTGAGGGATCCTATTCTCTCCCTAGTTACCATTTTGTCCTTAATATATTTGTAAAAATCGTTTGGATTCTCCTTAATTCTACTTGCCAAAGCTACCTCATGTCCCCGTTTTGCCCTCCTGATTTTTCTCCTAAGTATACTCCTACTGCCTTTATTCTCTTCTAAGGATTCACTCGATCTATCCTGTCTATACCTGACATATGCTTCCTTCTTTTTCTTAACCAAACCTTCAATTTCTTTAGTCATCCAGCATTCCCTATACCTACCAGCCTTCCCTTTCACCCTGACAGGAATATACTTTCTCTGGATTCTCGTTATCTCATTTCTGAAGGCTTCCCATTTTCCAGCCGTCCCTTTACCTGTCTCCAATCAGCTTTCAAAATTTCTTGCCTAATACCGTCAAATTTGGCCTTTCTCCAATTTAGAACTTCAACTTTTAGATCTGGTCTATCCTTTTCCATTACTATTTTAAAACGAATAGAATTATGGTCGCTGGCCTCAAAGTGCTCCCCCACTGACACTTCAGTCACCTGCCCTGCCTTATTTCCTAAGAGTAGGTCAAGTTTTGCACATTCTCTAGTAGGTACACCCACATACTGAATCAGAAAATTGTCTTGTATGCACTTAAGAAATTCCGCTCCATCTAAACCTTTAACACTATAGCAGTCCCAGTCGATGTTTGGAAAGTTAAAATCCCCTGCCATAACCACCCTATTATTCTTACAGATAGCTGAGATCTCCTTACAAGTTTGTTTCTCAATTTCCCTTTAACCAATAGGGCGGTCTATAATACAATCCCAATAAGGTGATCATGTCTTTCTTATTTCTCACTTCCAAATAACTTCCCTGGATGTATTTCTGGGAATATCCTCCCTCAGCACAGCTGTAATACTATCCCTTATCAAAAATGCCACTTCCCCTCCTCTCTTGCCTCCCTTTCTATCCTTCCTGTAGCTGTTGTATCCTGGTACACTAAGCTGCCAGTCCTGCCCATCCCTGAGCCATGTTTCTGTAATTGCTATGATATTCCAGTCCCATGTTCCTAACCATGCCCTGAGTTCATCTGCCTTCCCTGTTAGGCCTCTTGCATTGAATTCAGAATGAATTATTCCATGTTAAGTTATTCGGGTTGTTTGTGTAGGATGTACTGCAGAAAATAATTTATTTCTTACTCTAATGGCTCGTAATGTTTTCAGACAATCCAGGAGCGAGAAATATTCATGGAGAGAAATCTGTGACCTATCTTGTTCAAAAAGCTTGCCAGATCAAACAGCAATCAGGCAGACAATCGGTTTTCTGACCTTTCATTCCGATTTTCTGCCAGAATTATGAAGCCAGACCCAGAAGTCTTGTCCACTTGAAACTGCTGGCCAATCAGACACTGGCATCTCCAGAACTCAGTAGCTTTTTGTTGGAGCAGCTGGAGCGAGTCAGATAGATATAATTTACTGTCAGTTTCTGGGTTGGGAGTTGCAGGGAGATGGGGTCAGGACATCAGAAACAAGGGCAGATAGGTCAGAGAGGTTAGCTTTCAGAGGCCCTACTCTTGGTCAAATCCCTTGATCTTGCATAAATTAGTGCAGATCCAGGGACATTCCTTCCAGAGTGACAAACTATTGCATCGGTTCACCAGTCAGTTAGGCTCATCTGACATCAGACTGAAGTAATAGTCATCAAGGTAAGACAAACCCTCTAAGTGGTTGTCAAATGAATACTTTTTTCTTCATTTCGCAGCCTATTTGGAAGGCTTTGCCTGCAAGGAACTTAGTAAGGTGGACGGAAAGGGTAAGTATCGTTCTGGTGCCGATCATCTCAATTATCTGTCCTTACCCTCACCTACTCCGTTACAGCTTGGAAGAGGAAAATTTTGTCCATTGTTTTCTTCCCCTCAACAATGAGAAAGAAACAATTCTGTATTCTGACTATAATCATGCTGCTTTAACTTTGATTTTAATAACGTTTGCATGTTTCTTACCAAATTGCCTTTCAGAATTGTACTAAATATAATTGATCTTCTGACACGTACATGGGAAATTTATGGCTTCAGGGATCAAGAGAGAAACTTTCCATGATTCACTTCCTTGTGGCATCTGTTGCAATATTTGATTTTTAATGACTGTCAACTATCATCACAAAACCATTACTGTCCACTTCAACAACAAATGCTGCAGAGGCATTTAGTAGACTTCTGTGTATTTATATTTCAACCTAAATAACAATTAAATCTGAAGCAACATTTGCAGAAAATCCCAGTACACATTCAGATTATTAAGGAACCTTGACAGAAAAAATCAGTGAGAATCCTCACAAATAGCTAATGAGGTTAAGGATGGAGACTGTCAACCTTTGACACAAACCAGCAGAGAAAAAGAGAGGGAAAACTAAAGGGAATGAAGCAGTGAGGACAAGACATTGAATTCAGGAACAACAACTGGATTTTGGACAAAGAACAATCAGATTCAGTACAAGACGACTGAGATTTCAGACAAAATCAATCACATTTTTAAAAAGAAAGCCTTGTATTCGCATAATGCGCTTTTCATGATCACTGGATGTCACAAAGGTGTTTAATGGCTAATTAAACAGTTTTGAAGTGTGCCCGCTGTTGTAATGTAGGGGACAAAGCAGTTAATTTGTTTTTGAGATCTTTTGTTTGAGGGACAAATATTAGCAGGACATAGGGATAAATCCCCTGATCTGCTCTGAAGTAAGTGCAATAAAATATTTCACATGCACCATAGAATGCAGATGAAGACTCAAGTTAACATCTCATCCAAAAGATAGCATCTCCAACAGTGCAGCATTTCCTCAGCACTGCACTGGAAAGCCAACCTAGAATTTTATGCTCAACTGCAAGAGTGGGACTCAGACACAGAACATTACAACTCAGCAGCGAGAGTGCCACCAATTGAGCTACAGACTGCAAACAACAAGAGATAATTCAGCTCAGGTGTTATTTATTTCCAACTACTAGAGAAAATAAGTAATTCTGAACATTCAGATGTGTGAGGGGACTGTCATCCTTTCAGCAGTTGAGAATGTGTGAAAGTATATGTCTGTGAAACCCTGTTTGGGCAGAATTAATCTTGAAGTGAGAAGTTGAGCCCTGAGACATTATTGCAAGAACCTCGATGCTGGAGATGTTGGCCTGGTCGGTGATGCAGTAATCTAATAATGACCAGAGCAACTGTTTTAGTAACATTGACTGACGGATAAGTATCAGCTAGGACAACGGGAGAACTTTCTTTTCTTTTGAATAGTGCCACAAAAATTTTTATATTTGCCTGAGAGAGTGGCCAGGCAACTCCTCCCTGGTATCTCGCATTAATCTCCTTTTTTTCTGCTTCAATAGGTTCCTCTTTTACTTAAATGCACATTTTATTTAATTGAAAAGAATAATTCTGTGTTTCGATAACCAGAGCATGAACCTATATACAGTTCCAACAGTGCTGTCTGTTCTTGTTTTGACTGTGTCTTATGGATATGCAGGATAATTGCTAATGAACAAGTACAGCTTCTATTTATTTACTGTTTGAGATGCATCAAGGTAACAATTTGGTGGTATTACAGGCATACAAACCTTAGCTGCATTCAATTGTTTTGATATGTTCCACCATCCCAGGGTGGATACATGAATGCTTACCAGATGAAATGGATGAGATTGTCACAGTGACTAAGTAACAATTGGTTCATTAGTAGGTTCGACAGAAATACTGCCATTTTACGCAATTTTGTGACAAACGTAATAATGGACAATTAGTAGCATATTGATTTGGACTTTACAAGCCTCATCCATCTGCTCACCATCATTTGTTCCGATCCAACCAACCGTGTACCTATGTTCATGTGTCTCATCTTGTAAAATTGAACTGAATGTTTGAAAAGGAAAGTTGCTAATCTTAAAACATAGAATATTACAGTGCAGTACAGGCCCTTCGGCCCTCGATGTTGCGCTGACCTGTGGAACCAATCTGAAGCCTATCTATCCTACACTATTCTGATTTTCATCCATACGTTTATCCAATGGCCATTTAAATGCCCTTAAAATTGGCGAGTCTACTACTGTTGCAGGCAGGGTGTTTCACACCCCTACTACTCTCTGAGTAAAGAAACTACCTCTGACGTCTTTCTTATACCTGTCACGCCTCAATTTAAAGTTATGTACCCCTCATGCCAGCCATCGCCATCCGAGGAAAAAGGCCCTCACTGTCCAGCCTATCTAACCCTCTGATTATCTTCTATGTCTCAATTAAGTCACCTATCAACCCTCTTTTCACTAATGAAAACAGCCTCTCCTCATAAGACCTTCCCTCCATACCTGGCAACATCCTAGTAAAGCTCCTTTGAACCATTTCCAAAGCTTCCACATCCTTTCTATAATGCCATATTGTGCTGGATGTGCAGTTTAATCTTCCATTGCTCCTATTTATACCATTTTGGGAGTTCAATTAGCTTTTGCAGGTCAGCATTCAAAGGGAGGCAATGGCCTAGTGGTATTATTGATAGACCATTAATCCAGAAACTCAGTTAATGTTCTGGGGACACTAGTTTGAATCCTGCTATGGCAAATTATGGAATTTGAATTAAATGAAAAAATAAATCTGGAATTCAGAACCTACTGATGACCATGAAATCATTGTCGATTATTGGAAAAACCTATTTGGTTCGCTAATGTCCTACAGAGAAGGAAATCTGCCAGCCTCATCTGGTCTGACCTACATGTGACTCCAGACCCACCGCAACATGGTTAACTCTCAACTACCCTCTGAAATGGCCCAGCAAACCTCTCAGTTGAACCAATCACTACAAAGACTCAACGAAATAAAACTAATGAAAGCTGGCATCAACCTAGTCAATGACAGAAACAGCCCTGTCGACCCTGGAAAGTCCTCCTAACCAATATCTGGGGGCTAGCGCCAATCTTTGGACAGCTGTCTCACAGACTAGTCAAGCAACAGCCTGATGTAGTCATACTCACAGAATCATACCTTACAAACAATATCCCAGACACCACCATCGCCATCCCTGGATATGGCCTGTCATACTGGCAGGACAGTCCTAGCAGAGGTGGCAGCACAGTCAGGAAGGAGTTGTCCCAAGAGCTCTCAACATTGACTCTGGACCCCATGAAGTCGCATCGCTTCAGGTTAAACATGATCAAGGAAACTTCTTGCTGATTACCACATACCATCCTCCCTCAGCTGGCGAATTCATAGTCCTCCATGTTGAACAACACTTAGAGTAAGCACTGAGGATGGCAAGGACACTATATGTACTCTGGGTGGGGGATTTCAATGCCCACCACTAAGAGTGGCTCGGCAGCAGGACTACTGATCAAGCTGTTCGGGTCCTAAAGAACATAGCTGTTGGACTGGGTCTGCAGCAGGTAGTGATGGAACCAACAAGAGGGCAAAATAATACATGACCTCATCTCACTAATCTGCTGGCTGCAGATGCATCTGTCCATGACAGTATCGGTAAGAGTGACCACAACACAGTCCTTGTGGAGGTGAAGTCCCATCTTCACACTGAGAATCACCTCCATTGTGTTGTGTGGCACTATCACCGTGTTAAATGGGACAGACTTTAGAACAAAGAACAAAGAAAATTTACAGCTCAGGAACAGGTCCTTCAACCCTCCAAGCCTGAGCCGATCCAAATCAATTGTCTAAACCAACTCCTAACGATCTGTATCCCTCTGCTCCCCACCTGCTCATGCATCTGTCCAGATGCCCCTTAAATGAATCTACCATGCCTGCTTCTACTATCCCTGCTGGCAATGCATTCCAGGCACCTACCACCCTCTGTGTAAAGTACTTTCCACATTTATCCCCCTTAAAACTTTTCACCTCTTACCTTGAACATGTGATCTCTCGTTAGTGAATCCCTCACCCTGGGAAAAAGCTTATCTCTATCCACCCTGTCTATACCCTCATGATATTGTAGACATCAATCAGGTTCCCCCCCCCAATCTCCTTTTTTTCTAATGAACAGATCTAGCAACTCAATATTGGACATCCATGAGGTGCTGTGGACCATCAGCAACAGTAGAATTGCACTCCAACACAATTTGCAAACTCATGCCCCAGCAAATGCACCACTGAACGGTTATAATCAAGCCAGGGGATCAACCCTGATTCCATAGAAAATGCATGACGGCATGCCAGGAACACCTTTCAAGCACACCTGAAGATGAGATGCCAAACTGTTGAAGCTACCAAACTTGTATGCCAACTAGCTTTAGCAGTAAGTAATAGACAGAGCTAAGCAATCCCACAACCAATAGATCCGATCTAAGCTCTGCAGTCCTGCTACATCCAGTTTTGAATGGTGCTGGATGACTAAACAACTCATTGGAGGAGGAGGCTCCACAAATATCCCCATCCTCAATGATGGAAGAGCCCAGCACATCAGTGCAAAAGGTAAGGCTGAAGCTTTCCATTCAATCTTCAGCCAGAAGTGTCGAGTGGATGAGCCTGTTGCAGTGATGCCCAGCATTACAGATACTGGTCTTCAGCCAATTCAATTCACTCCACATTGATATCGAAACACAGTAGGAGACACTGTATATGAGAGACCAGAGCCCTGACAACATTTCAACAATAGTACTGAAGACTTGTGCTCCAGAACTTGCTGGTCCCTAGCCAACTGGCATCTACCCAACAAACTGGAAAATTGCACAAGTATGCTCTGTACATAAAAAGCAGGAAAAGTCCAACCTGGTCAGTTACTGCCCCACCAGTCCAGTCTCGATGATCAGTAATGTGATGGAAGGTGTCAGCACTGGTGCTATCAAGCAGCACCTGCTCAGTAATAACATGCTCAGTGATGCCCAGTTTGGGTTCTGCCAGGGCCACTCAATGCCTGACCTCATTACAGCTTTGGTTCCAACATGGACAAGAGCTAAATTCCACAAGTGAGATGAGAGTGGCAGTCTTTGACATCAAGAGTGCTTTCGACAGAGTGTGGCATCAAGGAGCCTGAGCAAAACTGGGATCAATGGGAATTGGGGGTAAAGTCTCTGCTGGTTAGAGTCATACCTGACACATAGGAAGATGATTGTGGTTGTTGGAGGTCAGTCATCTCAGCTCCAGGACATTATTGCAGGAGTTCCTCAGGGTAGTGTCCTAGGCCCAACTATCATCAACTGCTTCATCAATGATCTTCCCTTCATCATCAGGTCAGAAATGCGGATGTTTGTGGATGATTGCACAATGTTCAGCATCATATTCAAATGCAACAAGATCTGGATAATATCCAGCCTTGAGATGACAAGTGGCAAGTAACTTTTGTGCCACTCAAATGCCAGGCTATGATCATCACGAGCAAGAGACAATCTAACCACCATCCCTTGGCATTCAATGGTATTACCATCACTGAATTCCCCACTATCACCATCCTGGAGGTTATCATTGACTGGAAACTCAACAGGACTCACCACATTAATTAGTGGCAACAAGAGCAGATCAGAGGCTAGGAATACTGTGGTGAGTAACTCACCTCCAGACTCCCCAAAGCCTGTCTATCAATTCCAAGGCTGGAGTCAGGAGTGTGATGGAATGCTCTCAACTTGCCTGGATGGGGGCAACTCTAACTACACTCAAGAAGCTTGACACCATCCAGGACAAATTGCCCACTTAATTGGAATCACATTCACAAGCACTCACTCCCTGAACCAACAATGCTCATTAACAGCAGTGTATACTACCTACAAGATACACTGCAGGAATTCACTAAAACCTCTCAGACAGCTCCCTTCAAACTCATTTCCATCTAGAAGGACAAAGGCAGCGGATATATGGGAATACCACCACATTCAAAAAGCACTCCAAGCCACTCACCATCCTGACTTGGAAGTATATTGCCATTCCTTCAGTGTGTCTGGAATTCCCTCTCAAATGGCGTTGTGAGTCAACTCACAGCAGGTGGACTCCAGCGGTTCAACAAGGCAGCTCACCACCACCTTCCCAAGGGCATCTGGGGATGGGCAATAAATGCTGATCCAGTCAGCGATGGCCACATGCCACAAATGAATAAATAAATATAGTCTGTCTTTTTAACTTCTAGATCCAGCTGACTGGAGTAAAGCCCCCTCTCTATAACAATTTTTTGACTTGCAAATTTGCACTGTCCCTTCCAGGGTGTTGAAGACATAAGTCTAGGGCATACAACTGGCATTAAATGTAGTAATACCAATTATATTGGGTGAAAGAAAACATGTATACAGAGCTGGGAGGTTTGTTGAAGGTAAATTGTGTTTGACTAACTTGATCGACATAATAAGAAGGTTGATGATATCCATTGCAGTGGATATTTACATATGGACTTTCAAAAATGCTTGAAGGAAGAAGATTTATAAAGAGTTAAACAATGGCAGAGATATGTTGAACCAAATGGCTGGTTTCCATGCTGTCAGATTCAACAGCATTGTCTTTAAGTTAGGTGTAACATATTTGTGTGTAGGCACTGATAATGACTTTAACATAAATTAGTGTTTTCAACTGTCTGCAGTTCAACTGAACATAAACTCGCATTGAGCATATCCCAATTAGTGTTTCTTTCCTGAATTACCTCCCTTAATGGGAGATTAGCAAGCTGTGCAAAATTTTATATTCCGTCTTCCAGATACAGATTTATGAGGTACTTCCAATTGTCTGCATTAGGCCTACTAACCCACAAAGCCTTTCCATGGTTTGTGCCTGTAACAGAAAGCATTTCAGCACTGATTCTACTGTAAGAGTGCATACTTCAAACCATCACCTGCTATGATCCACTGCATTTTTCAATAACAGATTTCAAGCATGATTTTGAAAGCACTCGAAACAGTCCAACATTGCCTCCTTCCACCTCTTGCGCTGTCTGTATCCCTTACTGCTTTGAAAATTGATACTAAAAAAGTACACGAGATGTACATCTGGATGAGAGGTCTGCAAACGACACGACAATTTTGAAATTAAGATAGCCACTTCTAACAAGCCAGTAATTAATTCTTCCTCAGGATCTTTTCATTTCATTGTGCAGGTGCCAACTCTGATAAGGTGTCCATCCACCTGTTTTACCTCAAGTTCATGGAATGGTCCAGCTTTACTTTTATCAACTGTGTTTGAGGTTATTTGCATAAGGTTCTCTCCTAGTCTTGTCTTTTCAATCTTAATAAGTCCTCTTTTTTTATTCAGAGCTCCCTGGTTTGATGTTAGTGATCTGCCTCCCAGCTATTGTCTATACCACCTCCATCGCTTCCCTTTGATCTGCTATTGATGATAAGATAGCATCCGTTACAGTCCATTCTACAGTTTACAACATAAATGGGACATTGCCAATGCCTGACTACACCATTTGTTTTATTTTTTTTAACAATTTTTTTTTGAAAGAGCAGAGTTTTACTTTGATATTTCAGCAACCATCTGAGGACAAGAGTGTTAGAATATACGATGCCATAATTTCACTTGGTGAGTAGCAGGAGTTGTTTTCGTTTTCTGGTTTGACTGATTGCATTTTCCACCGTCCGGCAACGGAAGTTAGCAACAAATTGCTACAGCAGGGGTTGAGACAGTGCCCACGTTCTGATAGCTTGGTGAGATTGGAGCCTGGAGGACAGGGTGTGGGTGACAGGAAGATATATCCCCAGCCCTCAAGCTAGCCCACTCCGCTGTGAATTCTGAATTCAGAACTGGGTTACAGACGAGAATGTTTGTAAAGACATGCACAGCCTGTTAAAATGAAGAAGGCAGCCCTGAAAACAAAACAACAGCACATCATTCGAAACTAAATCACCTCTTGTGCAAATGGATCTGACAGCAGCCGAGCGGAGATTTATTGCTCTCTGCTGTGGGAGACCAGGCCTGGAGAGATTGGCAAACTGCTGCAGAATGTTGTTCAGAGATGTTAAGTAAGCATCATTCCAAAGCAAATAGGTATCACCTTTTCAGAGAATCTGAACTGACTCCTCTTTCAGTAACCATTCACTCAAATTAATATGAGTCAAACAAATATTGGGATTCCTTCAATATTTGAGAGGTTGAGGTGAAAACTTACATTTTCTGTTGTTCCTGTGATGACATGCAGGCCATCGTAGGTTGACTTGATGTACATACCCTACAAGAAGAGCAGACAGACAGAAGGTCAATGAGATGTTGTGTCATGGTAGATCATTGCACCTATCCCATCTTTACATAACAGGCAAATCTCTGCTTTGGCAGAAACTGCTGAAAGGTTCAGGAGAGAATGCACTCCCACCAGCTACAGAAAATGCTTTGGAGAGGATAATTGTTTTTCTGTTCAAGTGTATTATGACACATCTTTGACACATCTTTGGCGTACGTGAAACTTGAAATCCTCTGGCCCAGAGGTATGGATCTTTCTAAGTTGCTACTCTTCTGATATACCACTACAACACCAGCCACTGCTGCATCACATGACATGTAATCATTTCACAAGTAAGAGAAATAAAAGAAGTATTTAACATCTCATGAAAACCAAGTCTGCAAAGCACACATTTCATTCAATTAAATTATTTTGAATGCAGGGTTTTTACAATTTTGCAACACGAAAATCGTAGTGCCAATTCAACAATGCCATTCACGGATGGTGCAATTCTGTATTCCAAAACAAGGCAACTTACTTTCTCTCATGCAAAGAGGCCAACAGCAACGGTAATTTAAAGTTCATCAAAGCAGATTCAAGGCCTACAGCCTTTGATAACATTTTCTTTTCAAATCTTGGCATTCTGTAAACAAACATTGTGACTAAACATTGATCGAATACAACACTTATTGCATCATTTCCAGTGCATTGAGAAATTCAAAATTTATGCAAGATTAAAAATCTAACACAAGCCAGAAACTACAATAAATGTGTCAGATCAAGTTGCAGTTCAGTACAACTATAGAGCCATAGAGATGTACAGCACAGAAACAGACCCTTTGGTCCAACTCGTCGATGCCAACCAGACATCCCAACCTAATCTAGTTTCATTTGCCAGCACTTGGCCCATATCCCTCTAAATCCTTCCTATTCATATACCCATCCAAATGCCTCTTAAATGTTGCAATTGTACCAGCCTCCACCACTTCCTCTGGCAGCTTATTCCATACACGTACCACCCTCTGCGTGAAAAGGTTGCCCCTTAGGTCTCTCTTATATCTTTCTCCTCTCACCCTAAACCTGTGCCCTCTAGTTCTGGACTCCCCCACCCCAGGGAAAAGTCTTTGTCTATTAATCCTATCCATGCCCCTCATGATTTTATAAACCTCTAGGTCACCCCTCAACCTCCTTTCAAGTTTCATAACATCCTTCTGATAGGAAGGAGACCAGAATCGCATGTAATATTCCAAAAGTGGCCTAACTAGCATCCTGTACAGCCTCAACATGACCTCTCAACTCCGATACTCAATGCTCTGACCAATAAAGGAAAGCATACCAAACACCTTCTTCACTATCCTATCTACCTGCGACTCCACTTTCAATGACCATGAACCTGCACTCCAAGGTGTCTTTGTTTAGCAACACTCCCTCAGACCTTACCATTAAATGTATAATTTGCTTTCACAAAATGCAGCACCTTGCATTTATCTAAACTCCATCTGCCACTCCTCAGGGCATTGATCCATCTGATCAAGATCCTGTTGTAATCTGAGGTAAACTTCTTTGCTGTCCACTACACCTCCAATTTTGGTGTCATCTGCAAACTTACTATCTATAGATCCTAGGTTCATATCCAAATCATTTATGTAAATGATGAAAAGAAATGGACCCAGCACCGATCCTTGTGGCACTCCACTGGTCACAGGCCTCCAGTCTGAAAAACAACCCTCCACCACCACCCTCTGTCTTCTACCTTCGAGCCAGTTCTGTATCCAAATGGCTAGTTTTCCATGTATTCCATGAGATCTAACCTTGCTAACTAGTCTCCCATGGGGAACCTTGTCGAACGCCTCACTGAAGTCCATATAGATCACTTCTACCACCCCGCCCCCATCAATCCTCTTTGTTACTTCCTCAAAAAACTCAATTAAGTTCGTACAAGAGTGCCACCAAGTTTTAAATAAGCCATAGATCTCTAACACACCAGGAGAATATAATGGTCAATAAGTCTGTAAATACAGAGAGGTTATTTCCCCTCGTGCAAGAGCCTAGGATGCCGGGATATTGAATTTGGGGATAAGATGCATTTTTGAGGCAGAGATGAGAAAGAATCTTTTCTCTCAGTGGAATTCTTAACCGCAGAGGGTTGTAGATGTTGGGTCATTAAGTACATTCAAGGCTGAGATAGATGCATATTTAATCAGTGAGGGAATCAAGGGTTATGGAGAAAAGGCAAGAAAATGGAGTTGAGCATTATCAGATTAGACACAATCTGAAATAACTGCACTGAGGCCGGTATCCCGTCACCAAGTCACACTTTATTTACATATGCACCGTACATGGGCTCTGACCAGCCAGCTCAGAACCAGTTTCTCGAGTGAACAGAACCCCCGACAATTTTGTTTATCTCTGTAAGACAGGGATCCCCGATTGGCCCAGGTTAACAATCTTAATCAAGGATCTCAGTGTCAATGAGATCTTCCTGGCCTGCGTTCTAATCATTACACAATCTCATTGAATGGTAGAGCCGATTTGATGGGCTGGAGACCTACTTATGCTCTCACCTATTATGATCCAATGGGGATCTTAATGATACCCCAGCCCCAGCATATAAACAGTTCTACTTTAGCAGTCAGTGAATACGATGCCCATTGGGCAGTTACATCTCAAACACATTTTTATTTGAAAATGGATGCCTGACTCTGTACACAACAAAGTCAAGCCCACAGTTTCCAAATTCCTCAAAAAGATGGGACAGCTCAAAGGGGAAGTCAGAATTCCGAACATGCTTCGACTCCATGACTAGAAATATGCCCACATCTATCAACAAGGCTGGTTGCTCACACTCCAGTTACTAATGAGGTTAGTTATGTCCCTTCCTCATGTTAGTACCAGACTGTGTTTGTCCTTAAATCAGTTTCTGCTGCTAAATGGCTCACACTGAATTTGGGGGTGTTGAGTCAAATGATAAAAGGTGACCAATATTTCTCAGCCTAACAGGAAGTAGCACAATAAATCTACAACAAAATCAAATCTGAATAACAGTCATACGTTTAATTCATTGGTGTTATGACCAATTGGTGCCCTGCAGCTTATCAAATGAATGTTTATAGATATCCAGGGATTTTTGGAGGCAGTTTTAACCCAACTGGTCTGACAGAGAACCCGAGATTATACAAGATGATATTTTTCAATCCCTAAACAAGACTTCTTCATTAATAATCAATGAATACAGCAACCTCAGTATTTAGACAACAGCAGGACGCAAAGAGAGAATAAATTCTAGGTTCTAGTCAGTGACGCCCACATCCCACGAGAAAATGGGAGATTTTGTCACTTAAATCAAAAGACTTCGAGGTTGATGGAGTCAACAAGTCACAAGCAGATGAGGTGCAGTCAAAGATCAAGATGGAAGTGAAATAAAAAATCGTGCAGCCCCAGAGATGATGTTCCTGTGCCTTGGCAGCACAGTTTTGAATGGGTCACTCGGATTCATCAATTTGTTTTTTTTTGCCAGATTTCCCACGCAGATGTCACTCTGATTTACAAGACTGTTTTCTAGTCAGGTGGAAAAGCTGCAGAAACAGGGTTACATATCTCAGCTGCTGGTGGGAGCACGAGTTTTGGTGACAGGAGGTGGGGGGTGGGGAGAGTAAAGAAGTGGGAGCTGGGGCTGTGTCTTTATTCGAGGTGAAATGAAGAGTGTTGTCTAATCTGTTCTGTAGTCTGCCTGACAGTAATGCTGGGTGGTTCAATTTATAGATTATAAAGGGAATGTAGATTATCTTACCAAGAAAATGAGGAGAGAAGAGGAAACAAGCCTGAAGGAGTCAGCAAGGGGTTCATAGAGTCATAGAGATGTACAGCACGGAAACAGACACTTCAGTTCAACCCGTCCATGCCGACCAAATATCCCAACCCAATCTAGTCCCACCTGCCAGCACCCGGCCCATATCCCTCCAATCCCTTCCTATTCATATACCCATCCAAATGCCTCTTAAATGTTGCAAATGTACCAGCCTACACCACTTCCTCTGGCAGCTCATTCCATACATGTACCACCCTCTGTGTGGAAAAGTGGCCCCGTAGGTCACTTTTATATCTTTCCCCTCTCACCCTAAACCTATGCCCTCTAGTTCTGGACTCCCCAACCCCAGGGAAAAGACTTTGTCTATTTACCCTATCCATGCCCCTCATAATTTTGTAAATCTCCACAAGGTCACCCATCAGCCTCCGACACTCCAGGGAAAACAGCCCCAGCCTGTTCAGCCTCTCCCTGTAGCTCAAATCTTCCAACCCTGGCAACATCCTTGTAAATCTTTTCTTAACCCTTTCAAAGTTTCACAGCATCTTTCCGAAAGGAAGGAGACCAGAATTGCAAGCAATATTCCAACACTGGCCGAACCAATGTCCTATACAACCGCAACATGACCTCCCAACTCATGTACTCAATACTCTGACCAAAAAAGGAAAGCATACCAAATGCCTTCTTCACTATCCTATCCACCTATGATTCCACTTTCAAGGAGCTACGAACCTACATTCCAAGGTCTCATTGTTCAGCAATACTCCCTAGGACCTTACCATTATGTGTATAAGTCCTGCTAAGATTTGCTTTCTCAAAATGGAGCACCTCGCATTTACCTGAATTAAACGCCATCTGCCACTTCTCAGCCCATTGGCCCATCTGGTCAAGACCGTGTTGTAATCTGAAGTAACCCTCTTCGTTGTCCACTACACCTCCAATTTTGGTGTCATCTGCAAACTTACTAACTGTACCTCTTATGCTCGCATTCAAATCATTTATGTAAATGATAAAAAGCAGAGGACCCAGCACCGATCCTTGTGACAGTCCACTGGTCACAGGCCTCCAGTCTGAAAAACAACCCTCCACCACCACCCTCTGTCTTCTACCTTTGAGCCAGTTCTGTAACCAAAAGGCTAGTTCTCCCTGTATTCCATGAGATCTAACATTGTTCATCAGTTTCCCATGGGGAACCTTGTCGAACGCCTTACTGAAGTCCATATAGATCACATCTACTGCTCTGCCCTCATTAATCCTCTTTGTTGCTTCCTCAAAAAACTCAATCAAGTTTGTGAGATATGATTTCCCATGCACAAAACCATGTTGACTATCCCTAATCAGTGTGTGCCTTTCCAAATACATGTACATGCTGTCCCTTAGGATTCCCTCCAACAACTTGCCCACCACCGACGTCAGACTCACTGATCTATAGTTCCTTGGCCTGTCCTTACCACCCTTCTTAAAAAGTTATCCAACCTCCAGTCTTCCGGCACCTCACATGTGACTATTGACGATACAAATATCTCAGCAAGAGACCCGGCAATCACTGCTCTAGCTTCCCACAGAGTTCTCGGGTACACCTGATCAGGTCCTGGGGATTTACCCACTTTTATGCATTTCAAGACATTCAGCACTTCCTCCTCTGTAATATGGACATTTTGCAAGATGTCACAATCTATTTCCCTACAGTCTATATCTTCCATATCCTTTCCCACAGTAAATACTGATGCAAAATATTCATTTAATATCTCCCCCGTTTTCTACGGCTCCACACAAAGGCCGTCTTGCTGATCTTTCAGGGGGCCTATTCTCTCCATAGTTACTGATTTGTCCTTAATGTATTTGGAAAAAACCGTTTGGATTCTCCTTAATTCTATTTGCCAAAGCTATGCCATGTCCCCATTTTGCCCTCCTGATTTCCCTCTTAAGTATAATCCTACTTCCTTTATACTCTTCTAAGGATTCACTCGATCTATCCTGCCTATACCTTACATATGCTTCCTTCTTTTTCTTAACCAAACCCTCAATTTCTTTAGTCATCCAGCATTCCCTAGACCTACCAGCCCTTCTCTGGGTTCTCATTATTTCATTTCTGAAGGCTTCTCATTTTCCAGCCGTCCCTTTAACTGTGAACATCTGCCCCCAATCAGCTTTTGAAAGTTCTTGCCTAATACTGTCAAAATTGGCCTTTCTCCAATTTAGAACTTCAACTTTTAGATCTGGTCTATCCTTTTCCATCATTATTTTAAATCTAATACAGTTATGGTCACTGTGACCAAAGTGCTCCCCCACTGACACCTCAGTCACCCGCCCTGCCTTATTTCCCAAGAGTAAGTCAAGTTTTGCATCTTCTCTAGGAGGTACATCCACATACTGAATCAGAAAATTGTTTTGTACACACTTAACAAATTCCTCTCCATCTAAACCCTGAACACTATGGCAGCCCCAGCCGATGTTTGGAAAGTTAAAATCCCCGACCATAACCACCCTATTATTCTTACAGATAGCTGAGATCTCCTTACAAGTTTGTTTCTCAATTTTCCTCTGACTATTAGGGAGTCTATAATACAATCCCAATAAGGTGATCATCCCTTTCTTATTTCTCAGTTCCACCCAAATAACTTCCCTGTATGTATTTCCGGGAATATCCTCCCTCAGCACAGCTGTAATGCTATCCCTTATCAAAAACACCACTCCCCCTCCTCTCTTGCCTCCCTTTCTATCCTTCCTGTAGCATTTGTATCCTGGAACATTAAGCTGCCAGTCCTGTCCATCCCTGAGCCATGTTTCCGTAATTGCTATGACGTCCCAGTCCCATGTTCCTAACTATGCCCTGAGTTCATCTGCTTTCCCTGTTAGGCCTCTTGCATTGAAATAAATGCAGTTTAATTTATTAGTCCTACCTTGTGTTCTGTTCTCTACTCGCTTCTGTTCTCAACTGTACCTGTCTAAATTTGATCTCTTTCCTCACTATCTCTCTGGGTCCCACCGCGCCCCCTCCCAACTTACTAGTTTAAATTCTCCCAAGCAGTTCTAGCATATTTCCCTGCCAGTATATTAGTCCCCTTCCAATTTAGGTGCAATCTGTCCTTCTTGTGCAGGTCACTTCTATCCCAAAAGAGATTCCAATGATCCAAAAATGTGAATCCTTCTCCCATACACCAGCTCCTCAGCCATGCATTCATCTGCTCTATCCTCCTATTCCTGCCCTCACTACCTCGTAGCACCGGGAGTAATCCAGATATCACTACTCTCAAGGACCTTCTTTTAAAATTCCTGCCTAACTCTCTGTAATCTCCCTTCAGAATCTCAACCTTTTCCCTTCCTATGTCGTTGGTTCCAATGTGGACAATGACCTCTTGCTGGCCCTTCTCCCCCATGAGAACATTCTGCACCCTCTCTGAGACATCCTTGATCCTGGCACCAGGGAAATAACACACCATTTTGATTTTTCACTGCTGGCCACAGAAACGTCTGTTTGTACCTCGAACTAGAGAATCCCCTAACACAATTGATCTCTTGGAATCTGACGTACCCCTCATGGCATTAGAGCCAGTCTCAATACCAGAAACTTGGCTGTTCATGCTACATTGCCCTGAGAATCCATCACCCCCTACATTTTCCAAAACAGCATACCTGTTTAAAATTGGTATATCCACAAAAGACTCCTGCACTAGCTGCCTATCTCTCTAACTATGTTACTGTATCTGAGACGTTCTCCCTTCCTATAACTGCCATCCATCACATACTGTTGCTGTTGTAAATTCCTCATTGCTTCTAAGTGTCTCTCTAACCAACCCATTCAATCTGATAAGATTCAAGTGAAAGTCCATCAGAGATAGAGGGTGAGCGAACTTGAGGGAGTCAGTGGGAGTTTTTTCTAAATTCACTGATGGGATGTGGACATTGCTGGCTGGGCTAGCATTTATTGCCCATCCCTAGTTGCCCTTGAGAAGCTGGGGGTGAGGTACATTCTTGAACCACTGCAATCCACCTGCTGTGGGATAACCCATAATGCCATCAGGGAGAGAATCCCAGGACTTTGACCCTGCAACAATGAAGGAACAGCGATATATTTCCAAATCAGGATGGTGAGTGGCTTGGAGGGGTACTTGAATGTGGTGCTGTTCCCATGTATCTGCTGCCCTTGTCCTTGGAAGTGGTTTTGGATGTGGAAGGTGCTTTCTGAGGAGCTTTGGTGAATCTCTGCAGTGCATCTTGTAGATGTTACACACTTCTACTACTGAGAGTCAATGGTGGAGGGAGTGAATGCTTGTGGATATAGTGCCGGAGAAGTGGGCTGCTTTAGTCCTGGATAGTGTCAAACTTCTTGAGTGTTATTGGAGCTGCACTAATCCAGGCATGTGGGAAGTATTCCATCACACTCCTGATTCATACTTTGTGGATGGTGGGCAGTTTTCGGGGAGTCAGGAGGTGAGTTGCTTGATGTGGTATTCCTAGCCTCTGACCTGCTCTTGTAATCTTTGTATTTATGCAGTGGGTGCAGTTGTGTTTCTGGTCAATGGTAATCCCAAGGATGTTGATAGTGAGGGATTCAGTGATAGTACCAGCATTGAAAGGGGCAGTGGTATTGTCTTTTATTGGAGATGGTCATAGCCTGGCATTTGTGTGGCACAAATGTTACTTGCCACTTGTAAGCCCAAGGCCTGGATATTGCCCAGATGTTGTTTCATTTGGACATGGGCTGCTTCAGTATCTGAGGGATCGTGACTGGTGCTGAACATGGTGTAATCATCGGCGGACATCCCCACTTCTGACCTTAAGATGGAGGGAAGGTCATTAATGAAGCAGCTGAAGAGAGTTGGGCCTAGGACATTACCCTGAGGAACTCCTGCATGGATGTCCTGAAGCTGAGATGGCTGACCTCCAACAACCACAATCACAACCATCTTCTTCTGTGCCAGGTATGACTTCAACCAGTGGAGAGTTTGTCCCCGATACCCTTTGATTCCAGTTTTGCCAGGGCTCCTTGATGCCACAGTCAACCAAGTCGAGCTTTGATGTCAAGGGCTGTCACTCTCATCTCATTTTGCCTCTTAAATTCAGCTCTTCTGTCCATCACTGAGCAAGTTATTGTTGCGCAGGTGCTGCCTGATAGCACTGTGGATGACACCTTCCATCACTTTACTGATGATTGACAGTAAACTGATGGGGCTGGGTTGTATTTATCTTGCTTTTTATATACGGGAGATACCTGGCCAATTTTCCACATTGTTGGGTATATGCACTGTTGTAATTGTACTGGAACAGTTTGGCTAGTGGAGCAGCAAGGTCTGGAGCACAAGGCTTCAGTACTATTACTGGAATGATGTCAGGGCCCATAACCTTAGCAGTATCCAAAGCTTCCAACCATTTATTTATATGACTTGGAGTGATAGAGTTAGAGAGATGGTAAGTTGAGAGAGTCAGTCACAGATACAGAGTGAGCTTGAGGGAATCCGACAGTAATAGAAAAAAGTAAACATGACAGTGTCAGTGGGAGTGACACAGTGAATACAGTGAGTCTGAGAGAGTCAGATGAAGTTAGAAGGAGATCAAGTCAGATGGAATAGGTGGGACTGAGAGACACAATGAATCTAAGACAGTGAGATTTAGGGAGAGAATGAGAGAGTCAGTGGGATTTAGAGTGGATCGAGAGAGTCAGTGAGGGTTCACGGGGGACAGTGCTGGAGAGTGTCAGTGAGAGTTAGAGAAACAATGAGTCACAGAGTCAGTCAGAGATAGAGAGAGAATTAGTTGTGAGAGTTAGAAAGAGTGAGTCTGAGAAAGTCAGTCTAAGATAGACAATATATTTGAAGGAGTCAATGAGAGTTAGATGGAATGCGATCTGAAGGAAATAGTAGAAGAGGGAATGTCCTGGGAATCAATCAGAGTCAGAGATAGTCAGTCTGAGAACGTCAGTCAGAATTGGAGAGAGTGCACACCTTAGAGAGTCAGTTGCAGTGAGAACAACAGAGATACCGAGGGTGTCAGTGAGTGTGGGAATAGCAGCAAGACTGGGGGTGTCAGTGAGAATGAGAATACACTGAGGGTGTCAGTGAGAGTTTATCTCCATAAATCTCACTGTCTTAGATTCACTGTGTCTCTCAGTCCCACCTACTCCATCTGACTTGATCTCCTTCTAACTTGGGAGGAGCGAGAGGAGAAAGGAAAGAGTGAATCTGGGGAGTCAGAGTTACAGAGGTGCAGGTCACATTTAGGCTCAGCACCATAACTACAGTGGGTAATCGCTGCAGCAGGGCAAGAAGAAGGAATCCAAATCCAGGGTTACAAATTCCATCGCGGCCCCCCCCCCCCCCACCCTCAAGTCAATAAAATTTTTCTACCCTCTCCCTACCCCTCCTTATCCCATTGTGGAAGAACATGTAGAGCCAAAATTGGCTTCCTCAGTCATCTGACGACCCACCCATAACAAACGTAGAGAATGCTTGAGAAGTCAGCAGCTCTGCACAGAGAAACAGAATTAACATTTTGAGTTCTGTATGACTTTTTTTTTCAGAACCGAAGACTCATTCAGTCTGATACACATCATCCTTGATTTGATGGGACCATCAATGATGGTGCAGAATAAAACCAACAGTGTGGGTCCAATCCCCATATCAGCTATTAGAGTTCATTGTGGCTTGTCTCTTCACCTTTACCCACACGACTGCAGTGGTTACTCTCAAGCTATACATAACTAATTGTCTCTGTCCAGTGGAGGGATATGCCTGTTGTTCATTGTAGACATTGGCTCCTTAACTTAGCCCTGAGGGGTGTGCCAGAGGAAAACTACACATTTTCTACCCTGACCTGAAGAGGGTGGAAGGCTAAGCCAGATAACTAAAGAGAAGTCAGCTTCACTTCCATCGTGGAAAAAACTTTTAAAAACCAACATCCCGGTTCTGTCGGAGCTTGACCACACCCACTCAGACTGCTTCTATTGTTCCAACTTTTAAAATAATCCAGTACAATATGGGCAAGTGTGGAATAATTAAGCATGGATTCACTGTGTGTTGTGAACGAGACCAAACCCTCTCAAAATATTCAGAAGCTAGTCTAGACCCAAACATTTTCTTATTTTTTAAAAGTAAATGTAAGGTGTTGCATTCCAGGTACAATTCAATTGTTGAACTACTAAATTTAAAGCAAAACACACATTATTCAGCCACTATAGTTAAAATACAATGAAAGAAAGAAGGAATTGTAATAACTTAACTATACTGGAATACTTAACAGGATATTAAATACAGTAACTATTACTAATTAACTGTTCCAATAAAGTAACATCCCAAAAACATGCCCTTGGAAAATGCAGATTCAGAAAACAGATTGTCTCACATGCAACTCCTGCAGCAGGATGACAATCCTAGCTTTTAGCTGAAATCAAGAGAGGGAAAGAATAACTTTCACTCCTTCACGACCCCAATAGCGACTGCTGAAAGCTAAACTAACAACTCTGGTTCTGTGGAGCTTGACCACACCCATTCAGGCTGTTTCTATTGTTCCAACTTTTAAAAAAAAACCCAAGGCTTCACAAGCTGTTTACTCTAGTGACTCTGGTGGGCTGCTCACCACCTCTGCCTTAAAATATTTCTTCAAAAAAAAGCAGGACAAAGTACACCTCTTACAGTCACAGTATAGCCAGATTAAGGATAAAAGATATTTTAAAAATTGGACTGTGTTTTTTTTAGCCATTTAACAGAGAGAGTTGGTGAAGGTAATGAGGGCGATGTGGTATACATTGACTTCCAGAAGGCATTTGATAAAGTGCTTCCCAGTAAAGTTGAAGCGCATGGAATATCAATGACAGTGGCGGTACGATTATAATTGGTTAAGTGATGAGGGACAGACTGGTGGTGAATGTGATATTTTTTACAATGGTATTTCATGGGGTCCTCCAGGCATTAGTGTTAGGAGCATTGCTTTACTTGATCTACAGGAATGACGTAAGCTTTGATGTGAAGAACACAATTTTAAAGTTTATAGATGACATGAAGCTTGCAACCTTGGTGAGGTTCTGAGGGGTTTGGGGGAATAGTGATAGTCTTCAAGAGGACAGAGGTCAGTGGAATGAATGGACGTGACAGATGAAATTTATTGCAGAGAACTGTAAAGTGATCCATTTTTTACTGCAGGAAGAATGAGAAAAGGCGGCACGGTGGCACAGTGGTTAGCACTGCTGCCTCACAGTGCCGGAGACCCGGGTTCAATTCCCGCCTCAGGCGACTGACTGTGTGGAGTTTGCACATTCTCCCCGTGTCTGCGTGGGTTTCCTCCGGGTGCTCCGGTTTCCTCCCACAATCACAAAGATGTGCCGACCAGGTGAATTGGCCATGCTAAATTGCCCGTAGTGTTAGGTAAGGGGTAGATGTAGATTTAGGGGTATGGGTGGGTTACGCTTCGGCGGGGCGGTGTGGACTTGTTGGGCCGAAGGGCCTGTTTCCACACTGTAAGTAATCTAATCTAATCTAATCTAAAAGTTTGAAATCTAAAGGGGGAACACAAGTCGAGGGACCTCAGACTGCAAATGCATAAATTATTGAAATGGCAGTTTTGGATGAGAAACTGGTTTATAAGGTTTACAGGATTCTGGGATTTATCAGCAGAGATAAAGCTTAGAAAAGCAAAGTTATGATGATAAACCTTGATAAGATACTTGCTCAGTCTTAACCAGCGCATTCAGTCTAATTCTGCTCCAGTAAGGATCCGAAGGCATGGTAGAGGGTGTCGGAAAGACTTACAGTAATGATTCAGAGGATGAGAGCCAAATGCTCCAGGAATAGATTAGAGAGACTGACATTGTTCTCCTTGAGGATGATTGAGAAAAGATTTAAGAGTGGTTTTCAAAATAATGAAAGCTTTGGACAGTCTAGATGGTGAGAAATGGTTCCCAGTGTTAAATGAGTCAATAAGCAAAAAACACCATTTTAAAGCGTTTGTCAAAAGGACCAAAGATGACATGACAAAGAATCCATTTCAATGCAGCTAGCATGTGGAATGGCCTACCTGAGACTGAGGAGGGAATTTAATCACATCTTTCACAAGAGAACTTGATAATCAGTGGATGAGAAAATATTGGTAAAGCCAGAGAGAATGGGTGGAGCAGTGGGACTCACTGAATTGCTCTTGTGGAGAGCTTACATGGACATGATGGGACAAACAGTCTCCTGTGTAGTAGCTACTCTGAGGCTGTGAGACATAACCGATGAGCACGGTGATTCAAAGAGATTAAGTAATCTTCTGTGCTTTCTTTTCAGACTCTAATTTACAACATATACCAGCTTACAGTGCAGAGAATTATTTTCAGCTTTGCCAACCATCTGACTGCATTATGACACACTCAATCTTGACTGTGAAGTTTAGTGCGCTGCTGATTTAGTTTTTTTTTAACTCCTGACCAGCCTCTCATCCCACACACTTTGTAAATATTCTAAAACTGCAGCCTTTATACAATCCTGCCCCAAATGTCACTCGTCCAATTCACCCACCCCCGACCCTCCTTGCGTGGGACCTTGTATTGAAATCACTTCCTGACCTCTTCTTTCTCTATTTCTGTGAATTCTTCCAACCGTGTTTTCTTTCTACGTTACTTGACGCACAATATAAATGCAAGCTGTTATTATTTTACCTCCCCGCTGCTTGAAAGCCCTCATTCCTTGCTACGCTGTCCAATCTGCCACCAGACCATTCCTCCCTCCAGATTTCACTGCCCGAGAGGAAACCAAGAGAGGGCTGACATTGGAAGCTGACATTGGCAAAGTCTTCGACGTTTTAAATTTTAACTTCAAACTTTAATTTTTAACAGTACAAATCAGCAGAATCTGAAAGGAGTAAGAGGCACCAAGGCACATCAAGGAGAGAGAGAGAAAAAACGATGCTTTGAGTGGTATAAGTTAACAGGCTTTTCAACAGAATGAAAAAAATTCCTTGCAAATGGAGACTCAGAGACCTTGGTAGGATGGAGTACATTTGAAACAATTTAAAGATTTTTTTCTTCAGTTTATCCATCAACTATTCCCTGGCTGAGAGGACCTGCAAGCAACTAATTAATGGAAGTCTATTAATGATAGGATTTTAGGAAATGTGGAAGGGGTGTCAAGTGTAACTGGTCTAACATATCTCAGTATCAATGATTAACATTGAGCACTCGTAACGGGTTCAGCCCATCTCAGCATCCCCTCACACTACCTTCCTGCTCATTCGGCCAACCTAGAGAACATGGGCAAAGACGTTTCGCCATTACATTTAAATATATTGGAGCGCGGTCCTGCTATAACCTGCCACTTCAAACCAAATAAACGCATTGAAGTAATTAACAGAGGCGCTATAGTATCAAAGGTAGTACCCCTGCCTCTGAACGAGAAGCTCCGGGTCCATGCACCACCCCAGAATTTGATGGCCAAGGAATATGCATTCATAAAGCAGCCAAACAGGTTATGGATCAATCTGCTAATCCTCCCAATGGCAGGCAGTAAGAGCAGGATAGATTCCTGGTCAGACCTGCCAGGGAAATACCCGGAGCAATTGTCATACATTGGTCCAGACTACAGCTCACACGTGAAAGTGTATGGCATGTCTCTAACATTTTGGCTGGATGGCCAATGTCAGCAGCATAGGGCTTCCTCCCCATCCTGTAGAGTATGGATTCGGAACCTATCTCTTTGTCCTTCCCATGCAAATTTACAACACAACAGAAGATTGATGATAAAATGTGCTATTGCAAGGATTCATCACCAAGACTGTGGCTGCATTAAGTTAAACAGTAAGCAATAAGCTACAGTAAACAGAGATCTTATTGCAGATGATTGTGCAGTATCAACAAGGATGTGAAAGAAATAAGTCCTTACCAAGCCTTCACTGGGCATGATGTTTGTTAGATGGACAACTTCAAGATGAGCAGACTGTGACACTAGGGAGTCCGATGATAATGAGATGATGTGGTCACAGATCCCAGATAATGTTTTACACTGTAAGTAATCAAAGAGCCAAAGACCAGTGTTAGTTGTGTGAAAAAGAAATGCAATCTTCCCTTTCCCTTCATCAATTGTTCTTTTTATAGTTACTACATGAAAGCTTGTTATTAATCATGCAGCAGAAAATACATTATGTTGAAAGAGAGACACTGTTAATTCATCATCATACATATTATCTCTGTATTTTATGCTTTGTGCGTTTCCAACTGAGACAATTTCATCACCATTTCAGTCTCACTTTCTTAAGCAAACCCCGAAATGCTGCTTGATCTACAATTTTATTGCTTTGTTTTACCTACATGTTGCTGCATGTTCAGTAACTGCTGAACTGTCAGCACATACACAGCAATGTTAATTTAGTGAAGATTTAAATGCAACAGTTTATTCTCTGGCTCATGTCACATTTTGCAGAGTGAATGAATCCAATATTTAGATTTCTGCTGGCAATGGAACTGTTCATTTACAATACAGGCTCCGTTCGCCAAAGCATGAGACAGTTACCACATCCCTCCCCCTGAAACAGTGTAAGAACTGATTACTTTGACAGATTACACTCACATCACCACCCAATCCTGCATCCGTACAGTTCACAAAATTGGAAGTTTGCCAAGAAAAAGGGAGTCCAATTTAATACTTAGAGGTTATCTGTTCATGTTTCATGACTCTTTTTATAAGTGATACCAGAACACACACATACACAACAGTGACTTCTCATTAGTATTGGGGGGAGGGGTGGGGGAGCAATATCAGAATTGGTTCTCAAGCCTAACAAATCATACGGGACATCCTCCAAACAAAATCTTCTGTCAATTCCTGAATAATGTGGCGTTGAGTCCAACATTTCACCCTTAATCAACATCACAACCAAAAAGGTACATTGTTTGTTGATACCATCCACTGTTTCATAGGATCTTGTTAATAAACTGGTTGCCATGTTTGGCAAGAAAACAACAATGATTACATTTCAAAGTAATGAATTATGTATGAATCACTTGGGACCTGAGATAAGACAAGGTGCTGCTTAACTGTATTCATCCAGTGAGCAGTATGTCAATCAAAATGGGGTAGAAGAGGAGAAAGTCACTTGACTGATCACTACTGATATGATCGACACAGATCATGCAATTTCTTGTTGCTGTATACATATTAGCCTTGGCTCTGGTGTCACATTTTTGCAACAGAACCAGAAGCTGTGGGTTATCTGTTCGTGTTTCAAGATTGGAGGTCCATATCAGGGACTTGAAAGACATAAAGTGGGAGATCACTGTTGGAGAAGAGAGATTGTCATTATTTGGAGTGAAACCAAAATATCTATCCTCCCTACAAGGAGTCTGTAAATGATCACACGGTGCTATTTGAAGAATAATGTTCAACCAGCAGAGTGAAACAAATTAACTCATTCATGCTCTTATTTGGGAACTCTGATGTGTACAATCCATCTGTCACACTGGCTGAGAAAATACATTCTGGTGGTAGTGAGAACTGCAGGTGCTGGAGATCAGAGTGGATAGAGTGGAGCTGGAAAAAGCACAGCAGGTCAAGCAGCATCAGAGGAGAAGGGGAGTCGATGCTTCAGGTCAGAACTTTTCCTCAGTCCAATAATCTTTCATCTAAACCCAGGTGACTTCAAATATTTAATCTATCCTATAAAGTTGTCACATCATGAAAAATGAGCTGCAGGAGCACACTGCAAACCTTGTGTTTTCCAATATTGTTTTGCCAATTTATGATCCATTATTGTACAGCATTGGAAAACTGGGTAGTCAGGAACTTAGATGAATTCAGAGATATATGGGGAAAATCTTGGATATTCCGCTCTGATATGTTTGATGGTGAATGAGAGTTTAACCAAGCTAACCAACTTCGTCACCTTCCCAACTCCACTAGCATAATGTCTGTGGTGGAAAGGCCGGTGGATCTCCATCTGCCAATGAGACCCTTAAGTGATATTAACAGTCTCATCCTGTCAGCATTGGAGGGAGTGAAACAAGCAAACCCATGCAAACTCCAAGAGTGTTCCTCACTTGACAACTTGATTGAGGGGCCCAGGACCAGAAAGGCCAAGTAAGAGAGCTGACCCTCTGTGCTCACTGCTGATCCATGTCCTAATCTGCAACCCACTACCTCTCATGAATCAGTTCTTGGACCTTGGATGGGTGTAGCACCGGCAGCAACCATTACCTCCCAGTAGTGCTGCTGTTCAACACATCAGTGACTCATTGACTGGCAGGACTTCTGCCCGTGAAGTCCTTAATCCTGAAGGCAGGCCTACCACTGGTCAAATAAGTGCCTGTGTGGAACAAAGTGCTGTGCACCTTCTCAGAAAGGTGAGACACAAGGACTTTTGCCAACACTCCAATTGGCAGCGAACATTCCTGCTGCCTCCACACAGTTCTGGTCACTCTCTCAATGCTATAATCTTGGAGCTCTTGCTGGGGCAGGTCAGGGGGCTAACTGGAAGCAGGAATGATTCTCATTTCCCATACTTCAGTGAAAATAAGGAATAATAGAATAACCAAAAACAAAAGCTTGTTCTCCATACATCTGGTCTGAAACCAGAAATATGGTGATCCTTCCTTTCCCCTACCTTTTACAGACCTGAAAGAGAAAATCAAAATGGAATCACCAGATTGCAAAATATTTATGCAAGATCTATGGTCCAAAGGTAAAGGTATGACGTTCACTGAACTCAAATAAAGCTGGCGATAAAAGATTTATGATTGTTGTGGCCTGGATTTCCTCTAACTCAGTGTCACCATGAAACTGGTGCTAAGTCAAGGAGCTCTCCAGGTTTCTAGCAGTGATGATGTCACCAAGCAGGAGAAAGAATCAAATACATGATGTATTCTCTTGGATGGCAAATGAGGAAGTAAAGTTCTCTGAATGTCTTCACTTTTTGTCCAAATTTATCATTGGACAATATTTATTATTGGTACAATAAATCATTGGACAGGATATATGCCAGATTAAGTAGAGACCAAAATATCACAAACAAGCTTCAAAAGATTTGTTTTAAGGATGTGTAATTTTTGATCACAATGAAGAAATGTGATGTCCAATAAATGTAAGATTCCCCATTTAAGGTCAGCCACACTGACCAGTAATAACAATGCAGTTTCTACATTGTTAAAATTTGAATTCCATCCCATTCAACAGGATTTACTTCAAGGACATCGTCTCAGTCTTGGCGAAACTTTGGGTTTTAGTCTCTGGCCCAACAGCAAGGCTATTTCTGGGTTAAGAATCCAAACACCTGATCAGTAGGTCTGCTTATGGGAGCCAAACAATTAATCTGTCACAGGCAACATTCCAGATCCTAATCTGCTGCGCAAAAAAATGTTTTTTCCTCATGTCAGTGTTGGTTCTTTTCCAACCACTTTCAATTGGTCTTCTTTGTTCTCAATTCTCCCATGAATGGGAACAGATTTTCTCTGTCCAAATTCCAGAATCCTCAAAAATATTTACACCGTTTTGAGTTAGTGCTATGTTATCACTGCAATCTCATATGTCCACATGCCCATTTGTGGTTACACCACACTAATCTTTCTCATCGTGCCTCATGTGAACTGAATTAGATCTTACTGAATCCCCTTTTTGCCCAACCCCACAAAATAGCATATTGATTTGATGAAAAGTAGAAGAGAAACATAACTTTAGCCATCTGGAATAGGAATTGGGTGATCTGTGAGATTTTCTTATATAGATTACCAGCTTCCAAAAAAACACTATGAAAATTACTGGCAAATTACTCTCCTATCAGCCTACTGATGATCAGCGACTCAGTGGAAGAAGTTATCAATTCTATTATCCAGCATTTGCTCAACAAGAATCATTCACAGGATGAGGGTCTCACTGGTTGGGCCAGCATTTATTGCCCATTCCCATTTGCCCAGAAGGCAGACAAGAGTCAATTACATTGCCGTGATCCTGGAGTCATGTGTAGGCCAGACCAGGAAAGGATGGCAGCTTCCTTCCCTAAAGAACATTACTGAATCAGATATTTCTTTCTGACAATTCACAATGGTTTTGTGATCATCATTAGACTTTAATTTCACATTTTTGTTAAATTCAAATTTCTACCACAGCAGAAATTGAACCTGTGTCTCCAGAACATTACCTGGGTCTCTAGAAGAACAGTCCAGTGATAATGTCACTGGGCCATTGCTTCCCCTAGTTGCTCTGCTCATTGATACTCAGTTTGGGTTTCACCAGGGCCAATCAGTCCTGGCATTATTACAGGATATCTCTGCATGAGCTCCTCAGGGTAGTGTCTGAGGCACAACCATCTTCAGTCGTTTCTTCAATGACCTTCTCGCCATCATAAGGTCTGAAATGGGATTGGTCACTGACAATGTTTAGCACCATTCATGACTCCTTAGACACTAAAGCTATCCATGTACAGATACAGGAAATTCTGGACAATATCTACAGCTGGCAAGTGGGAAGTAACATTCGCACCACATCACACTGCCAGGAAGTGAACATCTCTGAGAGAATCTAACCATCTTTCATACAGTCACAGTGTCATACAGTCATACAGTCAACAAACAAACTCTTCAGCCTAACTTATCCATGCCAAACAGGTTTCCTAAATTAAACTAGTCCCATCTGCCTGTGTTTGGCTCACATCCATCTAAATGTTTCGTATACATGCACCTCTCCAAATGTCTTTACCTCTGGCAGCTTATTCCAGATACACACCAATCTCTGCATGGAAAAGATGTCCATCAGGGCCCTTTTAAATCTTTCCTCTCTCATCTTAAACTTATGCCCTCTAGCTTTGGACTGCATTTCCCCAGGGAAAATACCTTGCCTATTCGCCCTGTCAATGCCCCTCCTGATTTTATAAACCTCTATAAGGTCACCCCTCAACCTCATACATTCCAGGGGGAAAAAACCCAGTCTATCTAGCCTCTCCTTATAACTCAAACCCTCCAGTCTAAGTAACACCTTTGTAAATCTTTTTGCACCCTTTCCAGTTTAATAACATTCTTCCTTTAGCAGAATGACTAAAATGTATGTAGTACTCCAAATGTGGCCTTACTAATGTCTTGTACAGTCATAACATGACATCCCAACTCCTGTACTCAATGCACTGACCAATGAAGGCAACTGTGCCAAATATCTTTTCAACACCTGTCTACCTGTGACACCACTTTCAAAGAGCTATGTACCTGCACTCCTAGGTCTCTCTGT
Source organism: Chiloscyllium punctatum (assembly GCF_047496795.1). NCBI lineage: Eukaryota > Metazoa > Chordata > Chondrichthyes > Orectolobiformes > Hemiscylliidae > Chiloscyllium > Chiloscyllium punctatum. The sequence goes on along the minus strand of NC_092763.1, from coordinate 19,560,784 downwards.
TTGACAACACTTCCACGGTCCTACCATTGACTGAAAAGTCTGCTTTGGTTTGTCTTACCAAAATGCAACACCTCGTATTTATCTAAATTTACCTCTATCTGCCATTCCTTGGCCACTGTCCCAGTTGTACTCTTCACTGTTCACTATGCCACCAATTTTGGTGTCATCTGCAAACTTACTAAACATGCCTCCTGTATTCTCACCCAAAAAATAAATTTAGATAAATGACAAACAACAGTGGACCCATCACTGATCCTTGCAGCACACTGCTGGTCAGAGGCCTTCAGTTTGAACAACCGTCTACTACCGCCCTCTGTCTCCTACCATCAAGCCAATTTTGTTTCCAATTGGCTAGCTCTCCCTTGATTCCAAGTGATCCAACCTTAATAACCAGCGTACCATGCAGAACCTTTTTGAAGACTTTGCTAAAGTCCATATAGACAATATCTACCACTCTGCCTTTTCATCTATTGTTTTGGTCACCTTTACAAAAAGCTCAATTAAGTTTGTGAGACACAATTTCCCATGCACAAAACCATGCTGACTATCCCTAATCGGTCCTTGTCTTTCCAAATGAATGTAGATGCTGTCTGTCAGAATTCCCTCCAACAACTCACCCACCATTGGCGTAAGGCTCACCAGCCTATAATTCCTTGGCTTTTCCTTGCAGTCTTTCTTAAATATATGCACAATATTAGCCACCCTCCAGTCTTCCAGCATCTTACCCATGGCTGTCAAAAAGACTAATATCTCTGCTAGGGGCCCCAGAATTTCTTGCCAAGCCTTCCACATGTCTTGGGATACAGTTGATCAGGTCCTGGGGATTTACCTACCTTTATGCATTTTAAAACCTCGAGCACCTCCTCTTCTGAAATGTGGACTCTACTCAAGGTATCACTACTTATTTCCCCAAGTTCCCCAGCTTCCATGTCCTTCTCCGCAGTAATTTACAATGTAAAATATCCATTTAGGATCTCATCCATCTCTGAGGTTCCTTGATCTTTAAGAGACCCTACTCTCTCCCTAGTTATTCTTTTGCCCTTGTAGAATTTCTTTGAATTCTCCTTAATCTTATCTGCCAAAGCTACCTCACATCTGCCTTTTGCCCTCCTGATTTCCCTGTTAAGTGTACTCTTACACCCCCTATACTGCACAAGAGATTTACTTAATCGCATCCATCTATACCTGACCTATGACTCCTTGTTTTTCTTGACCACAGCCTCAATATCTCCAGTCATCCAGTGATTGCAACTCCTGCCAGACTTGTCCTTCTCTCTAACAGGAACGTGCTAGCCCTGAACTCTTGTTACTTTTGCTACTTTGCTCTTGAAAATCTCCCACTTGCTAGATGTTCTTTTACCTGTGAACAGCCTCCTCCTGGCCAACTTTTGAAAGTTCCTGTCGAATACCATCAAGATTAGCCTTGCCCCAGCTTAGAACATTATATTGTGGACCAGGCCTATCCTTTTCCATAAAGATTTTAAAACTAATAGAATTATGGTCACTGGTCCCAAATGCTCCTCCACTAATGCCTCAGTTACTTGCCCTGCCTTATTTCCCATGTGGAAGTCAGGTTTTACCCCTTCTCTATAAGAATGATCTACAAATTGATTGAAAAGTTATTCTTGAATACACTTAACAAATTCCTCCCCATCCAAGTCCTTAACATGACGGCAGTCACAGTCTATGTTTGAAAAGTTAAAATCCCCTGCTATTACAACCCTAGCTACCTGTGATCTCCCTCTGTATATACTCCTCAATTTCCTGCCGATAATGGGGGGGGGGGGGGGAACATTGTACAATCCCATCAATGTGATCACTCCCTTCTTATTTCTCAGTTTCACCAAACATCACTGGATGATCCCCCAAGAATATCTTTTCTAAGTAGGGTTGTGATGTTTCCCCAAATCAAAAATGTCACTCCTCCTCTTCTTTTGCCTCCCCTTCTATCCTTCCTACAGCATTTATACCCTTACACCCTGGAATATTAAGCTATCGGTCCTGTCCAGAACTTCAGCCATGTTTCTGTAATAGCTATGATATCCCAGTCCCACGTTCCCATTCATGTCCTGAGTTAATCTGCGTTACCTGTCAGGCCTCTTGCATTGAAATAAATGCAGGCTAATTTGTCAGTCTTCCCTCATTCCCTGCTGTGCTCTTGCTTGCCTTGTCTATTTAACTTGCTCTCTTTAACTTCTGTACCAGCCTCAACATTCTCTCCTGTCTCACCATGAGACTAGTTTAAACCCTCCTGATTAACTACAGCAATTTTCCCCACCAGGATACTGGTCCCCCTCCAGTTCAGGTGCAACTGACCTTCTTGTACAGGTCACTTCTGTCCCAGAAGAGAACCCAATGATCCAAAAATCTGAATCACAGTCCCTTGCTCCAGCTCGTCAGCCATGCATTCATCCATTCCATCCTCCTCTTCCTACTTTTACTAGCCGCATATCATCCAGCGGTAATCCAGAGATTACTACCCTTGAGGTCCTGCTTTTTTAACCTCCTGCCGAACTTGCTATATTCACTCTGCAGGACCTCATCCTTTTATCTACCTATGTTGTCGGTACCAATGTGTCCAAAGACCTCCAGTTGCTCATACCCTCCTTGACACTTTGCTGCAACCACTCCAATATATCCATGACCCTGGCACCAACGAGGTAACGCACCATCCTGAAAACTCATTCACAGCTGAAGAAACGCCCGTCCGTGCCCCTGACTACAGAGTCCCCTATCACAATCGCTCGTTTGCACTTTGCATGACTCTGCCCAATAGCAATCTGTCCTGGTGGCTGTTGCTATGTTCCTCTGAGAGGCTATGCCCCCCAACAGTATATCAAAATGGTACACTTGTTTAAGGGGGGGGGGGGGGGGAGTGGGATAGCCATGGGAGACTCCTGCACTGCCTGCAGACCTCTCCTGGTGGTCATCCACCTACCTGACTGAGCCTGCGGTGTGTCCACTTCCCTGAAGCCACTATTATCACACTGTCTGCCTCCTGTATGTCCTACAGTGCTTCCAACTGATGCTCCAATTAATCCATGCCGTCTGAGAGGTGCTGCAGCCAGACATGTTTCCTGCAGACACTGTTACCTGGGATATGCGACTACTCCGAGATCCCCCACATCCGACAGGAAGGGTACACCACTCTACTGACTGCCACCTCTGCCCCTTTAACAATTTGTTGACTGAGGAGGAGAGAAAGGTCTTTTCTTGTTGCTGCTCACCCTCCTCAACAAAGCCCTGTATTGACCTAGGCATACTCTTCCTTGACAATCAACTACATTACCATCATTGAATTCCCCACTCTCAATATCCTGGAGTGTACACTGGTCCAGAAACTGAATTGGACCAGTCAGTAGAAATATTTTGCCTCCAGAAGCAGGTCCAAGCTTCTGACCTGCTTTTTTTAAATTGAAAAGGAAGCAGGTCACAAGCTAGGAACCCTGCGTTGAGTAATCATCTCCCAAAACTTGTCGACCATCTAAAAGACACAGGTCAGGAATGTGATGGAGTCCTCCCCGCTTGCGTAATGAATGGTGCTCCAAAACACTTAGAAGATTGATATCTTCCCAGGAAAAAGCAGTCTGCTTAATTGGCACAACATCTTCAACAATTCACCCCCTTCATTACAGGGACAGCACAGTGGCAGCAAGTATTTTTATCATCGATAGAACACACGGCACCTACTGAGGTTCCTTCGATCGCATATTTTAAATCTACGCTACTTAGAAAGATGAGCACAGTTTTTACATGGGACCACCACCCTTTGCAAGTTTCTCTCCAAGCCACACATCATCCTGAGTTGGAACTTTACTGCTGTCCCTTCAGTGTCACTGTGTCAAAGTCCTCAAACCCCTTTCTGAACAATGCGGTGTGCATAGTGACACAACATGGACTGCAGAAGTTCAAAAAGGGTAATTAGGGATGGGCAATAAACGCTGACCTAGCTGGCAAAGCCCACACCCCATGAAAGAATAAATGTTTTTAAAAATCAATTCGTTTGCACCTTTGCAACTCAGCTGGAGCACAGGATGAAACTAAAATATCGAGGGGTAAATCCAAGACTAACATGTGAAAGTTGTCAGATCACTGATATAGATTAGGCGGTGCCTGATAACAGACAAAGCACAAAAGCTACCAAACCAGCAGCCTGGGTTATTCATGTGAAAAACAAACTAATTTCAGCCGGGAAACTGACTGGAGCTAACATAGGCCAAAAAGGGCCTGCTTGAAGGATTATCCTATCCAGAAAGTTAATCAGTACACATTAAAATATGGCACTCTGAGCTGAAAATTTGCTCAAGTGCTGTTTTAGAGTCTGAGCTCTGACCACTGGCAGCTTGTTGAAAAAGCTACACTTCAAGCCCCCCCCCCATCCCTCAGGTGCCATTAGTACTAACTGTTACAAATGGTTTATTATGTTTGTTACCATTAAAAGTTTGAGCTACTGAGTCATAACTTCTGAAAAATAAGAATGTAAGCATTAAATTGAGTTTCATTGGTGTGATTTTAAAAATCAAGTTAATTTATATTCTATACACTCAGGTACGAGAAGGTGACCACATACCTGCCTCTTTAGATCCCACAAAATGATAGAGGAATAGATCCCCCCTTCTTGCTAAACCAAGGGAATATTTTCATCTGGGGTCGCAGAGAGGCAAGGGAACCAGAAGTGAATTAAATTGGGCAGTCCCCAAACTATGCTGCCCCAGGATTTCTCATGTTCTTCCAATTGCTGCACTCTGGTTCCTGTGTGCAGTTGGAGAGCCTTCCTATTGGCTGAGACAGGAGAGATGATTCCAACCTCCTTCCTCATTTTCACCTAACTCCATATGTTAGGCTCCCCAAGGCAGAGGTCACGTGATGTATTTCTAGTTTTCTAATTTACCAGTTTTGTTATCCATTAGAAAAATGAATCAGTTTTGCTTCCAATTTCCATCCTTCTCTCACCTTCACCTGTTCCATCTCTGGCTCTTCCCATGTCTTCTTTGACTTCACTGTTTCCATTCTTATGGACAGGTTATCCACCAATATCCACTACAAACCCATCAACTCTCACAGTTGCCTTGATTACATTTCTTCATACCTTGCTTTCCACATTCTCTTAGTTTCTCCATCTCCATCATATCTATTCCAATGATCCCATCTTCCATTGTGTGTGTCTGATACGGTCTCCTTTATCCTCAATCGAGGCTCCCTCCCTCTCCCACAACACTCTCAGCTATGTCTGACCCATCTTCTGCAGTTCTGCCACCATCCCTTCCCCTCCCTCCCAGAATAATGATAGAGTTGACTTGTATTCACGTTCCACCTCACTAATCTCTGCTATTTCCGCGACCTTAAGCAGATTGCAAATACCAAAGAAATCCTCCCCTCACCTCCGCTGTCAGCATTTAGATGGAAAATTATAGGCCAATCAGCTTAACCTCGGTTGTTGGTAAAATTCTAGAATCCGTCATTAAGGATGAGGTTTCTAAATTCTTGGAAGAGCAGAGTCTAATTAGAACAAGTCAACACGGATTTAGTAAAGGGAGGTCATGCCTGACAAACCTGTTGGAATTTTTTGAAGAGGTAACAAGTAGGTTAGACCAGGGAAACCCAGTGGATGTGGTCTATCTAGACTTTCAAAAGGCCTTTGATAAGGTGCCACACGGGAGGCTGCTGAGCAAGGTGAGGGCCCATGGTGTTCGAGGTGAGCTGCTGGGATGGATTGAGGATTGGCTGTCTCACAGAAGGCAGAGAGTTGGGATAAAAGGTTCTTTTTCAGAATGGCAGCCGGTGACGAGCGGTGTCCCGCAGGGTTCGGTGCTGGGGCCACAGCTGTTCGCATTATATATTAATGATTTGGATGAGGGAACCGGGGGCATTCTAGCGAAGTTTGCCGATGATACGAAGTTAGGTGGACAGGCAGGTAGTACTGAGGAAGTGGGGAGGCTACAGAAGGATCTAGACAGGTTGGGAGAGTGGTCCAGGAAATGGCTGATGGAATTTAACGTGAGCAAGTGCGAGGTCTTGCACTTTGGCAAAAAGAATAAAAGCATGGACTACTTTCTAAATGGTGAGAAAATTAATAAAGCCAAAGCACAAAGGGATCTGGGAGTGCTAGTCGAGGATTCTCTAAAGGTCAACATGCAGGTTGAGTCTGTGATTAAGAAAGCGAATGCAATGTTGTCTCTTATCTCAAGAGGGTTGGAATATAAAAACACCATTGTGCTACTGAGACTTTATAAAGCTCTGGTTTGGAGTACTGTGTCCAGTTTTGGTCCCCACACCTCAGGAAGGACATACTGGCACTGGAACGTGTCCAGCGGAGATTCACACGGATGATCACTGGAATGACAGGTCTAGCATATGAGGAACGGCTGAGGATACTGGGATTGTATTCGTTGGAGTTTAGCAGATTAAGGGGAGATCTAATAGAGACGTACAAAAGAATACATGGCTTTGAAAAGGTGGATGCTAGGAAATTGTTTCCGTTAGACGAGGAGACTAGGACCCGTGGACAAGGCCTTAGAATTAGAGGGGGTCATTTCAGAACAGAAATGCGGAGACATTTCTTCAGCCAGAGAATGGTGGGCCTGTGGAATTCATTGCCGCGGAGTGCAGTGGAAGCCGGGACGCTAAATGTCTTCAAGGCCGAGATTGATAGGTTCTTGTTGTCTAGAGGAATTAAGGGCTATGGGGAGAATGCTGGTAAGTGGAGCTGAAATGCGCATCAGCCATGATTGAATGGCGGAGTGGACTCGATGGGCCGAATGGCCTTACTTCCACTCCTATGTCTTATGGTCTTATGGTCTTATTCTATAGGGACCATTCTCTCCGTGGCACCCTGGTCCACTCCTCCATCATTCCAACACTTCTTTACTCCCCCACGGCACCTTCCTAGCAGGTGTAACACTTGCCCATTCACTTTCTCCCTCCTCATTGTCCAAGGTCCTACACATACCATCGGGATGAAGCAGCATTTCACTTGTGTTTGCTTCAACCTACTGTGTTCATTGATCACAGTATAGCCTCCATTACAATGATGAGACCAAACACAGACTGGGTGACTGCTTTCAAGTGCATGCCCTCTGTCTGTCGGAACAAACTTGAATTTCCAATTACTTGTCGATTCAATAAACCACCTTGCCCCCATGGTAATATTTCTATCCTGGACTGCTACAGTGTTTCAACAAAGCTCAACACCAGCTGGAGGAATAACATCTTATTTTCCAAACCTTCGAGACAAAACTTGGAGTTCAGCAACTTCACAGCATGAGCTCTATTTTGATAAAACACCACCTCCCACCCTCCATCATCACCAACGTCTTCACTCACATTGCTATTTCCTTCACTTTTTTCTTTAAATTTTGACATCCTTTTTCATTTGATCACAGCTTTGCATTTTAGCTGAATCGATTATCTACAGCCCTAGTCATACAACTCATCAGAACACCTATCACTGTCCATTTAAGTGGAATCCAGCAACATCCCTCTTTACCCTCTAATGGCGCAAGCTCCCCAGCAATTGAAACCCCTTTGTTATATGTCACTCTCTGAGGCACACACATAATTCTCCAATGCACTCGATCCTATGTCAATTGACGCAAGGCTTGAGAAGAAACCCGATATTATTATCTTTGAGGTTCTGTGCTTTAATTTGATATCTTTCGAGTTCTTAATTCAATTTGCTTTGAAATCCTCAGTTCGATTTGTGGTTTTCACAGAACAATGGACCATATCCCAGGACGTGCACAAATCATTGCCAAAAATTCTGACAAGTCTCATGCAGTAAAATGAAATTTGATTTATTCAGTCAACATATAACAAAAGGACTAATTTAAAAGGACAGTAATGGGAAGCATCATTCCATCTATTAAGAATAGAACTTGTCACTTCAACTACTGTAAACAATGAGCCTGGTCATGCTACAATGAAGCTTCCTTGGCTCTGATGTGAGTGCGGGATCGGGTGCCAATCTAGTGGATTCTATAGAGGAATTTCCTGTTCGCCTCTGACAATGGAACCAGCCTCCAGTGTTATTTCAATAGCACAAAGCACAAGCTGACTGGAATTATATATTAGAACAGAAGAAATCATCTTGTCAATTGAAGGAGTTCAACATAAATATGAAAAATGAAGGTTTAAAAATATCTATTTTGGATTCAAAACTACAATTACACTTAATCAATTTTGATCAATAGACTTGATAATAGAAGTAATTGGTATCATTATTCTAGATAACAAAGTATGTATTTTGAACATTTCAGCGTTGCGCTGAAAAGGATGGAGAGTAGCAGGTAACAGGCATCTTACAGATGTGCTGATTGATGGGTATTGTCAGGGGGCTCCAAATGGAAAAGTGTTCGCTTCTAGTCTTAAAATTCCTCAAATACATCAAAATAAACTATTTCACTCAGATTATACGATGCATGATCCCCAACCATAAATGTTTGAAGTTTGAAATTAAAAGAGATGGCCGCACTTATGTTCTTAGTTCCTCACCTAAGAACCACATATTTAGAAAGAAGCATATTCTTGTCACGTATTAACGGGAGCCTGGTACTTGCCCTGAAGGTCAGAACAGCTAAAATTTCAAGGTTGAGATAGATCCTTTTTGGGGGTTATCTGGAATACGTAGCAAGAGTACGTAAACAGAAATGAGATATGGATCCACTTTGAATTAATTTAATCGTGGAACAAGTTGAAAGAGCTGAATGCTCCACCTTGCTCCGGTGTTCCTAATGCAATCTTGAAAACTAGATGCATTAATCAAATTGACAAACAAAATGAAACAACTGTTGAACTGAGATGAGCATACAACAGTAAAATGAATGGAATTTTAATAACTCACCACATGGAGAATCTTATTTTCGGTTTCATACACCGTACAATCCTACAGGAAGAGAAAGTGAATAATCAGTTATCTCATTCCATTCTGGCAAACAGCACGCAGTGCTGTTCACAGGCCCTGCAATGAGTTTTAGGATATAAGTGATCATGTTTTTGTTGAAAGTTTTTCAAACCATGACTTAACTCAGCCATGAAATCATTGTAAACTATATGGGTAAATGTACGTACCTGAGTGGCAGAAATGAACATTTCAAAAGTACAGATAAAGCCTTCATGTGTTAGTTTCCTCTAAGACCCATTGATGACATCAGCACAAAAGATTAAATAATGCAAACTCAGGTGACAAAACTAATCTAAAATAAAGTTATTTTGTGTAATCTTGATGGTCCTCTACTAAACTGCAATCTAAAACTGCAATCTAAAATTATGGACCGATTGGTGTGTGGAGTTCTCAGAAAGAAAGATCAGTATTAATTTTTAAACCACAGTGAGGTTCTGTCAGAAAACATCAGACTGAAAGCCTGTTATTGTTAGAATTTGCAAAATTAACCCAAAGTGTGCAAGCGTAAGATCAAACCAAGCGCGGTTGCTGATACAGACAGTCACAATCCTACCGTTGCTAACTTATCAGCTTTCTATTTCAGGCAGAGATTGTAGCATATGAAAAGGCAAGTATATTGATAGATGATCTAATCTAATTTGTGAATCATAGAATAATTGAATCTATGCTAAGAACAGTGGTTTGTATTACTAATAACCTTGAAAGGGTGCAGCAAAGGTTTACAAGGATGTTGCCAGGGCTGGAGGGTTTGAGCGATAGGGGGAGGCTGAATAGGCTGGGGCTGTTTTCACTGCAGCATCGGAGGCTGAGGGGTGACCTTATAGAGGTTTACAAAACTATGAGGGGCATGGATAGGATAAATAGACAAAGTCTTTTTCCTGAGCTGGGTTAGTCCAGAATTAGAGGCATAGGTTTCAGGTTGAGAGGGGAAAGATTTAGAAGGGAGCTAAGGGGCAACCTTTTCACGTAGAGGATGATGCGTGTACGGGATCAGCTGCCAGAGGAAGTGGTGGAGGCATTGACAACATTTGAAAGGCATCATGAATAGGAAAGGATATGGGCCAGGTGCTGCCAAATGGGACTAAATTTACTTAGGATATCTGCTCAGCATAGGCAAATTCAACCAAAGCCTCTGTTTGAACCTTTTGATTTTTTTAATCCAATTTTTCCAAATATATATTCTGCCTCACATGGGCTCTCTGGTCATTTTGAGCCCAAGTTTTATTTGAAGCAACACCAGACCATTGTGCCCATGGCCAATGTTGAGTAGATGACGTAACTTATTATGATTACCACCTGCTTTGACGCTGAAAAATCACATCAAATATTGGCTGGAAGAATGCATGATTCCCTCATTTTCAGCATAGTTTGCAAGTATAAGAACAGGATTGACGTTATAACTTAATGCGGGGGCTCTTCAGGTCAACCTGAACTCAACCTGCAAAGTTACAGAATCTGCATTGGAAGGCAGGCATTAGTGCGAGAACTTGATAACTGTATTGAAAACAACTTTTTGAAAGCCAACATATTGGCTGTAACTTCATATTTTCCAAACAAATAAACATAATGCAAATGCAACAGAACAGATCTATGCAGATTTGACTGAAATACAGCCCAGATTTTCCACTGGTCAGACAGACAGTGGTTATTCTAACGTAGGCAGTAGTAACGCATGGGGATGTCATTGAGGATCTTCATTGTACCATACCCTGAAAAGACTGCACGGGAATTTAAATTTTCCACAATGCCTGGAGTCCTCTGAAAGACTCCATTTCAATCAGAGGTCAGATAAATTCAATCATTTCGAGGAAAATACTTTATCAGGGAAAGCTAAATTATTAAATACATATTTAATACAGACTATTAAATACATAGGCACATGGATGATAGTAAAATGAAAGGCACGTAGGTTAGCTTGATCTTAGAGTATGATAAACATCAAGACACAACATCAATGGCCAAAGGGCCTGTACCGTGCTGTACTGTGCTGTACTGTTCTGTGTTCTATGTTCTATGAACAACACAGAGACTCTATTGAATAGATTCCATACTTATTCAACACATCCCCAGTTACAACTCCCCCATATCCTTACACTCCCTGCTTCACCCTCCCTCCCCCCACCCATCCTCACACTAAACCTGACCCTCGCCACACTACAGGACACATGCCAGTTTCCACCCTGCCATGACGGAGCCAAATCGACCCCATGTGCCACATCCACCACCATCACTAGATTTGAACCACTCCCTTCTGATATCCCATTACACTAACCCCGTGGAACATAATTTCACCCACCAACTGGGATAAACATTGCATCTCTTACCTTTCCATCTTTAACTCTGCCACGCCAACCCACTTATCACCTTAGCTCCTATTCATCTGGCATCCTGCTGTTGGCACCCTACTCAGTTGGTACCTGACCTTACCATCCTCCTAACATCACACTTACATGATGTACGTATCATTTGTCAGCAGCTGTCAAGGTGCTTGCCTGGACCCTTTACCTTTCAGAATGCAGCAGCTGATTGCTGTGAGAACAGGAGTGGCCTGCCCTCCTCTGACAGTTTCGCACAGGGAAAGGATTTTCAGGCACAGAAAGAGCCCAGGTTGGAATCTTGTCTCCAAAAAGCAGAACTCCTTACTTCCATTAAAAAAAGGGAAGGTTGGGTTGGCAATATGCATGAGATTTCCAATCCTCTGAAAATCCAGCCCATTGTAGACCATGACACAAAATCAATAGGGAACTTGTGCGTTTCTGTGTGACTTTGTGCAGGGAGCAAGCTTCAGAGTGGCTTGGTGCCCTGGAAGCAGCCATTTTAAATCAAATCCTGAAGCCGCTTTGTAAATTTACCCACAATGCTGTGGCTATAATACTACTGCTGTTCTGCTACTCCAATGCACTTTGTAGAATAGGATAGAATAGAAATTTATTGTCATGTGTACTTTTACATGCAAATACAATGAAACATTTTATAAGCTGCCCCACCATGGCACCTACATCAATGACAGAAGTCAGAGATAACAATAAGAAAAGGTATGATATGCCTGTATAGCACGCAAAACAACACTTCTCATTGTATCTCGGTACATGTGACAACAATACATAATACTCAAACATGGAACCAAGGTGATGGGGCCAGTGAATGTTAGTGTGAGCTGCACCACCTGATACAGAAGCATTGTATGGAGGACATGTCCTCGGATACTTGGAGCCAATGTAATGCTTTTCTTAGGTTGTAACCCAGAAAGTGAAGAGAAGATTGCTCCCAAGTTGCTCACTTGAGGTAACCATTCAAGAACATTTTAATGCATCACACATTCAGCTGAGCAACTTGTACACAATAATATTTTTTAAAATAATGGAAATTGATTAATGTTATGATTTCTATTAAAAAAGATAAGGTGTTATTTCTCAGAAAGTAAGACACTAAATCGGGTAAAGAAGCGATGGGATCTAGGAGAACAAATCCACATTTCACAAATACAAAGTGGTTACACAGATTCTCTTTGAACTATACCTTATTCATTTTCTCTTATTCTTAAATGATCAAAATGGGGCCAGATTAAGGAGACAAGTGAAAGCCTTTCATTGCATTTTAGTGTATTGTGCTGTAAAATACATGTGACAATAAAAATCATTCATTCATAACAATCATTCATTTATTCATAATAATGCCTTTGAAAGTAAACCACCCAGGACTTATTTGTGAGGGACAAAACTGGAAAGAAGTGAAATTAAGGTACACCATTATTGGAGCACCATGTTCAGCTCTGGCCATCATTTTATAAGTAAAATTACTGCAGTTCATAGGAGGGAGACTGGTGGCGGGTTAACCTGAGGGTCATCACATCTCAGGTAAGCAGTGATGTTAAGAAGGCAGGACTGTTATTGTAACCTCAGGCACTGCAGGAATTGAACACGTACTGTTGGCATCACTCCAGCACCACACTCTTGACTCTGATCTCTAGCATCTGCAGTCCTCACTTTCTCCTACGGTGATTTCAACCCTACGGTGAAGCTTCTTTGAAGGATGCCTCCCTTGAAGAAGTTCTCCTTTCTTTGCAAGGATCTCAATGAGTCCCTCTCTCACTGCACCCCTCAGGTCACCTCCTCTGCAGCACCACTCTCTTGACCTGTCAAACGTCTTTCCCAACTATCTGCTCCACCCTCCCGTCTGACCTAACACCTTCACCCTCACCTTCATCTACCTATTGCGCTCCCAGCTACCTTCCCCCCCCCAGCCCCACCCTCCTCCCATTTATCTCTCAGCACCCCGACCCACAAGCCTCATTCCTGATGAAGGGCTTATGCCCGAAACGTCAATTCTTCTGCTCCTTGGACACTGCCTGATCTGCTGTGCTTTTCCAGCACCAGACTCTTGACTCTGATCACCAGCATCTGCAGTCCTCACTTTCTCCTAGCTGGCACCATTCACCAACTGACCGGCACCATTCACCTTCCTGCCAACTGACCTGTTCCCTCCAGAAACCCAGGAGATTGAGCAAAGGAAAAAAAAAATAGCAGAATGATATCAGAAATGGAGGTTAGCATTTATCAGGGAAAGGGTGAACAGGTTAATTCTCTTTTCCATTGAAAAGAAAAGTCTAAGGGGGCAACCCAAATAAGATCTTTAAAATTGTATAAGGTGTAGATAACGTAGCCACAGTGGGACCATTTTGCATGTGGGGAACAGTCAAAATGAGAGGCCATCACGATAAGAAAGTGTCACTATAAAACCAAAAGGGAGTTCAGAAGAAATGTATTTGTCCAGTGAGTGGTGAGGATGCAAAAGCTGCTCCCACTGGGAGTGATTGAATCAAATAGTATTGCTGCATTTAAGGAAGGCTAGACAAACATATCAGAGCGATGCAAACAGCAGGTTCTTCTGATAGCATGAGGACAAGAAGTGGCTCAAATGCAGCATCAATACTGAATTGTTGAGCTACGAGGCCAGCTCATCTGCTGTACTTGGACAGAATAATAGGTTAGTGTATTCAGAAATTTACGAAAGCATATAGTTAACGGAAACTCACACAACATGGGGATTCTTACTTCAGCATTCTATTTTAAATAACCAGCAGGTCCCCAGTGGTATGGCCCATAGTTAGGCCATGATGATTAGCTGCTTTTGATAGAGTGGTATTTAAACTAGCTTTTAATGACTTCTGCTCAAATACTGCATGTGAGGAAGTGATCTAAATAGGCATGGCCAGGTCATTGCAACTGCTTTGGAGACTCCTGAGATCAATTAGGAATCAGTAACTGCAGCTTTGAAATTGCTGGCTCTGGGTTAGAAGTTACACGCTGATCTGTTCTCTGCAATAAAGCGTAACACTTTGAAATGCAACAAACAGACATGGTAGCATTGTAGTTATGTGGCTGCTAATAATTCAAAGCTGCAGGGCAGAGTTTTACCCTCTGGGTCAGGGCAACTATAGAGGACACATTCAATCTCGAAGCTAGAGGCCCAACAGGAGACCATAGGGCTCAGAGGAAGTGAAGTCTGCAATACAGTACAGAGAGAGAGAGAGAAAGAGAGCGAGGGAAAAGGCACCAATTCACCAACTTTACAAACATTTGAATGCAAAAGAGGAATTGGCAGTCAGGTCACCATTGTGGGTTGCTTGTATCATTAGATATGGCCAAGTAGGTAAGGAGGCTCTTTAAATCTGTCTGGACAACTGGCCCTAACTGTCCATTACCAGGAGATTTAGGAGTTATTTATTATCATATATACCTAGAAAGATACAATGAAGAGTATTTTGTCACCACAAAAAGGATAAAAAGAAATTACATAAACAGAGTTTATGCTCTGTACGAGGGGTCTCAAACACAGTTCCAGAGCTTCTGCAAGGTCTCTGCAAGGTGTCCCAGGCGTCAAGGAGTCCCGGCACTTTAGGCCTATATCACCCAAGGTTTATCTCCCCTCTCCTGCAATTGTTACATTCCCGAAGGGGGTTGGGAGCGAGCATTTCCTTTCAAATCCGCAGAATGGATGCATGGAGCCTTGATAAAAGCAAAAGCCCACTCTTTGCAAACAGCAGCTGGAATATCACTGGGGTCTGGGGCCTCATAGTTTTGCATTGGTTTCATGACATGCTGCTGCAGCTCTCCCACTGACGATGGTCTAGCCAGGGAATCTAGCACAGGGCACTGGGGTTAGTGTGGACAGTACCAGCATCTTCTGTGGATTTACCATTTAGCTGTTGTTGGGCCACCAGCATCAACTGGCTCCAGACCGGGGAGGAGATGAACAAATAATAAAGTTGTTTATAAGTCGTAATGCCATCATAAAGTGGAACAAAAACAACAGAGGACAGGCTAACTGGAATCCTCCTCCTGTTAGGTAGTGTGAAATACTCCAGCTTCTCAGGGTCAGTGTATTGCTGGTCCTAATGTAGATACAACAGCTAAATTCAAGAGTTGAGATAAGAGTGAGTGCTCTTGACATCATATCACAATTACCTGACTGCGGAGTGGCCTAGGCAAAATTGAAGTCAATTGAATGTACTAGTTGGATTCAAGCCAGCACAAAACAAGATGGCTGTGGGCTCTTGTGGCACAGTGGTAGTATCCCTATCTCTGAACCAAGAGGTCTGGGTTCAAGTCTCACCTATCTCTGAGATGCACAACAGAATCTCTGAGCTTGATTTGAAAATATCTATAATGTAAAAAATATGAAGATGGTTGTGATTGATGGAGATCAAACTTGCAGCCTCAGGACATTGCTACATGATGGCCCCAAGGCAATGCCCTAGACCTAACTATATTCAGCTGCTTCGTCACCCACTGTTTTCCATTAGAAATGAATTGGCCGTTGATGCTCACATAGTACTCAGGGTCAGTCACAATTCCTCAGATGCTGACATTCTGTGCCTCCATTCTGAAAGGTTGTGGACAACAAACAGGCTTGATTTGAAAAGTAGCACATAGTGTCACATCATATAAGTGTCAGGCAATGTCCAATTCAAGCAAAACAAAATCTAACCTCCTCTCTTTGGCATTCAATGGCCTCACCATCATCAAATCCCCAGCCATTAATAACACAAGTCATCATTGATCAGAATCTTTTAACTAAATGAGCAGTATTAATAGTGGAGCTATAAGAGAAGATCAGCAATGAGACATTTTATGATGAGGAACTGTCTCCCCAAAGCCTGTTCACCATCAATAAGGCACAAGCCAGAACTGTGTTGGGGTACTCTCCACTAACCAGGATGAGTACAGTTCCAACACTCAAGGAGTCAAACACTGTCCAGGACAAAACAATGACTTGTAATCACACCCCACCTTCAAAGGAATTACCCCCCCAACAACAAGATGCACTGCAGCAGCTCACCAATGCTTCATCAAGATCACCTTCAAGTGACATCCTTCGCTCAAGGTATAAGGGGAGAAAGTTCCTCTCTAACTCTCAGACAATCTCAATCTGAAAATATCTCACCAATCCTTTACTGTCACTGGGACAAAATCCTGAAACATCAGACCTCTGAGGGGAACTTGCATAGGAGTGTTGGAGAAAGCAGGAGCCTTCCTTCATTACTCTATGAGTATCTTTTTATCTCCTGATAGATTCTGCCCTGTCAGACTATTAAAAAATGCAAAGTACATGAGCATATATTTTATATACAAATAGATGTTACTGTTCAATGCTATATCCTGATGGGAACTGATTTCAGCATTTTATCATAAATAAAACTTGTGCAATTAACTGCAAATTCCTGCAGACAAATTTTTGGTTAAAGTTGTTACAAAACTTTTATGCCTGACGAGAAAGGGATGATTGATTTTCTGGAATATTAAGGCACCGATTTTATTCAATCTAAGTATCTTAATCTCTCTATATATTTAACAGAGAGAGAGGGAGCTCCAGATGTGATCAATTTCACTGTCCATGTGCATTTAAAATTATTTATTTTGTTTAAAGAAGATAACTGACGTTTGTCTATTTTATGAAAATCAGACAAGTGCATTCTGAAGTCTTGACTTTCAGGATGCAAGTCAATATTTAGACCTCAACATTGTTTCAAGAAAGCTAATTTTCAAATTTTGAACCTGGCAGTCAATTTTCCCCAGGACTTATTGCTAGAATTGCCTTGGGTTCTGATCAATGTCATATCAACTGTTCACTGTTGTCAGCGGTCAGAATTCAGCTGCCTGAGGCAGAGAGATAAACCAATGATGCAGTTGCCAGATGGCAAGATAGAATGTGTGAACATCAGTGATCTTTTGGCAGTATGTAGAAAGCTAAATATGAATAAGGACCTTCCCTCTTTTGCCCCTGACAAGCCTGGCAATTACACAATGTCCCTAAATGAAACTGGACCAGTACAGTACATCAGATATTGCTGCCCTCTCAAGATGATTTGTTGTACAGAGCTGAAAAGAGGTCTAAATTTCACCCAGAGCTCGATGCATGCCAATTTTAATATCCGGAATTTATGTTAAGTATTAAAGCTAGAAACACATGACTCATGACTCAGTCATATCATACTTGGGCCTAGATGACATATCCATCAATTTTATTTCAAATTTCTAATCATGATATTTTTAATACAATAGTCAGTTACTCTTGTCGGACAAAGAAAATAGCACAAAGTGTTAGATCAGCCTTTGCAATATCCATTAATTAACCTTCTCAGCACTGTCAGCAAGATAACTGATCCACAAGCTGTCAAGCAGTGGGATTTATGAGATACAACCAGTTGTGATAGCTTATCTGTGTTTTAAGGTGTAAAAGCATGTTGACTGGTTTTTCAAAACAACCTTAAAATCGCACTTAATTTTCAACCACTGAAAATCCATTTGCAAAAATTGTTCATATCTCCAAATGGAAGATTGAGAACTGAAAGGAAACAGATAAGTTCAATACGTAAAATAGATAACGCAGAGATAAAAGTAATGAAAATAGGATAGAGCGAGAATGATAAAAATGTGGATAGTAAACAAAGAGGCCGCATATGGGAGTGAGTAAGAAATCAAACATTTTTGATATGATATAAACCTCCTTTCTTCATATCTATTTTCATTCTTCAGAGTTAGTGTTTCTTTGCTGAAGGGGTTCCTGATATTGGAAAATGTTATTTGCATTTCCTGTGTCAATATTGAAAACATATGAAATTATCACACATCTCAGAGTATAGGTCGACCTCTGCAACTTTGGAATATCCTCTCCAAAAAGAAGGGTCGTCCTATAGCCTCAGTATACATTGTGAACTATCTACGCTCATGTAGGCAGTTGCCTTTTTGAAATGTGAAAAGTTTTTGCTTGTCAGTCAAGTGCTCTCTGCTCTGTGCAGGCATCTTGCAAACTATTGCACACTTTCTTGGTTCTACAGCCAATACCGCCTCAGTTATCCCATGCACCAAATTTCTTCACAGAAAAACTGAGGCCAATTCCAAAGACAATGCAGCCCAATACGTGCAATTATTAGTGAACAAATGAGGAAATGTGTGTCAACTTATACACCAATTACCAGCCTAAATATCCACTTTGGTGCCAAAACAATGGGGTTGTCTTTTAAACCAGGTCGACTTATCCAATGCAATCTACAGTAGCTAGATAATGGAGACTGGAGACTTCTTGGAGTCGCTGGACTAGAAATTAGTTGTGGATGTAAGCATGAATGAGGAGTTTTGAAATACCCACCATTACACACCCTGCTGGACAGTCAGTTCCATCAGTTATCTCAGTGGATTGGATTCAAAAAGTGTGGCGCTGGAAAAGCACAGCCGGTTAAGCAATATCTGAGGAGCAGGGGAGTCGATGTTTTGAACATAAGGTCTTTATCAGGAAACAGGCATTTGCATCTGCAGTCCTCCCTTTCTCCTCAGTGGATTGGACGGCTGCACTGTAATACAGAATTATGCCAACGGCAAAGGTTCAATACCCACACAGGCAGAGGTTACCGTGACGGTCTTATCTTCTCAACCTCACCCATCATTTGAGGTGTGGTGTAGTTATCTTGCCAACAGTGCTTAGAAGGTTAATTAGTGGATATTGCAGAAGGTTATCTCCCATTTTGTGCTTTGTCCAACAAGAGTAACAGACTATTTTATTGAAAATATCATGATCAGAACTTTGAAATAAAATTGATGGATACGTCATCTAGGCCCAAGAGTCATGTGTTTTTAGCTTTGTGACTTAACTTAAACTCTTCACTAGTCATCTCTCTCTCTCTAATGAGAGAGTAGTCCTCTGATCCTCTGGGATTATGGTGATTTCGTTTGCTTCAGGCATTTAAATATAATGTGCGACGTATAAAATACAGCCCGTTTCACAATCATGCCAAGTCATATTCCTAATCACAAGGGTTAGGATAATTTTAAAAAGAGAAAAGCAGAATCCACCTTTGAATGATTCCAATATTTCAAAGAGTACAGGAGAATTTCAGATGATTTAAGTTTGAGAGTGGGACAAACTGGCTATTGTTATTTTATAGATATTCACTGTCATAAACATTTCTACAGTTCCTTGACTGAGGACATTAAAGCATTTTGCAACATTCATGACATCCTCAAGGATTGGTACCTTTATTGAATGGTTTAGTTTTGTTTTGTAGGTATTATTTTTACAACCGTGCCGTCAAGTCAGGTAGAGGGATGACACTGAAGCCTTCCTTTGACTTTAGCATGAACTTTTCTTCTTTAAAACTAAATGGAAATTATGCTAATCTCCAAATAAATAGTAGTCTAGTTGCTGGGTGAGGGGAACTGATTTCATATCGATAATCAAACTGTCCAAATTCTTAATCCTTCCGAAAATGGGTCTATTTTAAACAAAGTTGCCCACTAGTTGACAAAATGCCAACAGAATCTCATTCAGAAAGAGGGTTAAAAGCAAAATCAAAAGGTTTGTGTTTGTGCTGTGATGAACCCAGGGACCTGGAAATTGTTCTGAAGGCAGCTTCTGAACAACAGCTTGGAATTGTATTGGCAAGCCTGGATATAACTGAGTGAGTCTGAATTTGCGATCACTACTGGACTGAATTCATTGATTTTAACTTTAAGCTCTATTGAAGTGAAAGTGACTGGACAGCCATCTGTGGTGTTCAGGATGGATGATGAATGAGAGGAAAAGCATCATCCAAATTGAACAATATATTCCTGAGATTATTGCTGGGTAGAGGCAGGAGAATGATGCGTCATCTTTTGTGGGGAACATTGGGACTTCAAAGCAAAGAGTGTGTAAGTAATCAGGGCAAGGAGCTAAGTAATAGCACTGCCCTTTAACAGAAGCATAAGAAACAGAGGGACACCAACTTAAGGCAAAAGGATCAATGGCAGGCAAGACTTTGATTAAAAACAGAGCTAGTGGTTAGGATCTAGAATATTCTGTCTAAGCATTTGTGAAGGCAAATTCCATCAAGACCTTCAATGCAGAATTCCATCATTATCTGAAGAAAAAAAATTGACCGAGCCATAGTTTGAGCTGAGTTGCTCATCTAGAGAGCGAACACAAGCAGGCCCCATTCAATTTGCCTCCTTCAATGCTGTATTCATTCTGTGATTCTACATCTGCTGAAGCACAGGGGGATTTGTTTGTTAAGTGAATAGAGGGGCTTTTCTGAGGTCACACTCATGACTTTAGGATGGCATGTTGCCTACCTGGTACTACGGTCAGAAATGTTCCCTCACTGAGGGAACAAGGGTCAAGGATGCCACTGAGTGAGATGTGATTCATGTGCCGAGGTCTTAGGTAGGAAAGGGAATGTGGTCCTGCAATCAGAAATTAGGGAGCGAGGTAGAAAATTCGAACACAGGATCTCAAAGGTAGTGATCTCCAGATTACTCTCAGTGTTACAAATTTGTACAAAATTAGGAGGATATGGCAGATGAATGTTTGGCTGGCGAAATCGTGGCGAGGGAAGGTTTTAGATCTCTGGGACACTGGACAGGCTTTGCAGGAGCTGGCATCTAGTCAAGCTGGATAGGTTGTACATGAACAAAAGTGGGACTTAGTCCCTTATGGGGTGCTTTGATAGTGTTGTTCATTTAAAGTAACTTGTGGAAATCACGACAGAATATCAGAGAGGAACATCATGGTGCACAGAATACTTAGAGTCATAAAGTCATAGAGATGTATATCAAGGAAACAGACACTTCGATCCAACTCGTCCATACCAACCAGATAGCCCAACCCAATCTAGTCCCACCTGCCAGCACCCAAACCAATCCCTCCAAAACCTTCCTATTCATATACTCATCCAGAAGCCTTTTAAATGTTGCAATAGTACTAGCCACCACCACTTCCTCTGGCAGCCCATTCCATACACATACCACCCTCTGCATGAAAAAGTTGCTCCTTAAGTCTCTTTCCCCTCTCACCTTAAACCTATGCCCTCTAGTTCTGGACTCCACCGCCCCAGGGAAAAGACTTTGTCTATTTCCCTTATCCATGCCTGTCATGATTTTATAAACCTCTGTAAGATCACTCCTCATCCTCCAAAACTGCAGGGAAAACAGCCCTAGCCTATTCAACCTCTCCCTATAGATCAAATCCTGCCAACATCCTTGTAAATTGTTTCTGAACGATTATTATAGAGTATAGGAAGTCAATCGATGAAGTTGGAGTAAATGATAAAGTAATAAAGTCGAAATCAGACTTTCTGTGCATGTAAGTGAGTGCGTGGAGTATAGTTAATAAGAATGGAGAGTTACAAACACTGATTGTCAAGTGGGAATGTGATGTTGTGGCAACATCAAACTTGGCTCAAGGAAATGCAAGCCTCAGTATTAAATATTCCTGGGCACAAGGTGTTCAGGAAAGATAGGAAAAGAGGAGGGCTGGAAATATTGATTAAGGAGAGCATTGCAGTGTTGGAGAAAGAGGATATCCCAGAGGATTCAAGGACGATGTAGACGAAAGCTTAGGAACAAAAAGCATATAATTACATTGCTCAGTGTAGTCTATAGGCCACCAGCTAATGAGAAGAAGGTTCAGAAATAAATCAGCAGGGAAATTTCAGCAAGATGCAAACATTACACAGTAGCCACAGTGAAGCTCTTTAAATATCTGAACTAGACGGTGATATTGGTAGCGTCAAGGGTGGAGAGGTTGCATTTAGAAAAATTTTCAACGACATGACTTGTCAAGTCCAACAAGAAAGGATGCATTGTTGAACCTGGGCCTTGGTCATGAGATAAGCCAAATAGATCAACTGTCAGTGAGGGAACATTTTTGATAATAATAATCATTGCAAGACAAAAGGACAAAAGGCAATCTAGAGAAGAATAATTAAATGGGTGGTAGCCGACTTCAAACTGGCATGGATGGAGCTGGGCCAGATTGACTGGAATAAAACTTTGGCAAGTGAAAAAGGTTGCTGAACAATGGGCTCTCTTCAAAAGCAATTGCTTGGGGCATTGTCAAGGTGTATTGCCTTAAAAGACAAAGAAGCAACAATAGATCCAGAGACCTGGATGAAAAACAAGATATAAATTAAAACACAGAAGAAAATTTGTGTTAATGACACGTTTCAGCTTGAAAATACAATTGACAGCAAAAATGAATACAAAATGTTCAGTGATTAAAAAAAAACATATTAGAGAAGCAAAGAGGGTTTATGAGAAAAAGGCTGGCAGTCAACATAAAGAGGAAACCCAAAGTCTTCTAAAAGTATGTAAGAAATAAAATGATGATAAGAGGAGGAGTTGGAACTAAAATGAAATTAACACATGGAGAAGGGAAGGGCATGGCTACGGTATTAAATTAATACTTTGCGTCTGTCTTTACCATAAGGATGGATATTACCCAGCCCTAGTGAAGCAGAAACTCTGACATGTGAATTAATGATGAAAAGGTCTTGAAGAAGTACAAACATTACACCTTTGTTCAAAAATGTTTGTAAAGGTAAGTCATGCAATTACAGACCAGTTATTTCAAGTTCTGTAATATGCTGGGCACAAATGACAAGAAATTTGGAAGCACTGTAAACTATAATGGCAGCATAGAATTCTAAAAGGATAAGTACATATTGGTGTAGTGGGCAGATAGGCAGTAGATCAAGTTCAGCATGGAGAAGCAGAAGGTGATACTTGTTGGTTGGAAGAAGAGGGCCAGAGAATGTAAAATGAAGTGTATAATTCTTATGTAGCAAAGGGACCTGGATGTGCAGATGTGTATCAATCATTGAAGGTGGTAGGACAGGTGAAAGACAGTTAATAAAGCGAATAGTTAATGAGGCTTACAGTATCCCAGACTTTATTAATAAGTGGATAGAGTACAAAAGCAATGATGTTGAATTCATACAAAACGCTTTTTAGGCTTCAGCTGAGTACTGTTTGCAGAATTGGCTGCCACACTACAGTAAAGATGTGAATGAATTAGGATGAATGCAGAACAAATTTACAAGAATAGTTCCAAAGGAATTGCAATTATAAGAATACATTGGAGACGCTGAGGCTCTTAAAGTCATAGAGTTATAGAGATGTACAGCACGGAAACAGACCCTTCGGTCCAACTCGTCCATGCCGACCAGATATCCTAAACTAATCTAATCCTATATGCCAGCACTTGGCCCTCTAAACCTTTCCTATTCATATACCCATCCATATGCCTTTTAAATGTTGTAATTGTACCAGCCTCTACAACTTCCTCTGGCAGCTCATTCCATACACACACCACCCTCTGCATGAAAAAGTTGTCCCTTAGGTCCCTCTTACATTTTTCTTCTCTCGCCTGAAACCTATGCCCTCTAGTTCTGGGCTCCCCCGTCCAGCGAAAAGACCTTGTCTATTTATCCCATCCATGCCCTTCATTTTATAAACCTCTATAAGGTCACCCCTCAGCTTCTGACATTCCAGGGAAAACAGCCCCCGCCTAATCAGCAGCACAAGCCCTCCAATCCTGGCAACATCCTTGTAAATCTTTTCTGAACCCTTTCAAGTTTCACAACATCCTTCCCACAGGAAGGAGACCAGAGAGGAAGACTCAGAGGAGATCTGATAGTAATGCCCAAAATCATGAGGGGTTTGGTTAGACAAGATAATGGTTCCCAGTGGTAAAAGGATCAAGAATGAGAGGGCATAGTAAATATAAAAATCTTGCTCAAAAAATGGGAGGTTTGGGTCGAGAATGTACTCCTTGGAAAATGGGGGAGGAAGTTCCAACTGGATAATCATTTGAATGGAACAATGCCCATGAGAACATGGAAAAAGCAAGAGAGCAGCTCTCAGTCATAACGCTCATTAGAAGAGCCAATGCAAATACATTTGGCCAAATGGTTTCCTTCTTCACCGTAATACTTCGGTGAAGAGCAACAATGCCCTGCTCAGCATATAAGCAGCAGAAATCATGAGCTGAAAAAACTGTAACTCACAGAGAGTACACACAGAGTTTGATGAAATGACATTATTACTTATAACACCACATAAAAATGATTAATTACCACCACTTTCACGCCTTGCTCATTGTTGTGTCCCAACTGTCAACTTACACTTTCAGGATTTCATGGTCAATATCAATATACAACAGGACCATTGGGTGAATTTGCAATGGGTGGAATAGTCAAAGCACTTTTCGGTGTTGGAGAGTTGATGGGGAAGGTGGGAATGGGGATTGATTTAGAGGTAGAAGCAAACCACAGGATTTTATTTGGTACATTTCACACCTAGTGAACCTTTGCAATATTATGGATTCTGAGCCTCCGTGGATGTGGGTGGACTGACAATGGATGTCTCATCTTTGTCCACTGTTCCCCCTTCTTCTCTTTGATTGAAAATAGTATGAACAGTTATCTTGTTTAACCAGCCCTCTCATGATTTTGAACATTTCTACTAGATGTCCTCTGAGCCTTTCTCTCTCCAAGGAGAAGAGTCTCAACTTCTCTAATGTATGGTTCTGTTCGCCGAGCTGGGAATTTGTCTTGCAAACATTTCGTCCCCTGTCTAGGTGACATACTCAGTGTTTGGGAGCCTCCTGTGAAGCGCTTCTGTGCTGTTTCCTCCGGCATTTATAGTGGCCTGGATCTTCTCCCAAACTTTGAATTCTCTAATGTATCCTCATATCTGCAATCTCCTCTTTCACTCTCTTCCACTTAGAATCTTCTCCCCTTCCTGAGTCTCCGTACTACCTTAGTAACAAAGCATCATGACAGTTTCCAGGTTGTTGTATACCTACATGGACTTCCACAACTGACTCCAAGAGCTGCTGACCAATTGAATAGCTTCCTGCTCTGTGGAACTAATAGCACCACTGGGAGCAGCAGTGTCATTGCTAGAACTGCAGCAGTCCTCAAGAGAAATGACCCTGCAGTGGAGCCAGACCTCAAGCTTAATGCATGGTTTCAATAGGGCCAGGCTAGCAGACTGTGCCATCAGATATTGGGGTGTAGGGGAGTTGAGGGGAAGGGGTGTTAGTGGGGCAAGATGGTGCTTCAGGGCATTTAATGTGCAAGGTGAGAACAGGAGGGAAAGTGTAGAAAAATGTTTCCATTTGGAACACAGGCCCAAAAAGAAGATAATCGGCAACTTTGGGAACCCAAAATAGGGCTCAAAAATACACATATGTATGTCTAAACAAGACATACAGCAGTAATGTGAGAAGACTTGATTGCAATTTTAATTTTATTTGAGTAAAAAGTAATACAATGACACATTTACCTCATGAACAGTGTCTTACAAATTGACTATTTTTAGTAGAAAAAGCAACTATTGATCTGTACTATTGCTACTTATCAGTGAGCAGTCTGAATCATTTGATGATGTTGATATTAGTGGTCCTAGGTCATCTGCACATTTAGATGAATTAAATCCATTTCTGGGCAATAGCAAGATGGACCCAAATAAGCACAGACATTCCAATAATGATTCCCTGGATCTTAAAGACCCGATGCCTGGTCAGAAAATTGTCCTGTTCCTTCATAAGGAGACATTAATGTTCCAGTGATAAATGACACCTCGGACATTTGCTCATTACAGCGGGCCGGCTTTGTTCTGTGGTGGCTCAAAGTGACATGAACATGGAAACCCAAGGCTCCCTTCACCATCAAAACCATTGGAGCTCTGCAGCCATTGTAGTCTAAAGGCCCAATTCAAGGAGAAAGTGCAATGCTGACACTGCTTAGAGTAAAGCTGCTTGTATAATCACATCTGTCTTTAATCTCTTCTCCAGGAACTCCGTTTTGTCCATCAAGATGCTGACCGCATGAGTAGCCACCAATATGAGATAGCTCTTGTTGCAATCAAAATGGCAGGATTACTGCACGGTGGAGAAACCAGATGCTGGGAGAATGGGAGGCCGCAGTGCGGACCAGGGAATCAAGAAAACTAAATGGAAAAGGCAAGAGCTAAACTAATGTGGTCAGCAACAGCACAGAGCAAAGAAGCCAAAACAAAACCTCAATGGGAAGCAGTCCAGCACAGTTCAATGGTCCAACGCTCAAACAACCTGCAAGAGCTCTTCCAAGACAAATTCTACATCAACAATTTCTGGACTAAAGCACAAACTAAAATTCAACCAACAGATTCTGTCAATTAAAAAAAATTAATTGTCATTGAGAAAAACTGGAAATAGATGCAGAAGAAATATGGAATGAAGTGGTATGCAACTTGCAACCAAAAAGGGAAAAGGCAATTTATGCCATTTTTAGGTAGTGAATAATATAATTGATCATTAAACCAATTGTGAATGTCAATCACTGCCTGGCTTTGCTTCCAATCCATCCATTCTAACTAACTCTGTGCAGACTTGATTGAGGACTCATACTTAGAAGTTTATTTGAACCACAGTAAATACAAGAAGCCCTTTCCTCATCTCAATCAAGTCAGCTGCAGTGACAAATAAAACAAAACTTTGAAGATATACACTGATATTAAAAAGAATAGAATGACTCAGTTCAAAGGACTAAAAATCTAAAAATGATTTATGTTTATCTCTAAACATTTTAACACACTGATAAAAGTTAAGCCGTTCTAATGTTTCTCTGCAACATTTATGTATTGCTGCACATATTTCATTGTAGCAATAAATCTGCAGATAGTTTATTTCACTTTAGGAAGTTTAGGAACCCTGAACATTAGTTCATAGGAGGCACAGACCTGTATATAAAAGCTGCTGACCCCAGCAAACAGGAACAAACATGGGTCCAAATTTAACTCCCTGAAAGTGGACGGGTTTTGAATGAGTTAAACCTCTCAGAAGGTGTTCCACAGATTTGAAGTCTGGAAAGGACTGAGTTAGAATAGGACACAATACAAACCACCTGGATTTCAATGCTGCATTCCAAAACTTATTCATTTTCTAAATCAATACAGGAGACTATCACTGAGAATGAAAAACATGCAAATAAAATTATATTCCTCTGAAGGCTGCCACACTCCTCTATTAATGCACAACCCTTTCCAATTCCAGCAGAATTAATGCATCTGTCTTGAAGAAATATTTTTGGCTGGATTACAGATCACTTATAGCTGAGTGCAAGAGTAACATCACAACACTTTACCAATAAAAATAATTGACTGAGAAGCATAGATATAAAATAATGTGTATATCATCTGATGTGTCAGCTTGCAACTCCCCAACTCTTTCCAACATTTAGATTCACATACTTTCAGAAGCAGAGTTCCAGCGAATCAGGAATGAGATTCTGTCCATGGCTCATTAACAGATCGGTGATTTATGTTATACATTGCTTGATGTCTTTTTCAATCAAAAATGTCAGGGAGTTCACATACTTCAACTTGTGCTGTTGCCTTAGTTTTAAAACCACTAACATATTTCCGATTCAAATCAAAACAATTGTTAACTTAATGTAAATGCAGATCTATTCCAATCAGGTTGATCATGGGTCAGAGGCCAACCTTTCTCAATCTTTTCGGGGTGGTATGACTACCCAGTGAGAGTTGAGTCCCTTACCTGTTGCACAATTGTTGTTAGTTCCAGACACAGTTGAACGATGTTATTTTTCAGAAGTGAGTATTCAGTCACACTAACGAAAGGAGACCTAAAAACACAACAAAGAACATTTATTCAAAGATTGCACAAGATAGTCTTGATTTCATGTATCAAAATAATAGGATCCTAACCAGCAAGTAACTCTAATGCACAATGATATAGTATCCCTTGCACAAATAAATTACAAGTTACTTCACAATTCATAGAATCAAAGAACCTTACAGCACAGGAGGAAGCCATTTGAGTCCATCACGCCTGAGCTAGCTTTTCAGAAGTGCAGTCATGCTTTTACCCATAACCCTACATGTTCCTCATGCTCAAGTACCTGTCCAATCTTTTTGTTACTTATATAATCAGCTTTCACCACCTTTCCAGATTCAACATTCTAGATCCCACTACTCTTGAGTAAAAACATTTTCCAAGGTATTTGTATCTTTCCTTCAGAACAATTTTCCACAGAAGTCCAGTCATGCACTCAGTCAGAGTCTCTTTGCTTTTGCACACCAGCGCTCAGTTTACAAACTCAAGTAACTCACTCACCTCAACAACCATCCTCTCAACGTGTCACTTGCTACTTGAAACTTACCATTTTCAAGGAGTTGTGCAAATAGATACAGAGATTTCTGTTCATCTACACTTGTCAAAATCATACCATTTATAGTGCACTGTCTTTCTATATTAATCCTTCCAAAGTATATCACTTCACCCATTTCCACACTGAACTCCATATACCATGCTAAATCCCATTCCCTATCCTACCTACAATATCCTGAATTAGATGGCTCAGTGGTTAGTACTGCTGCCCCACAGTGCCAGGGACCCAGGTTAGATTCCAGCATTGGGCAACTCTCTGTATGGAGCTTGCACATTCTCTCCATGTCTTCATGGGTTTCCTCTGGGTGCTCCAGTTTCCTCCCACAGTCCAAAGATGTGTAGGTCAGGTGAATTGGCCAAGCTAAATTGCCCATAGTGTTCAGAGATGTGTAGGTAAGGTGCATTAGTCAGGGCTAAATTAAGGGGAATGGTCTGGGTGGGTTACTCTTCAGAGGGTCAATGTGGATGTGTTGGGCTGAGGAGCCTATTTCCCACCTGTAGGGATTCTATTCTATGATGAGCGAACATTGAGTTTTGTACTCTCAGCACACTTAATAATCTTGGTCCCTAAACCAGAGTTTTCAAAAATTGCAGAAAAGGCATTACCCCATGAATATCACAACTGCAAACTAACTCTCTCCGTCCTCACCAATTTGCAAACCAGTTATCCAGCACCCTCTATAATTGCTGCTACACCAACAAATGTTCCATTTATATTGCAACTTTATCATCACAATGCACTTATCCATCTAAGTTCAATAGTAAGCCACATAGAAGATATTAGAATGGTGAACACACATTGTCAAATATGCAGGTTTGAAGTAGTGTGTTAACAGAGAGATAAAAGTGGAGAGGCAGTTAGCGTTCCTGAGCTTTGCACCTGCAAAACTGAAGATACAGCCATAAGTGGTGTGATAGATATTAGGATGTGCAAGAGCTCAGACTTGGCAAAGTACAGAGATGTGAAAAAGATGTAGCCCTACTGTTTCTCTCCTAACTCCAATGCTCCATTGTGAAAGTGGATGGGTTACCCAAATCAAGGGACCCAGAGGAAGGAGCTTCAACCTTTGAAGTGTCCAGTAGCTTTGCGGTTCTTACACTTTGACTGGATGAGGCGATGGTTGCAGGTAGGATAAGTTACTGAACATAGCACTATGGTACTGGAAGACATTTAACAGTGGAAGTAAGAAAGAATGTAGTGGAAGTAAGGGATAGTATACTGAGGGGGATTGACATCATTCTCCACAGAAAGGAGCATGAGGCAAAAGCCGCAGGAATTGCTGCCAGTGTCAGGTTTCAGGATATCTGTTCAGCGCTGGAGAGAAATCATCCTGTCTTTGTGGTCCATGTAGGTGCCAATGACATAGACAGGGCAAAGAAGAAAGTTCTACATAGTTAGTATGAGGATCTAAGCACCAAATTAAGAAGCAGAATTTCAAAGGTCTCTGCATTACTATTACCTGAGCCACATACAAATTAGGACAGGGTAAGTTGTCAGAGTGATGAATGCATGGTTTAAAGCTGGGTGTGGGAGAACTGAGTTCAGGTTTTTCAGACACTGGAGCAAAATGGGTACTGTAATGATAGAACTCTGCCCACCTGAATTGTGCTGGGGCCAACCAAATCAGTAGGGAATTAGAGAGGATTTTAAATTAAACAATGTGTTTCCTCACCCAGTACTTAAAGTTGGGCAAGGAGTTGACAAGTTAGAGATTGTGACTGAGTCAAAACAGGTTGTGTTGAGTTGGAGCTTGGCGCCATCAGCATGTGTGTGGAACTGATATTATGGGATAATGTCACCATGGGGACATGAAATCAGAGGGAGAGAAGGAGAGGTTTTTGCGGCCACAGCATAGGGTCAGGTAGAGACTCCCCACCAATGACTGGATGGATATGAATGGAACCCCCAAGTGAAGGCAGTCCCAGCCAGTGGGACAACACAGGAGAAGCATCAGAGGAGAACAGTGTTGAACAGTCCATGTTAAGAGCTGCAGACAGGTACAGAAGGATGGGAAAGTACAACTTACCGCAGTCACAGTTGCCTGTTGTATGATTTGCAGCTTGACAAACACTGTTTCAGGATTGGGGCAGGGACAGAACCCTCATTGGAGGGATTCAATGTTGAAAAAATGGCCATGGATTTGGAAAGCAACAAGACGTTTCAGGACTTTGGAAGGAATGGGAGGTAGGGGGGTGTGCAGTGGGGTGGTTGGGGGGGAGCAATGATAACAATGATTCAACATTCTAAGAGATGGACATACATTCAATGATTATTGTTAAATCAGTAACATCTCAGCTAGTTACCTGTCTAGCCAGGCCAATAAGTTCTTGGCAGCACCAATGAGGTCAACCACCGAGGTAAGGAAGTCATTCGGTAACCTTCTGGAAGCCCTGCCATCGTAATGGCCGCTCCTCCGTCTGCCCGTTATGAAATTCTGTAGGTTTTTGGCTGAAGCGTTCAGCTTGTGGGAAAGCGTTCTGAGGTTCTCAGTCTCCAAACCATAGTTCTGTAAGAGTTTTAAAAAACCATCAGTGTTAACAGCTGGTGCATCATGAGGCTTACTGTAAATTTTAGTCTGTATGGGAGTCAAGTTCTGAAAGAAAGAAGGAAAGGGAGAACCTCCATTTACAATGGCCTTTGCAGGATGCCGCAAATCACTCAATTACAGCCAGTGATCCACTTTCGTTTAGGTAGAAGTCCAAGCAGATGTAACACCCCATGCAGCATTCTCTCAACTGCACTGAAGTGTCTGCCTTGATTACCTGTCGAAGGGCCTGAAGTGGGATATGGACTAATGACCTACTAAAGGATGTAGGAATGGTGCCATCAGGTTTTAAGCTTGCTCATGTTAGGTATTTAACTTACTTTTGGCTTAATCCTGTTATGGAGCAGACCATAACCCCCAAAATATAATAAGAAGGTAGCCTAGACCCTAACATTTTTTATTTTGAAGATAAATGTGAGATTCTGTGATCCAGATGTAAATAGATTGGTCAAACTACTCGACATTAAGCTCAACACAAATCATTCAAACTCTATAGTTAACATGCAACAGAAGAGAAAAGAGCTTGGAATAACTTAACTCGGTTTGAAAGCGTAACAGTATAACAGTAATTGTTACTAATTAACTGTTCCAATATAATAACATCCCACAAACATCCTTGGCAAAAAGGCTAAATCAGAAAATAGATTGTCTCTCATACAGTTCTCCAATCCAGGAGGAAGGAACATCAAAAGACAATTGCGAGAGAAAAATCCAGAAAGAAAATTTGGTGGCCAGGAGAGATTCACTGCCTTCCAACCCTGCTGAGACTCCAACATCAACTGCTGAAATCTAACTAAAAATCTTGGATCTGTGAGAGCTCAACTACACCCATTCAGGCTGTTTCTATTGTTTCAATTTTTAAGAAAAAAAGCAAGACCTCATAAGTTGTTTATCTTCTCATAGACTGCTCGCTACTTGTCCCCCAAACTCCCTCAAAAATAAACACACCTCTTAAAACCACAGCATCATCATAATTTTCTCACACCTACATTTTGCTGTTCTTTCAAATAACTGCGCATTGACAATGTTACAAATAATGATCCCTTTGAAAGTGAAGGACACACACCAGAGATAATAGAGAAAAGCTGATACTTTTTGCAACATATATTTAGGACTGGTTTTCTCCCGTAAATGGGAGTTGGTCAGGAATGGGAGAAAGTATATTAGAGTTTCTATTCAACAATAAAATGCAAATAAACAGTTGTGAAAGACAGACTGACTCCTGCCTTGGTAAGTTGATGACTAGCAGTGGAACATGCACTTTCAGTGATTGCCAAAGATTCTCAGTCCTCTTTAGCTCTGTGCTTGGGATCATTTCTATGGGTCTCTGGCTGTGGCTTCCTGCTGCATTTCCTGAAACTCAGCTGATGTAATCGATACTGTCTTCAAACAGGAGTCAGACCTGGAGAGTAAGCCTGGGGGTTAAAAATGCCTCACCTCAGCAAGCTAAGGTATACTTGATGCTTGCCTCACCAAACCCAAATTCAAATCATGTCCTGAGTTATAATCAGCTTTACATTTTAACAACTAGATGGTCCTTCTGGCTTGCTAGGAGCATTACTCTCCCCTCTTGAAGGGAACTTTAAGTGAAATCATGCAGTATAATTATGAAACGTATAGGGCATTTTGCATTAAGAGGGGTTGTGACTGTGATAATCCAGTCCACTGTTTCTTAAAATTAGAGTTTAAATAGGATGGATTATTAAATCCAATGCCCCTAACATAACAGACTCTCTCACTTCAAAAGAATTAAAATAACCCTCAAATATTCACTTGAGTTCCAAGAAAGTTGATATAGTAAACAATTACAACTGCTTTCTAATGTGATATTATGACCCCTCCATCAGAGTTCTCTTTATGTACACAATGCCATTTCCTTACAGTCATTAATCTCACAGGAGTACTCCCAGGTAGTTGGATTGTGACTCTTAGATTTTTCAATGTTCTGAATGTGCAATGCAGTATAGCTCTCTCTCGGGATACGTCCAGTAGCTTCCAGTATGAGGACTGAGAATGGCAGTTGCTCTCAAAACACAAGCAGGGAAAGGGATGGTTGCACAGATATTGCAGTTATGTAGCAAGGAGAACCTGTCCTCTTCCAATGTGAATTTTACTTCCTCCGTTCTGTCTGCACTGCATCAATAACCAAAGCAAATACCACATGGAGTCTGGTGGTTGTAGTTAAATCAATTTGAATTATTACCAGACACAGCACATTCAGATAGAGGCTATTTATTTTGCAGAATGTTTTGCTGGCTGGCTTTTTAACTTGATTTGCCCTATAATAATTAACTTAATTGGTGTGCAATCAAACTGCAGCATTCCATTACAGACCAATTTAATAATACAATGCAGATCAGTGGTAATTACCATGTTGGTGAAGTGCCAGTTGTGTATTGTCAAATAACACAACTGTACACTGGCAATCCATGATGAGAATATGGGCTCTGTTGTTTCTTCTCTTTGTGGACCACACTGCAGTGGGAATTAGGATGCTTCAGGGTGCTACATTTGAAGGCTCCATTGATTTGTATAACAGTAGCTGAGCCAGGTGCCCACGGAGAGGATCGATTCACAAGACAGAGTGAACAGCACCAAAAACAGCCCTTCTGAAGCTCCAGGCATCTGGGGGTTGGGGGCAATCTGGTTAAAATAGTGCAAGTTTGTGTTGGTACAGTTCTTTGTAGCTGTCCCTCCAACTAGGCTGCAGGCAGAAGGTAGTTTTGCAATGATGATCAGCTGCCAGCTTTATAGAAATCAAATCCCTGTCAGGTCTGGGGCTGTCAGAGCTGGAGGAGCCATGATTCATGGTGTAAGGCTATCAATTCAAAAATACCCACCTGGAATGCCTTTTTAAGATTTGTTCACAGAATGTTGGCATTTCTGGCTAGGTCAGTATTTCTTTCCAATGTCTACTTGCCCTTAAGAAGGCGGTGGTGAATTTTCTTCTTGAACTGCTGCAGTCCATGTGATGTAGGTACAATGCTATTAGGGAGGGAATTCCAGGTTTTTGACCCAGCAACAGTGAAAGAACGACGATATATTTCCAGGTCAGGATGGTGAGTAACATGAAAGGGAACTTGCAGGTGGTGGTATTCCCATATGTCTGCTGCCCTTGTCCTTCTAAATAGTAGAAGCCATGGGTTTATCAGGTAATCTGGAAGGAGCCTGGGTGGATTACTGCTGTGTACCTTACATACTGGTACACTCAATGCAATTGTGCATCAATAGTGGAGGGAGTTGAAGGGAGTGGATGTTTAAGGTGTTGGATAGGGTGTCAATCTAGTGAGCTGCTTTGTCCTGAATGGTGCTGAGCTTCTTCAGTGTGGTTGGAACTGCATTTATCCCAGATAAGTCAGGAATATCTATCACACTCCTGACTTGTGCCTTGTAGAAAACAGACAGACATTGGGGAGTCAGGAGATGAGTTACTCACTGTAGGATTCCTACATCTGACCTGCTCTTGTATTTATGTGGCTAGTCCAGGTCAGATTCTGGTTAATTGTATCCCCAGAATATTGATTGTGTGGGATTCAGTGTTGGCAATGCCAGTGAATGTCAAGGTTAGAGACTCTGTTGGATGTCAAGACGCAATGGTTCAATTGTTGGAAATGGCCAATGCCTGGCATTTATTTACCACTTATCAGCAGAAGCCTAAATATTGGTCAGGTCTTGCTGCATTTGGACATGGATTTCATCAGCATCTGATGAATCACAAATTGTAACGAACTTTGCGCAACCGCCAGCAAAACATTTTCATTTCAGACCTTACGCTGAAGCAGTGAGCTAATGTTTTGTACATAATGGTGAGGAACTCCTGCAGTGATGTTCTGGGACTGAGATGATTCACCAACAAACAACTTTCTTTGAGCTAAACAGAACTCCGACCAGCAGAGAGTCCAACCCTCAATTTCCATTGACTCCATTCTGCTCAGTCTCTTTGATGCACACTCCGTCAAAAGATACCTTGATGTCAAGGGCAGTCCTACCTGTCCTCTGATGCATTAAATTTCACTGAGCTATTGTGAATAAAAGGCAATGTACACCATAGTCTTATCTGACCATAGAGAGCTCTCTCATTAAAGAGAGATGACTAATTATGGTTCAACCTAAGACTCAGTCAGTGTGAGAATTGAACCCACACAGTTAGCATCACTCCAAATCACAAAGTTGCCATCCAGCTAACTGAGCTAACCAGATCCTCAGTTTGCAACCCATTTTTCAGGCTGGGACCCATTCTTCAGCCTGATGTCAGGATTCCAAATCCCACAGTGAGAGTCAGCCGTAGATTCAAAATGAATTCTGCCACCTAATTTTCAAGCTTTTATATCTTCCACCTGATGACAGAGGGTGGAATAGAGTGTAACTGGTATAACTTATGTTGGGTGCTTTCCCTAAGAAGCCGGGGGGGGGGAGGTGGCAGAGGTACAATGGATGGAAGGCTGGTTTGCCTGATGGACTAGGCAGTGTTCACGATTCTCTGTAGTTTCTTACGGTCACGGGAAGACTAGTTGCCATACAACACCGTGATGCATCTGGATAAGATGTTTTCTATGATGCATCTATAAAAATTTGTTAAGAGTCTTTGTGGACATTTCCAAATTTCCTTAGCCTCCTGATGAAGTAGAGGCATTGTTGTCCTTCCTTGACCACCATGTTAACACGGATGGACAAGGACAGATTGTTGATGATCATCACTCACTTGACGCTCTTGACCATCTCCACCTCAGTACCATTGGTACAGTCAGGGGTGTGCCCTCCACTCTGCTTCCTGAAGTCAATGACCAGTTCTTTAATTTTGCTGATGTTAATGAGAGATTGACGTCTTTACACCTTGCCGTTAAGCATTCACTCTCTTCCCTGTACTCTGTCTTGTCATTGTTTGAGATCTGACCTCCTACAGTGGTGTTGTCAGTGAATGTGTAAATGGAGTTGGGACAGAATTTGGCCAGATGGTCGTGAGTGCATAAGGAGTACAGTAAGGGGATGAGTATACAGCCTTGCAAGGCACCAATGTTGAGGATTGTGGTGGAGGAGGTGTTGTTGCCTATCCTTACTGATTGCTGTCTGCCGGTCAGGAAGTAGAGGATCCAGTTACAGAATGGGAGCTAGGCCTCAAAGTTTAGAGATGAGTTTGTTGAGAATTATGGTGTTGAAGATGGAACTGTAGTCAAAACGTAGGAGCCTGACATAGGTATCCTTGTTATCCAAATATTCCAGGCTAGGGAAATGCAGGGCCAGAGGGATGGCATCTACAGTAGGTAAATTGGGAAGGATCAAAGCAGTCTGGTAGGCTGGAGTTGATGTGAGCCTTGACTAACATCCTGAAGCACTCCAAATCCACTACTATCCATAGCCCTTCTTCGTCATTTATGGACTTCATGCTAAAACCTGACCCTCAGGTTCACTAATACTGAAGAATTTAATCTTTCATCGAAATTCATTTCATCCCCTCTCCTCAGGCAAATCGTTCCCTTTGTCCTCTCTCATAATATCTTGCACTATTGCCTCACCCATTCCATCTGTTTCAATTAGAGTTATTGTGCTGTTCAACAGCTCCCTTTCCTTCTCAATTTAATGTCCAATGATTTCAATATGTACCACATCTTTTGCTCTGTGGCCAAGTGCATTAACACTTCAAGATTCTCTTGAAATGTGAGAACAATTCCATGCTAATCTGTTCACTGAGAAACTGCTCTTCTTTCTCAGTTCCTTTTACCATATCTCCATGTCAAATAGCTTATGGCTTTAGTTGTCCCTTAGCATCGGCTGCTTCAATCTCTTCCACCACATAGCATCACATCCAGTGGACCCCTTACTCATTAAATGGCTTAAATCCCCTCAGGTCATATTGTCTACAACTCCCTTTAGACTAAAAAAATGTCTTCATGCCTCAACTTGTAACACACATAAACATGCCTTTTTGATTTCCCTAAAGTATTCTGCCAAACTTACCAGGTTTTCCTCCATCCTCTCCCATCTGAACTCGTGGTCATAAATATAATATAGTCACTAACAAATCTAACGAGGATTTTGGAGAAATGTTATTATTCAGAGTGTGGTATGAATGTGGAATCAGTATCACAAGGAGTGTTTAAGGCAAAATACATGGAATGAAATCTAGACAAGTGTAAGGACTTAAGTACCGATACTGTTGATCTGCTCATTTACTGCCTTACCTTAACCTTCAATATCCCAATTTCCAGGAAAATATCTGTTCCTCATTGTATCACTATACTATGCTTTTTATTCATTCATGGGATATGGATATCACAGGAATGTTCAACACTTAAGATCCAAGAACAGCGTCTTTCCCGTCTTTTGAACGAACCTCTCAAAGTTAATGTTGATCTCTGTCTCTGCACCTTATCTGCAGCTATAACACTATATTCTCCACTCTGTTCTGTTACCTTGATGCACATTGTATGGCATGATCTGTCTGTATAGCATGCAAAACAACATTTTGCACATTATCTCAGTACATGGGTAGTGTTGCAGAATGACAGATCTAGGGGTTCAGGTACATAATTCTTTGAAATTAAGGTCAAAGGTAGACAGGGTGGTTAAGAAGGTGTTTAGCACACTTTCCTTCATTGCTCAGACCTTTGAGTATAGAAGTTGGGATCTCATGTAGAGGTTATATGGAGCTGAAAAATGTGTTGCTGGAAAAACGCAGCAGATCAGGCAGCATCAAAGGAGCAGGAGAATCAACGTTTCGGGCAGAAGCCTTTCTTCAGGAATTCCTGACCTGTTGTGCTTTTCCAGCAACGCATTTTTCAGCTCTGATCTCCAGCATCTGCAGTCCTCACTTTCTCCTAGAGGTTATATGGATATTGGTGAGGAAAAGTGGCGGATGCAGGTACAGTTACAACATTTAAAACACATTTGGAGAAGTGCATGAAGAGGAAAGGTTTGGAGAGATATGGGCCAAATGCAGGTAAGTGGGACTAGTTTAGTTTGTGGAGAAAGTGAGGACTGCAGATGCTGGAGATCAGAGCTGAAAATGTGTTGCTGGAAAAGCGCAGCAGGTAAGGCAGCATCCAAGGAGCAGGAGAATCGACGTTTCGGGCATGAGCCCTTCTTCAGGAAAGAGGAAAGTGTGTCCAGCAGGCTAAGATAAAAGGTAGGGAGGAGGGACTTGGGGGAGGGGCGTTGGAAATGCGGTAGGTGGAAGGAGGTCAAGGTGAGGGTGATAGGCCGGAGTGGGGGTGGGGGTGGGGCGGAGAGGTCAGGAAGAAGATTGCAGGTTAGGAAGGCGGTGCTGAGTTCAAAGGATTTGACTGAGACAAGGTGGGGGGAGGGGAAATGAGGAATTTCCGCCACCTCCAAACGGACCCCACCACCAGGGATATATTTCCCTCCCCTCCCCTATCAGCATTCCGAAAAGACCACTCCTTCCGTGACTCCCTCATCAGGTCCACACCCCCCACCAACCCAACCTCCAATCCCGGCACCTTCCCCTGCAACCGCAAGAAATGCAAAACTTGTGCCCACACCTCCCCACTTACTTCCCTCCAAGGCCCCAAGGGATCCTTCCATATCTGCCACAAATTCACCTGCACCTCCACACACATCATCTATTGCATCCACTGCACCCGATGTGGCCTCCTCTATATTGGGGAGACAGGCCGCCTACTTGCGGAACGTTTCAGAGAACACCTCTGGGACACCCAGACCAACCAACCCAACCACCCGTGGCTCAACACTTCAACTCCCCCTCCCACTCCACCAAGGACATGCAGGTCCTTGGACTCCTCCATCGCCAGACCATAGCAACACGATGGTTGGAGGAAGAACGCCTCATCTTCCGCCTAGGAACCCTCCAACCACAAGGGATGAACTCAGATTTCTCCAGTTTCCTCATTTCCCCTCTCCTGCAACGTTCCGCACCCTTTGCAACTCCTCAGATACTAAAGCAGTCCATGTTCAGGTGCAACAAGATCTGAACAATATCCAGGCTTGTGCTTACAAGTGGCAAGTCACATTCACACCATTCAAATGCTAGTAATGACCATCTCCAATAAGTGACACCTACTCCTTGACATTCAATAGCATTACCATCATTAAACCCTGCACTATAAAGATCTTGGGGGGTTACCATTGACCAGAAATTCAACTAGACTTGCCATATCAATTCAGTGGCTACAAAATTTGATCAGTGGCTTGGAATATTGTGGCGAGTTACTCACCTCCTGGCTCCCCAAAGCCTGTCCACCATCTACAGCGGCACAAGTCAGGAGTGTGATGGAATACTCCCCACTTGGCTGGATGGATGCAGCTCCAACAACACTGAACAAACTTAACAATTCCAGGACAAAACAGCCAATTTGACTGGCATCACATCGACAAATTTTCACTCCTTTCACCACTGACACTTTTTAGCAGCTCTGTGTACAGTTTATGTGAACTGAAAGAAATACATCCAAGATCATCAAGCAGCATCTTCCAAACCCATGACCAATTCCACCTAGAGAGACAAGTACTAAAGAGTAATGGGAACACCAACCCTTGCAAGTTTCTATCCAAGCCACTCACCATCTTGACTTGGGAATGTTTCTCTGTTCCTTCACTGTCTCTGTGTGCCTCCCTGAAATTCCCTCCCACAGGGTATTTTGGGTCTATCTACAGCACATAGGCTGCAGCAGTTCAAGAAGGCAACTCACTACCACCTTCCCAAGGGCAATGAGGGTTGGCTATAAATGCTGGCCAAGCCAGAGATGCACATGTCCCATGAGTGAATTTTAAAATTGCCAGAATTTCTACAGTCACGATTTAGTTTTTGAACCAGTGTGAAAGAAAGAGCAGTAATGGAGATTTTTTTTCTGGCTTTGAGAGCATGTTACAAGTGAACAGAGTACACATCGAAGAGCATTACCTTACTTTCAGTTAGAAGAATCAGGAATTAATTTTGTTTCTGCTTGGGGAAAAGAACGCAGCTTAGAAAGTTTTTGTTTTCAGCTCACACAAGTCCTAGTGAAGAAAAATCTATGGAGCAGTTCCTCCTGGGGAAAGGAGTTAGTTCAGAAAAATTAGGAAACATGTTACCTGAGTGTAAGGGTTTAAAATTCCAGTCTAGAAGTGCTTAGTTGGAACCCTGAAGGAGTTATTTAAAACTGAGACACACTAAGCTCAATTGTGTGAATAACTAAGGAAGACGCTATCAAACTCTCAAGATGGGGAAACAATAAAGAAGGATAATGGAGGAAATTCTCTGATTCTCAAATACTGGAAAGTTATGGTATTGGGATCATTGGAATTGTATTTTATAGTGTATTTCTTATGAATGAGGCACATGAGGTTTCATCACAGTTCATGTGAAAATATGGGAGGACATTATCTGTGGAAGTTGATTGTGGGACTGAAAGAGCAATCGGGCGAGGATGTGTGAATGTTGGAGGATGGCTACGTGAAGAGTTACTTACGCAGGGAGAAGAGAGTACATCAGCAAGGTGGCAATCAAATGGGTGTTGTGGAAAAAAATGATAGCAAAATCAGACTGGTGGTCTTGATACCGTGAAGTGATATGTCATTAGCCTGTCAAGAGCCTTTGGAACTCTTGGTGCATTGTTTCCATGGAGGGAACAACACTGCTGCTGACTTCTGTGCCCACTTTCACCCATCCCTACTCTGTTTGCGAGGTTTTCCTCTTTCTCCTACTCTTGGGAGTGCTCACCTCTTTGCAGCCCCTTAAGGTCTTGAGCAAAGCCTGCAAGTAAGAATAAGAAACATGGAGAGCAGCCTTCCTGGTTCTCCACCCTTCCACCCTGGTTATTGCAGCCCCAGACGTAAAAGGTCCTGGCTGGTGAACCTCGTATTCACCAAACCATGCCCCCATGAGAAATCCTTCTTGCGACAGAACACACATGCATCCTTCCTGGCCTCCCTGAAGGGTTGAACAACAGCAAGGAAGAATTCCATGCTGTGACTGAGAGGTTGGTTAGCTTAGTTGGCTGTTCAGATGGTTTATAATAGAGTGACACCAACACTGCAGATCCAATTTCCATATTCTCTGAGGTCAGCATGAAGCACCTTTGGAACCTTGCTCTCTGCTTGAAGAATGGTGATGATCCTCAATTTAAACTCACCACCAGTTGACTCTCTCAAGTGAGACAGTCTGTGAGTTTCACTTTCAAAGAGAAATGGTAAATGGAGCAAATTAAGGACTGACAGTTACTTCACCCAAAGATTTCCCCTCTGCATTCCTGTTAAATTTCTTCAATGTCTTTTGCAGGTGATAGCCACACTTGGAACTAATCATATCACTTCCAATGATAGAGTCTCACCATGTGATAATCCATTGTTCTTATACCTGCTTGACATGTTGGATACTTTCCAACTTTCC
This sequence comes from Chiloscyllium punctatum, assembly GCF_047496795.1. NCBI lineage: Eukaryota > Metazoa > Chordata > Chondrichthyes > Orectolobiformes > Hemiscylliidae > Chiloscyllium > Chiloscyllium punctatum. The sequence continues at coordinate 19,519,506 of NC_092763.1, read as the reverse complement.
GGCATTTAATCTAAGAGTAAACAGCAACCTAATCTCAATTCAAACTCTGTTCACAATCGCAGGAATATGTGACTGGATTTCAAAAACTGAATACAATGCTTTTAACCAGAGCGAGCAGCCAAAGTCTTAAGCACTAACTATGTGCTCATTAAATTGAGAAGCTCAGGGGTCTGCACTATTCAGAAGGTAATTAATTATCTGTCCTTGAGGCCATATGTTGATTAGGCTCAGAATTGGGCTATTCCAGACTCAATAGTCCCATAGCTCCAACTCATCACCCAACACTAGGCTGGAATTGAACATTAATGCAAAACAAAAATTTCAGATCAGCAAAAAATGTTAATAAAGATGTCATCAATAGTGGAGACAGCACCTTTATTTGGTTTTGCTGTAATAAATTTGTAATGGGATTTTATGAAAACATGATCTAAAGGGAGTAAGATTACATCTTACGAGCTATGGTGTGGAAGTGCTGGTGTTGGACTGGGGTGGACAAAGTTAAAAATCAGCAGGTCAGGCAGCAACCAAGGAGTAGGAGAATCAACATTTCGGGCACAAGGCCTTCATCAGGATGCCCGAAACGTCAATTCTCCTGCTCCTCAGATGCTGCCTGACCTGCTGTGCTTTTCCAGCACCACACTCTCGCCTCTGACCTCCAGCATCTGCTGTCCTCACTTCCTCAAAGTTAAAAATCACACAACACCAGGTTATAGTCCAACAGGTTTATTTGGAAGTGCAGGTGCACAATCCTTATTCCAAAATGCTAGGGTTTTTGGAATTCAGAACTTTTCGAATTTCAGAATAAGTGACAGTCCGATGGTGAATTTTTTTTAAAAATCTTACCAAAGAACAGATTCACTGTGAGTAAAATGGACCCTGAAACAGAATTGAGGCCTACCTATTCTGGGCCATGTCACCAGCCCCCTCCAAACCTCCCCCCCCTCACCTCCCGCCCACGTCACATCTGAGTGACACATGTCAAGTTGGGTTCACTGTTTACACGCCGAACAACCTTGTTAATGAGATAAAAACTCCACAAAAAAGCTTTTGGATTTCAGATTTCAGGATTTCGGATAAAGGGTTGTCTCCCTGTACTAACTTTCGGAGTGCTGCTCCTTCATTGGCAGTGCTCTAAAATATAGTTTTTCATTACAAGCTGGTACCTTAGGGTACATTTTAGCAGGTCATGAACTTTGAACACCCTAACTTTCCATATCAGCAGAAATGTCTGGAGAGGAACCTTGTACACCATATGGCCAGTATCCATTTTGCAAGCAGACAAATATGAACAGATTCCTGTAGATTGGATAAAAGACCATGAATGAAGGCTTTTATTTCTTGTTCAAGACTGAAATGTAAACAAATATGCATAAATGATCATGGGAAGATAAAGGTTAATGGCTTTTTTGCACATATGAGGACAGAAGTGGGACAGAGCTGGACATGTATCAGAAAGAACTCTCTTTAGTTGATCTAAGATACACTCTCTGCTTATTAACTCTCGATATGCAGTTAATCCACATACCTTAAATCTCCTGTGGTCTCTGTAGGAGATTAACTACAACACATTTTTTTACCAGTTGCTGAGTGCAAAGTATTAAATATGCCAACCTCAGGTCACCTTGTTATAGGAAGGATACTATTAAGCTGGACAAAGTTCAGAAAAGATTTACCAGGATGTTGCCAGGAAAGGAGGGTTTACGTTTTCTGGAGAGACTGGAGAGGCTGCGAGTTTTTACATTGGAGTGTAGTGGTTGAGAGGTGACCTTATAGAGGTTTATAAAATTACGAGAGGTGTGGATAAAGTAAATGGCAGGTGCCTCTTCCCTCGGGTGAGGGATTTCAAGATTAGGGGGCATATTTTTAAGATGAGAGTAGAAAGATTTAAGAAAGACATGAGGGACAACTATTTTACAATGAGAATGATTTGTGTGTGGAATGACCTTCCAGAGGAAGTGGTGGATGTGGGTTCAGACAACATTTAAAAGACTTTGAGATAAATACATGAATAAGAAATGTTTGGAGGGATATGGGCCATACACAGGTAGGTGCGACTAGTTTAGTTTGGGGTTATGGTCAGCATGAACTGAAGGGTCTGTTTCGGTGCTGCAATACCCTGACCGCTCCACGTTGGCCCACATGACTGGACAACCCAAACTGATTGCGTATGTGATCAGCTACATCTGTCCATGAGCAGCCTTGAAGGATGAATCAATTCCTGGACACTGGGCCAACCAAGCGGAACAGGGATGTGGCAAGATTGGTATCTTTGGAAAAATCATATTCAGCTGGTTCGATGGTCCCTCTTCATCTGAATCTGAAGACTGGCCCATTGATGTATGGGATTATAGAATGGTTACAGAGCAAAAGATGGCCATTCAGTCTGACATGTTTCTGCTGGAGCTTCACAGGAGAAACTTGCCTAGTGCCCCCAGCCTTCTCATCACAGCCCTGCACATTCTACTTTTCAGGTAATATACCAACTCCCTCTGAATATCTCAGTTGAGGTTGATTCTAACACACTCTCCCAAACTCTTCAGCCGAAACATCGATGACTGTATCGGTACAGCGTCCTGCACCCAAGTTGAACTGGAGCAGTTCATCAACTTTGCACATAACCTTTACCCCACCCTCAAAATCACTTGGTCCATCTCAGATACCTCCTTCCCCTTTCTTGACCTCCCCATTTCCATCTCCAGCGACAGTCTCCAGACAGACTCCCATAGCTACCTGGACCACGCCTCCTCTCACCCAGTATCCTGCAAGAACTCCATCCCATTTTCCCAATTCCTCTGCCTCCACCACATCTATTCAGGCGAGGAGACATTCCACTCACATGCATCCCAGATGTCCACCTATTCTGAACAGCATACTATTCCTCCCTCCGCTGCACCACCTCCATTCCCGTTCCACTGCTTTAAACCCTCCCCTCCCAACACAATAAAGATAGGGTCCCCCTTGTCCTCACCTACCACCCCACCTGTTTCCGCATCCAGTCCATCACCCTCAAAACTTCTGCCAACTCCAAATAGACCCCACCACCAAGAACATCTTCCCCTCCCCACGCCTCTGTGCCTTCTGCAAGGACCATTCCCTCCAACAGTCCTTCATTCGTGCCACTGAACTCCCAGGTACCTTCCCCTGCAACCAGAAAAGATACAAAACCTGCTAGTACAGCACCCCCTTCTCCTCCATCCAGGGCCCTAAACAGTCCTTACAGGTGAAATAGAGATTCACCTGCCTCTCTTCCAACCTAGTTTACTGCATCAGGTGCTCCCGATGTGGTCTTCTCTACATCGGGGAGACCGAACGTAAACTTAGGGAACGGTTCACAGAGAATCGCAGCTGGGCCCGCAGGACCCAACTTGACCTCCCTGTCACCACCCATTTCAGTTCCCCCAACCTCTCCCTTTCTGAAATGATCATCCTTAGCCTCCTCCATTGCCAATACAAAACACAACTCCTATTGGAGGAACAACACCTTATCTCCCATCTGGGCACCCTATAGCCCGGAGGGCTGAACACTGAGCTCTCCAATTTCAAATAACTTCCCTTCCCATCCCCTGTTTCCCTTCCCAGCTTCGCCCCCTCGCTTCCACTGCTCTCTGCCACCAACCGGGTCCATTCCTCCCATTGACCAACCATGTCGCACATGCTACCTGTCTTCAACTGTACCCACTTCACCATGCTGCCCCCGCCACCTCCTTTATCTGCAGCTTCCCCCACACCCACCCCCAGTCCTGAAGAAGGGTTACACCTGAAATGTCGACTTCTTCACCTCCTGATGCTGCCTGGCTTGTTGTGTTCTTCCAGCCTCCTGTTTGACTACCTTGGATTTCAGCATCTGCAGTTTTTTTGTCTCATCCTATATCCTCACCACTCACTGAGTGAAAAGAAAACTTTCTCATGTCTACTTTGCATCTTTAGCTAATTATCTTCAGCCAATTACCTTAAATCTGTGTGTCCTTATTCACAACCCTTCACACTCAGTACAGAGATTCAAAGGGAAAAGTAGCACTCATTTATATAGTTTTTCTCATAACCTCAGGATATTGCAATGTGTATTTACAGTCAATGCAGTCACTTTGAAAAATAGGCAGTTACAACGTAAGAAGCTTGGAAGTCCATCTGTGTACAAGATCCCACAAACAGTATTGTGATGGTGACCCACTCATCAATTTTAATAATGCCAACTGAGGAATAATAATTGACCACAACACTGACAAGAATTCCCCTGTGACTCTTTGTAATAATGCCATGGACCTTCCATGTCCTCTGGGGAGGATGGAGAGCACCTCAGTTTAATGACTCATCTAAAACTCAGCACTTCAATCAGCACACCTCTCCTTCAGCACTGCACTGAGCATCTGCCTTAACATTCTGGAAATGGGATGTAAATCATTGATGATAGTTTATTTGAAAGATTCACATGGGGTGGGGCCCTATAACCCTGCCAAAGCAGAATGCAAGCTCATAATCTCAATCCGACAGCACTGTTACATGCCTCTACGTACTCTAGTTCTATAAGAAGCAGAATTTCCTCCAGTTGGCAAAACCATTCGCTAGAAAGAAACACGGAAATGTGATATAGCACAATCGGGAAAGAAACCATTGGCAGGATTGTGATAGCAGAATGGAGTTTTGTCAGGAGCACTTTTATATATGGGTAACAGAAGGTCCATCCAAGCCTATTCAGAGTGCACAACTAAGGAATTCAGCAGAATAATACACTCTGGGCCAGAGCAAGCCTTTGCTCAATATGTAGGCATGTTCAAAACTCTATTTCAGGTTTCACGCTGCCACTCCCCTCACCCAGACCTCATGACCTAGTCCACTAGGTTCTTAAAACTGACATTAAATGAACTCGAGTAACATTGACTCCTCCACAGTGTGGAGGCAGGCCATTCAACCCAAACCGACCCTGTGAAGAGCATCCCACCCAGATCCAACCCCCACAACCTAACCCTTCACTTCCCATGACCAATCTACCAAACCTGCACAGCTTTGGACTTTGGAAGGAAACCAGAGCACCTGGAGCAAACCCAGGCAGAAGGTGCAAACTCTGCACAGACAGTCACCCAAGGCTGGAATTGAACCCAGGTCCCTGGGACAGTGAGGCAGCAGTGCTAGCCACCAAGCCACCCTTGAAATTACTTCTGTTTAAATATATTTTGCCTCTGCCTTGGTTTTTCTTGTTGTGGAGCCTGTTTTTCTTTTACTGTGAAATTTTTATTTCCACACTTTATTTAACAATATTGCTTCTTACTGTCACAATAAAGCTCGCAATGAGCAAAATGGCAGGGAGAAAGAGTTTTTTTGTGAGCGCCTAAAGTGGTGTACATTCAGATGCAGACAATATCAATGAGATATTATATAACAGTTGCCAAGATGGTCCACATCGGAGGGTACCTCCTTGAGTACCACATCAGATAAGAAGGTCATTGCTACTTATTAAATCACCTCCTGGAGGCTGAACAGATTCCTTGGTCTGAAGGTCAGTGCTTCCTTAACGTTTTATACCACACAGTCTGACACCACATCTAGCGAAAGTGGCTCTCCAGAAAATCATGATGCAATATTTTGACAGAGCAACGTGTTTGTCAGCTGCACTGCAGGAGGACAAGATTGCCCACAGTGCAGAAAAATGTCGTTGATTTTGATGCACGACAAAAACTGCAAGGTCAAGATGTCACCTCCTAGAAGACAAGGTGCTCTGAGCTCTCTTGGGCCCTGGACTGTCGAACAATTTCTCTCCTCATGCACGACCTCTTAAAGTAACACGTTCATCTTGCCAGCATGTAAAGTATCTGTTGCTGTTGCACTCAGCAAATTGAGCATGGTCCCTAGCCACTTTGAGATGTTAACTCAAGGTCCAGCACTTCCAAATCCTACTCAAACGTATACAAAATATCCCCAGATATATTATTCAGAAGGATAGAGGAATTCTGTCAGTATTTTGGCCAACATTTGACCATTAACAATATAACAGGGCATCTGGTTATTAATCTCAAAACTGAAGAAGGGATCTTGCTACACAAACTGGCTGCCATATTTTACCACAAACTTTAATTGGAAGCACTTAACTGATTGGAAAACATTTTGTAAAAATCTGAGGTAAAGAAAGATGCTGGATGGGTGCTCTTATAGTAGAGTGGTAGCATCCTTACCCACAGGCTAGGAGTACCATGTTCAAGTCCCACCCACTCTGAAGATGTGTAATAATATCTCTGAGCAGATTTCTTCAGAAAAAACTCTGAAAGACGCCGCATGGATTTGTTTCTTCTGGAGCCATTTATATTCACATAGTCAAATCCTTTTAATTTGAACATGAAGCCAGATTTTTTCTTCATTCCTCACATAGAAACCTGCTATACCTGCGTTAACCATCTACTTTGGTGAAGACCTCACTTTACTGGAGATCAGAGTCATTGGATGTTTTTAAGGCAGAAATTCCCTTACCTACCAAGAATCTGAGGTTATCACGAATGGAGAGTTCAAAACACAAACATATCAGCCATCATATTTAACAGCTCAAGAAAGCTCAAGGGGCCTAATCACCCGATTCTGCGCCTAAAAACATTGTTCCTAAGTATTCTGAAATATCCTCTTAAATGTTTGTCATTGCATCTCCTGTGATCTATCCACTAGTCTCGTATTGCATTGCATTTCAACTTGCTCATCTTTTATGCTAACATAGTTGACCTTAATTAAGTTTTAAATACTTTTCTTAAATCTGCTCTTCTCTCTTTCAAACTGGTTATAAAATTCAATCATATTATGATCGCTCCTATCTAGAGATGTCTTTCTTCTGAGATTCTTAATTAATCTTGTCATATTACACAATACCCAAATGATTATAAGTTGCTCTCTGGCTGGTTCCAGAACATGTTGTTTTAAGAATCTATCACAAAAACCTTCTATGAACTCTTCATCCAAGACATCATGGCCTGATTTTTCCTGTTTTTGCATAATGTTAAAATCACCCACAATTATTGTAATTTTTTATGACAGGTACCCAAATATAGAACATATTTTTGTGCACCTTATCTTATGTTGTGATTGATTAGGGGGCCTGCAGACCACCCAAACTAGTATCTTCTTTAATCCTACTGTTCCTTATTTCCACCCAAAACAACTTAGCAACCTGATCTCCTAAACCAAGGTAATCTCTAACTATTCCACTAATGCCATCGTTGATTAACAGTGCCACCCTTCCATCTTTATTTAACTTCCTATTACTTTTAAAAGTCATATGCTCTCAATATTCAAGCCTCAATCTTTGTCATCATGCAGCCATAATGCCACAACAATTTCACATCATGTACTTATTTACTTCAATGTACGCCATCAATTTGCTTACTTTGTTATGAGTGTTACCTGCATTTACATACAGAAGATTTAGGTTTGACTTTTCATTGAATCTCTACAGTTGCATAACCAGACCATTCAGCCCATCGAGTCCACACTGACCCTCCAAAGAGCATCCCATCCAGACCCATATCCCTGCCTTATCTCTGTAACTCTGCATTTCCTATGGCCAATCCATCTAGCCTGCACATCCCTGAACACTGTGGGCAATTTGGCATAGCCAATCCATTTAAACTGTCCATCATTTGACTGTGGGAGGAAACCAGAGCACCCGGAGGAAACACCTGCAGACATGGGGAGAATGTGCAAACTCCACACAGACAGGGTGGAATTGAACACAGGCCCCTGGCACTGTGAGGCAGCAGTACTAACCATTGAGCCACAAAGCCACTTAAGTGATTACCTTCTGAACATCTAGCATTTATGGTTAGAGCATTCTAAAGTTTCTTCTCTCTGTTTCTTTCATTCTCACACCTTCATGATTATGCTCCCTAGCCTTGACTCTACACTTTGATTTGTTACATCTATCTCGGATCGATCTGTCACCCCTATTACTATTAGGTTATAGTTCTCTCGATCTCTCTAGGTGTAGGGTTTGCTGGAACACTCTACCCAGCACTGTTCAAATGCAGACCATTCCCATGCACAGCTCTGACTTTCCCAGTCCTGATGTCATATGAACCATAACCCAATTTCTCCCACATCAGTCTTTGACTCATGTATTTGTTTCACTAATCTTTTGTGCCCACTGCCAGTTGGCATGTGACTCAGGTAATAATCCACAGTTTATTACCATTGAGCTTCTGCTTTTCAATTTGGTGCCTAGCTCCTCATACCATCTTAATCATATTTGGGTTTTAGGCCTTTTCATGTGATTTGTCTTCTATTTGTGGAATTTTGAAGGGAACAACTATCTCCCATATTCTGCAACTAATCTTGTGCACACATGCCTGGTTAATTACGCAAAATGTTCTGGTACTGAGAGCAGAAACATGCCTGGCACACATATTAATGGCAATAATTAGCAATATCAGCAACTGATTATCCTCATTACCTTGCATCCCATCTCAGAAATATCTCTTGGACCCAATACCCTTGTGTAAATGCTTTTGCCATACAGACTGCAGCAGTTCAAGACAGCAGGCAATCATCCACTCCCAGAATAACCAGGGATAGGTATTAACTGCTGTCGCTTCAGTATCTAACGCACAAGTCAAAACTCAGTATGATCTCAATGTAGCCACTTGGTTTGTTTTGTTGAAGACCGATTCTATCAGAACACCAGCCTCCTTGGATGCAAAAGAATTCCAACAGCTAACTTGAGGAAATGAATTGTAGTTCTTATTGTATAATGACATTGTTGCAAGTGAATCCCTCAGTTGATCTGGGAGTGTGTTAATCTGTCAGCATCTTGTTTATTTTTAATTCATATTCATTGCCATGATTTCACTCCTAATTCTTCCTTGATGGAAGACTCTTTAGTTATGGCATTGCTTTGATCAAATATCTATCCGGACAGCTTCTCTTTAGTGTTTTCAGGGTATTTGTAACACTCTCAAGCATATTTGACTTTCTTTCTAATCGCTTCATTTTCATTCGTTCAATGATTTTTACTGTGTACGAGTTGTTAATCCTTGCCCTCATCTCTCCACATCATTCTCCAGCTCCAAGCATTTCATCAACTTGACCTTGTCAGCTTTGAAAGTGCAACAAAACTTGAAAGACAAGGATTTTTCAAGTCTTATCAAAGACAGGACCTGTTGACTGGTTTCATCCAGTGTGTTGTGAAGGTCTAGATTTGAGATCAGCGTCTTTAGCACAGAGAACACTCCAGAAAAAGAGCAAATCCTAAAGAGGGATTGGTCACTGGAAGCAAATCTTACTGAACAATGCTTGGAAGTTATTTCATATTTGTTAAATTTCATATGTTTGAAAGAATATATAATTGGCTGGCTGAGGGAGCATGTCTGTGGAAGGAAACTGGAAAGACATATTTTGAAATTTTTCATTTGTAACTTTTTTAGCGGATCAAAGCTTTAACTAATAAATCTGCTTGGTTTACTGAGCAGATAGTAGTTGATTCAATAAAGTTTGTTCTTCATAGCAAGTCATTTTCCTCAACTCGATCCCGTTGATGATTGGTTTTCTTTCTGTCTGCATTGAATTAAGTCAGTTTGGGATTGAAGTTTAGAAAACTAAAAATATGCTAATCTGCTGACATCTCTGATGTAAACTTTGAAATGTGATTTACATTTTATCCACATATGCGATGTACTATTTTAAACTGAATGGACTTCTGACCTTGGTAACAACTCTTAAAGGGAATTAGCCTTAAAGAGAAATTAGAATCAATGGTTGGAGCTGTTATATATGATGTGGAACCAATGAGTCCTTTAGGTCGCCTTATCTAAGGAAAGATATACTAACACTGGAGGCAGTCCAGAGAAGCATCAATGGCTGGAATCCACAAATGGAGGGGCTGTTTTATAAGGTGAGGTTGAGTAGGTTAGGCCTGTTATCATTAGAATGCAGAAGAATGAGAGGAGACTGTATTAAAACGTACAAGATCCTGAATGGACTTGATGGAGTAGACCTTTCTCTCTGGGGACAGGTCTAAGACCAGAATAAAAGGGGTTGTCCATTTAAGACAGGGATGAGGAAGAATTTATTTTCTCAGAGGGTAACGAAGCTGTGGAATTCCTTATGGCACATAACTGTTGATGTTGGGTCATTAAGTATATTCAAAGCTGTGATGGATAGATTTTTTAATCAGTAAGGGTAATAATGGTTATGGGGAAAAGGCAGGAAAGTGGAGTTGAGGATTACAAAATCAGCCATGATTTCATTGAATAGCACAGCAGACTCAGTGGGCTGAATGGTCTTCTTCTGCTCATGATTTACGGTTTTATGGCCAAGACAGGAAAGAATAATTCCCCAATTAAGGCTGTTCCCAACTGATTTCAATGCAGTAATTAGCCAATGATTGTTGAACAACCATAAACCCCACTGACTGAGCTCAAATTATGCAAGCTGCTCCCCTAGCCAAGTTGTTCCAGTACAGCTACAACACTGGCATCGACATGACAATGTGGAAAATTGACCAGGTAAGCTCTGTACAAAAAAAACAGGACAAATCCAATCCAGCCAATTACCCTGTCTGTATAGTGCTATCAACAACAGTTGATAGTCATCAACAGTGTTATCCAGCAGCACCTGCTCAGTAATAATCTGCTCAGTGACACCCAGTTTGGGTTCTACCAGGGCTACTCAGCTCCTGACCTCATTACAGCCTTGGCTCGAACATGGACAAAAGAGTTGAATACCAGAGGTGAGATGAGAGTGACAGCCCTTGACATCAAGGTCCTATTTGACCGAGTGTGGAATCAAGGAGCACAAGCAAAATTGCAATCAATGGGTATCAGGAGGCAAACTCTCCAGTGGTTGGAGTCACACCTGGCACAAAGGAAGATGGTTATGGTTGTTGGAGGTCAGCTATCTCAACTCCAGGACATTGCTTCAGGAGTTCCTCAGGTTAGTGTCCTAGGCCCAATCATCTTCAGCTGCTTCATCAATGACCTTCCCCCTATCATAAGGTCAGAAGTGAAAACATTTGCTGATGTTTGCACAATGTTCAACACCATTCACAATGACTCAGATACTTAAGCAGTCCATGTTCAAAGGCAACAAGTTCTGGACAATATCCATGCTTGGTCTAACAGGTGGCAAGTAACATTCACACCACATAAATGCCTGGCAATGATCATCTCTAATAAGAGACTATCTAATTACCATCCCTTGGCATTCAATGGTGTTACCATCACTGGATTCCTCACTTTCAACACTCTTGAGATGATTATTGACCAGAAACTCAACTGCACTCATCACAAAAATACAATAATTACAAGAGTAGGTGAGAGGCTAGGAAAATTGCAGTGAGTAACTCACCTCCTGACTCCCCAAAGCATGTCCACCATCTACAAGACAAAAGTCAGGAGTGTCATGCAATATTCCCCACTTGCCTAGTTGAGTGCAGCTCCAACAACACTCAAGAAGCTTGACACCATCCAGGACAAAGCAGCCCATCTGATTGTCACCACATCCACAAACATCCACTCCCTCCCCCACCAACACTCAGTAGCAGCAGTCTGTACTTTCTACAAGACGCACTGCAGAAATTCACCTGAAATCTTAGGCATCAACTCACAATGACTTCCATCTAGAAAGACAAGGATAGCATATACATAAGAATACCACCACCTGAAAGTTACCCTCCAAACCAGTCACCATCCTTACTTGGATAGATATGTCATTCCTTCACTGTCACTGGGTCAAAATCCTGGAATTCCCTCTCTAAGGGCATTATGGGTCTCTTACAGCAGGTGGACTGCAGCAGCTCAAGAAAGAGGCTCATCATCACCTTCTCAAGGACAACTAGGGATGGGCAATAAATGCTGGTCAGCCAGTGGCGCCCACATTCCACAAGAGAATAAAAAAACACAGGTCAAAAGGAGACCTCAATAACAAAATAAACTTGGCAAAAGTGAGGACTGCAGATGCTGGAAACCAGAGTTTAGATCAGACTGGTGCTGGAAAAGCACAGCAGGTCAGGCAGCATCCGAGGAGCAGGAAAATCAACGTTTCGGACAAAAGCCCTTCAACAGGAATTTCTGATAAAGGGCTTTTGCCCGAAACATCGATTTTCCTGCTCCTCGGATACGGCCTGACCTGCTGTGCTTTTCCAGCACCACTCTGCTCTAAACAAAATAAATTATGCAATCTTTACCTTGTAGTCAATACAGTATGTTGGAAGTTGGATCAAGATGCTGCAGTTTAAATCACAGGACAGCAGCCACCTCAGCGAACCTGAATGTCAGCCAAGGTTTTTCTGTGCAAGTGGGACTCAAATTCACTACTTTCTAACTCTCAGCCACAAGTGCTAGCAGTGAGGCACAGTAGAGCAGGGTTCAAGTCTAACCCTTCGATGTATGTCTGGATTGTGCTTTTATCATGTTGCATTTGAAAAGCTGAAAGCTGTTTTCCAAGAATGAGCTTTCAAATTCCCTCTGGATTTGACTGGATCTTGTATTCCAACAACTCAAGATACTGCCAAGGGCTATAATTTGCTTCCCCCAATTGTATTGATAACATATACTATGCCCAGGCGATAAATGAATATGAGACCAAACTTGAGCTCATAAATTGTGTTCCAACTGAGAAACCAATTTTCTGCTTTCTTATGAGTTAGTTTAATGCGGACTAGAGATAGCTGAAGTCCCTCTCAAATCAGGGATTCTCTGACCATGACAAGACTTTGATCCCTGACTCAATACAAAAAAATGCAGGCATTATTTTTAATTGGGTAGATCCTGTGCTCAGTCAGTAAAAGATGGAAATTCAATCTCACAGTTGCTCGCGTATGAATTTTATTTTCCCAATATTTCAACTCAGGCGTCAATGCATTTGTATTTATATGGATGAATACTTGTAATTAGTGAGTAAAATTTTGTACATGCACAGTAAACGTAGTAAAAATGTTTTCTTGAAAGTTTACTCATCAAAATAAAAGAAAAGGCATGCTCCACAAAATACTTGACTAGAGTATGACAAAAATCTTGAATTAAGAAATAAAATATTTTCCTTATTTTTTCAATCAGAGAAAGCAGTGAACTTTCCCAGTACTGTACCCTGACTGTGTCCAATCACGTCTCGAGGGTACTGCAAATGAAAACGTGTCTGGTTGCAGAAATGCACAGAATGATAAACATGCACATGGCTGACTAGTATTGTCAAGTTGATATGGTAGCATTAGTAAATGCAGCCCATTCTTAAATAACATGTAAACGTGCAGTGCTTGCAGGCCAGTGGACTGATAGCACATGTTTATAGCTGTCAAATTAATTGGACTGTCTCGTTGTTGCAGTCTTTCCTCAACCAATGCCAAGCTCAGCACAATTGGTCTCTCAGCCTGAGGAAAACCTGAAACTGTATCCGTCTAACCCGAAATGTCACATTTTTTTCAAAGATATAAGAAAATAGGCCATAAGCAGTAACCTAAGATCACAGCTACGTAGCAGAATACACAATAACACTGTAGTCCTCAGCCCAGCTGCAAAATTGTTCCAGTTGAATTACTCAGAGAATCATGTCCATCCCAATCTCTTCATGCTCATGTCACACCAAAGCAATTGGTAAGCAGATCAGACAGTGTTGTGCTGCATTCATCTGTCTTCTCCTGCTTACATTCCTTTTGTCCTCGCTGCCGTTTTACCTTAACAAAGCTGCTAATAGGCTAAAATATCTTTTCAGGTTTGCTAATAGTTACCCAGAGTTTTGTCACCATGTTGTGACCGCCCCCTTTCATTGCCTCTATCCTCTAGATATCACTTGAATACATTCTTCCACCCTCACCAATGTCCTCATTTCACTGACAACTGATACCTGAAGAGACATTAATGATCTGGCCAGGGAAAATTCAGTCTGTCTCCATCTGCCACTAACTATTTGTGTAAACAATATCATGAAAATGGCAACCTGGACACAGATGCTGGAACACATTCTCAATTATCTTAGAAATTGTTGGCTGCTCTGTATCACCCGTACAAGAGATTCTTAGAGGCACATGTATCAATGACTCACTTGAAATTTTAAAGGGAGCACCACATTGATTCTTCCAAAACTGTCCAATTTATTTCTTGTTACATTTTTTTCAAGGCTGGTTATACTGGCAATGAATAGCAAATCCATTAAATTAAATCAGGTACCCAGTCAAAAGTACAAGTCCTTAACTCACTTTGAAAGACCTCTCAGTAATTCATGGAAGTCAAGACTGCAGGCGCATTAACCAAGAGGAGCAGGTATGGAATGGATAAAATTGAGTTGATAGAAACTGAATAAATCCAATCTGAGAAAGCTCTGAGGCAATTCTGATGACACATCTATGTCCATGGTTACTGGCTACATCATTAGAGTAAATTCACTGGATTGCTTTGCCTCTTACGGTTCAAACATCTAGAGGTACAATTCCTATCAATTTAATAAAAGGAATGCTGAATTAACTACCGAACAAGTATGTAATGATGAAGTGCATTTTCAAACTCGATGGAGACTTCTATTTCCCAGGCAAATTTTATTTATATTTACTCCACACATTGACAGTAAAGAAACATTTCTAATACAATCATCTGCGACTACAAATACTGAAGCGCCACTGAAAATCATCCATCAGTTACAGACTGGTTGGTATCGCTACAGTGTGTGGGCACATCAAAAATACAAAAAACACATTTTGTTGTCTGTAAACAAATGTTACGTTTGAATATAATTTAGTGGCCTGACAATATGCACAATTTGTTTATCTATGTACCTAAATGTTAGTTTTTGCAGTTTTATTTGTAAGTTACAAACTAAAGTACCTTATCTAGTAATCAGGGCCCAATGACAGCTGGAAATCTTTCAGCCAGTTTGATCTCGCAGTTAGTGCCCCCACCCTCCCACCTGACACTATATCAGCACCTTGCAATTTCACATTTGTAATTTCACCGGATTTGGTTCAAATGGGATGCTTTGTGTATATCAATGAAAGCCCACGTGAAACTGCCTGAATGACTTGAACAACCTATACTTTGACAAGATATATAAGGGATGTATCAAGTTCAATTGCTTATCCATCCCAAGTTAGCTGACTCTAAGCAGCACTAGGGATGGACCAACTGGTCTCAACATCTTAGTTAGGAAAGAGGAGTGAGAAACAATTACTTCTGGTCATTGGATGAAGTCAGCAATTTGTATTGAAGTTCTGCAGACCATCAAAGATCTTGTTGGTCTACACTGTCGTGACATGTGTTACTGCTACTTGGGTGAAACCAAACCAAACCTTGGGCAAGGAAGATGAGAGAAAGGGACAGTGAAAACAAAAAGGAGAGAGAAGGGGGAAAAAAGCAGCTGATGGTGATAAGGACAGAGACAGAAAATGTGAGCAAATCTGAAGGAAATTTGTGGAATAATTTTTCTTTAAGCATTTTAATATTGTGTTAAATTTGATTTTGATTTCACAGGCAAAGAATTGTAGATTGATCACAAATGGAACCATCGGTCATAATGCAAAGAGCAACCATTAGGTTGAGCAGCTAAGAAATTTCATGCTTTGAATAATGAATGAGGAAGCCTTATGCAGCAAGGGACCATTGCTTTGGACACACAAAGAGTGGCAAAATAAAACCTCAAGAGGAAATAGTAAGCAAGATCAATACATCCCAGTCCAAACAGATGGAGAAGGTCTTGAGAAGCAACTTAATAGTTTATAGAAGTGCATTAAAGAAATAAATCCCTAAAGATTGATGGAAATGGATTTGTGGCCAAGGAGAGCTTCAGTCATGTCTTTTGGTGCGGAATCTGCCATCCTACCCTGTTCTGAGCCAACATGTGACTCCAGACCCACAGTAATATGGTTGACTCTTAACTGCCCCCTGAGCAATTAGGGATGTGCAATAAATGCTGAACTAGTCAATTCAGTAAAAGCCTACTCCATTGACCAGAAGTAGTAGAGACAAAGAAAAAAATATGTTGCAGGACCAGTTTGGTAGTAATTATCAATGCTTATCTTGTCTTTTCATACAAAGTTGCTCATACTGAAATTTAAATTAACACTTACTCGTATATTTTACCACATGCACAACAGAGTGCTAGAGTGCATTTGTGTTTTAACACTGCGCTGTCAGACATGGGCACTAATCCAAATGACAAATTTCCAGTGTCAAACCAAAGGTGCTAAGCAGAGGTTCCGTCCTCCTCCTTGGGGACAGAAGGGGAATAGAGTGGAGGAATCTGTGCACCGTGAATTCCAGTTCACCCTTCTATGTGTCAGAAGCCCTGGTTGAGAAGCAAAACTAAACAGCTTGCCTACTTGCCCCTTCTGTTGGGTAACGGAGCATGCTTTAGAGAAGCAAGGATAGGGACGGAAAATAAAATGTGCTAAACGTTCCAACCTCTCTCAGGTTCAAGGGAAAAGCATAGAATCCGCAAGAGTTGCAAAGTACGATCATAATCTGGTTATTTCTGCAAGAACTGTGTGTTTATAGATATTGGAAAAGGACAAACTGTCACAGTTAAATAACCTTTTGGTGCTTTGCATTGAGTCCAGTGAAAAATTACAACTCATGCAGGTGATAGAGAATGGCCAGGTGTAATTTTTTTTTGTGTGATTCATGGGATATGGACATTACTCGCCAGGCCAGAAGGAAGTTGAGAGATAACCACTTTGCTGTTGGTGTGGAGTCACATGTAGGCCCAGACCACATAAGGGTGGCAGATTTCCTTCCATAAAGGACATTCATGAAGCAGGTAGATTTTTTTTTTGACAATTGGCAATGGTTTCATGGTCATCATGACACTCTTAATCATGGTTTTTTGTTACTGAATTGAAACTCTACCATCTGCCATGGCAGGATTTGAACACAGGTTCCTGGACTAATCACCCATTGATAATACCATGAGGCCATCGCCTCCGTGGTGTGATGCTGTATCCAGTGTAGGTCATCAACTTTCTGTGATATTAACTTACAAACACTCATATTAATGAATGTGATTTAATACAGGGATGTAATTTGAAAGACTGAACACATAAACATTTCTGGTAATCACAATGGTTCTTTTATATTGTCCTGTATTGTGTTCCAATTTGCATACAAATTGATTTGTGAGCAATTAATGTTTAGAATGACATCTGTTTGCAACTGAGGGACTGCGGTAAAAGGCAGTAAGTATTGGCTACTTCTGTACAGAATACTGGTGAAACTGCACTTGGATTACAGTGTACAGTTTTGATCTCCTTATTTAAGGAGGATATACTTGTAAGGAAAGCAACTCAGTAAAGATTCTCTGTGTGAATTCGTACTTCACATATGAACAGATGACTTATGAGCAGGAGTAGGCTATACAGAACATTAATCCAAGTCTAAGACCGTGGCTAATCTGATGTGGCCTCATCACTACTTTCCTGTCTATCCCTTATAACTTCTGACTTCCTTGTCAAGTAAATGTCTATCGAACTCAGCTTTGAACATATCCAAACACCCTATTTCCAGTGTTTTCAGGGTAAATGAATTCCAGTGATTAATGACATTCTGAGGAGACACCTATAATATGTTTCAATCAAGATCACCTCTCAGTTTTTTCAACTCCCATGGATTTAGGCCTAACATTTTCTCATAACCCATGCCCATCCCAGGAATCAGATGAATAAATGTTCTCTAAGATGCTTCTAACGCAATTGTATCCCTGCTTAAATAAGCAAGCCGTGTATCTTCTCAAGAAGGTTTGATAAGGTCAATATTGGAAGGACGTTTCTTCTCATGAGGGAATCTAGAACGCAAAGTCAGCGTTTCAGAATGAGGGCTCTCCCATTTATGATGGAGATATGAGGAGGAATTTCTCCTGCCAGAGAGTTGATAGTCTTGGAAGTCTCTTCCACCGGTACAGTGGAGATTGTGTCATTAAAAATATTCAAGGCATATTTTTGATTGACAAGGCAGTTAAGGGTTATGATGGTTGGCAGAAATGGGGATGATCAGATCAACCATGATCTTCTTGAATGGGGGCATGGGCTCAAGGTGTTAACTTACCTACACCCATCCCCATTTCTTATCTTATGCTGGAAGGCCAATTGAATGTCATTTCTGCTTCTTTCACTTCTCAGTTTAAGAACACCATAACACTGGAGAATTTCTAGGCATATGGTGCCATCCACAGCAACATTCAACCCAGAAGCAAGAAACCTTGGAGCAATTTCAAAAGTGGATCCGATTGACTTGAGGTTATGTCTGCATAATAACAGCACACCAAGATTCAATCAAGAACAGATTAGCAACATCAAAACAAACCTCCGAGCAAATTAGTTCTTTATCAAATGATCTTCAACCCGGGTCCCACCCACCTGGCCATTCAGAGTCCAATATCTCCAGAACTCAGAGGAGACAGTGGCTGTTGTTGGTGCAACAGTCCACACAGGTTGACCAGATGTGTGGCCTGCCTCTCATGTATCCCACTGAGATAATTGCACAGTCAGGAATAGCTCCTCAAGTGGCTCTTAAGTGGTTATTAGTTGAACACTTAAGGGTCATAAGTAGAGGCAGAGCAAGAAGGTCATTCATGAGCACTCCCATTCAGAGCTTCCTTGGGTAGAAGCAGGCAAGTGTTGAGAATCTTGCCTGACAAAAGGAGACCTAATTTTTCAGGTTTCCTACCTTTACCGGAGCCTAGAAGAATCCAACTATAGTTACAGTTTTCAATGACTATGTCATTTATTCTTAATTTCTGAAGTGCAAAAGTTTTCATTTTGTCCTGCTTTCAATGCAGACAACAATGACTGCCCTTGAAAAGATAATAATGTGAAACATTTTTGAACTGTGCATTCCTTGTGTTGAAGGTATTTTCAGGGAGGCTGTTCCAGGATTTTGAAATATTTCCAATATGCAACTTGGAGGGGTACTTGGAGGCGGTGGCATTTCCATGCACTTGCTGCCCTTGCCCTTTCAGGTGGCAGACTGTGGGCTTGAAGGGGCACCAACCCAGGGATTCACGGAGGGTGAACCTCTTGTAGTGACTCAGCGTTCCAACTTTGATCCTTTCATCCTTGTCCTTTCCTGCCAGTGCCCTTATTGGTGGCTGTCAGACATCCTGCCTGGACTGCTGCAGCCCATGCCAAGATGGTGCAGCCAAGTCCTCAAGGCCCAAAGCTGCTCAGGTTCTACCTCCAAAACCATCTGCAGTTTTCTCCACTCAAAGCCTTCCATTGGCAATGATGAGGAGCATGGGCACAGGCAAAAGTCCCATTAGAGACAGGCACTAAGTTAATGAACAAGTGTGTATCATTTGCATTCATAAGCAAAATAGTATGGTTTTATTTGCAAATTGCATGTAAGATTTTTACTTTGTTTTGGCGTTTTAAAAAAATTTCTAGATTGTGGCCAAGCATCAGTGATGAAGGGAAGGTGGGGAACTGAATGGGAAATCGGAGTGGTGATTACACTATTGAACTTAATTTATGATTCGGAGATGCCAGTGTTGGACTGGGGTGTACAAAGTTAAAAATCACACAACACCAGGTTATAGTCCAACAGGTTTAATTGGAAGCACACTAGCTTTCGGAGCGTCGCTCCTTTATCAGGTGATAGCCTATCAGGTGATGGACTATAACCTGGTGTTGTGTGATTTTTAACTTTGAACTTAATTTATTTCTTTATGAAAGGACACCTCTGGTACTAAAACAGCCAGATTTGAGATACTGTATCTGTGTTGAATATTGAAATTTCAACTCCTCTCATTGATAAAAACTTTGAGGGTGAAGGGATAAAGACTCTGTGGTGTGAGTTGCTTGGATGCTCATATGCACCATTCATGGACCAGAATGACATCCAATATGTACACGTACAATGTGTAACAAATCACATTAGCTGCTATCTTCATGAGGATGTTGGCTCATGTACAACTGACTTTCACCAGAGGTATGAAGTGCAGGCAGATTATGATTTCAACAGTAACCAATGCTAACATGAATCCAGGAGCATCAACATGGAGATTTTACACTCCAGCTAATGCCGTCTTTTCATCCAATACATCTTAACCTGCTAAGCAGCAAAAGAAACCCCAGCTTGCCCCTCCAAGATTATTAAAAACCATCATCAACTACTTATTCACTGGCTGCAATTTGATTTATTCTAGCTGTTGCTATAATTGACAAGTATCATAAATCATGTGTGATTATTCTGCATCATGGTACAAAGATGTTAAAATCTAACTTGGGAAAGTCATGACTTTAAAATGGAAAAAAGAAGGGGGGTGGAGAACTATTGACCTTCTAGCTTGACATCACCAGCAGGGAGAAGTTACTTACGTGGAATGTAGAACAGTACGGTAAGTACAGTTCAGGCCCTTCAGCCCTCGATGTTGTGCCGGCCTTTTATCCTACTCTAAGATCAGACTAACCTACGTACCCTTCATTTTACGATCATCCATGTGCCTATCCAAGAGTCGCTTAAATGTCCCCAATGTATCTGACTCTACTACCACTGCTGGCAGTGCATTCTACACACTCACCACTCTCTGAGTAAAGAACCTACCTCTGACATCTCCCCGAAACTTTCCTCGAATTACCTTAAAAATTATGCCCCTCGTGATAGACATTTCTGCCATGGGAAAAAGCCTTTGGCTATCCATTCTATCTATGTCTCTCAACATCCTGTACACCTCCATCAAGTCAGCTCTCATCCTTCTTCACTCCAATGAGAAAAGCCCTATCTTCCACAACCTTTCTTCATAAGACATGCCCTCCAGTCCAGGCAGCATCCTGGTAAATCTTCTCTGCACCCTCTCTAAAGCTTCCACATCTTTCCGATAGTGAGGCAACCAGAACTGAACACAATATTTCAAGTGTGGTCTAACTAGGACTCTCTGGAGCTGCAACATAACCTCGCAGCTCTTAAACTCAATCGCCCTGCTAAGTAAAGCCAGTCAAAGCAGAACCAGTGGATGTAGTGTGTTTCAATTTTTGAAAGGCTTTTGCCATGGTCCCACATAGGAATTTAGTAAATAAAATTAAAGTGCCCGGGATTGAGAGTACAGATTGAGAATTGGGAAACAGAATGAAAGCAGAGACCAGGGATAAATGGCTCATTCTCCTGATGGCAGGCTGTTACTACTGGGGTACTGCAAGATTCAATGCGAGATCCACAACTGCTCACAATCTATATAAATTATTTGGATGTGAGGATCAATTATAATATTTCCAAGCTTGCAAATGACACCAAGTAGATAAGTTGTGAGGTGAGTGCAAGAGGGCCTCAAGAGTAGAATGCAGAAGATGGAATATTATTCACTTTGGTGAGAAAAAGTAAAAGCCAAATACTCCTTAAGTCATGAGTTTTGGAAATGCAACTGCTTGGAAGTTGTCCATGTCATGAGTCACTAAAGGCAAGAAAAACAAGCTATTTAAAAGGCAAGAGGTTGGCATTCATTGTAAAGGGGTTTGAATACAGATGTAAAGATATCTTGCTGCTGTAGCATTTGGCCAAGCTTTTAATCATTTTCTCGAATATTTATCTTCATTTTGCTCAGTGTCACATATTGTTTAAAATTGTACCGTGTATGTTTTACCTCATTAACCATCTAAAGACAAATGGCTGAAGTTGTGATGAAAAGATGCATGCCTACCTATTTGTGTAACAAGAGTAGCGTCTCACAAAGCACACAGATCAGCAGCAATATAAAGAGCTGTCTGTGTACCACATTTCTTGCTGTCAATCAGAAAAAACCTTCTTAAATGAATACCAGCCTGAATAGAGGACCATCTGAAGTAATCATTAGGCCAACAGATGATATCCTTTCATCCAACCAGTTAGATTCAGGGATCAGCCATTCCTTAGGAATGTGTCTGAATCAGCATATTACGTAGGGCAGTTGGTAACTTTCAACTTGCACCATTGGGTCTAATTCTTTGGATTTGTGTGGGTTTATGTTTTTATCCTGTCAGTGTCCCTGAGCCCTGCACTTCCCCACTTTCCATTGTTCAGCAGCAAATATTTTTAAAAATACCTAAAACGCTCAGCAGATCAGTCATTATCCTCGGAGAAAAATAATTGGTTCCTGACTCAGGTATGGATTCTTGGCCTTTTTAGATCTCAAACTGAAGTCTATCTGTGGGATGTCTCTGAAATCCTATCCCTTCCTCTCTGTGGTTTCTGAAAAAGGTTTTAAAGCAAGGTGTCTTTTCTATCACATCCTACTTTGTGGTGTAGCACCTGTCCTGGTGTTCTCTTCTCTGGGACTTTTGCCCTGCTGCTCTCTGCTACAGCATTTCCTCTGTCTGTGTGTTCAACTCAATCCATTGGATTTAATCCCTTTACCGTCAGCCTGGAATCGTTTAATCTGGTCCCATTTTACTCCCTTCCTTGCAAATCCTGGTATCTAAATTCAAACCTCAGTTAAAACTTCAGCCATATTGATTCCTTTCTAAATAGGTAAAAGCTAAAATTGTACATGTGAGCATCAGTGTTTCCTACACCTTTTACGCCAAATAATATAACTTCATTGCACTCCATGACTTGGGATCTAGTTGGCAGTAGTGAATTGAGCTGGAGTTTCAAAGAATTATTTCAACTACAGTCACAGGTACAATGTAATTTCATGTCTTGGACTGACTTGAATCAAGCAGTCTCTCAATTACAGTAAATGTTCAAGGATAGAAGTCATTAGCCTGCAACTAAAGGATTTAAAATCACATTTTAAAAAGATGCTGAACTTACACAGCACACATTTTATGGTCTCAGAATCTGCAGTCGACGAAGTATGTTTTGAATTCTAATCACTCTTGATAAGCAGGAAATATGGAGCCAATTCATGGAATGCAAGATCCCATAAACAGTAAGGAGTTGACAAAAAAATCCTTTTTTTGTTATTTCTAGTGATACTGGTTGTGGGGCAATAAAGTTGTCCAGGAAATCAGGGCTACTTCCTGAACTTTTCTTCAAAATAGTGCACAGAATCTTTTAAATCCATCACTGATGGGGGACAGGGCCTTGATTTAATGGCTCATCTAAAAGACTGTAGCACTCCCTCACGACTGTGTCGAGACATCAGCGTAGATTATACTCTCAAGTCTCTGGGGCGGGATGTGGAACTGACAAATCTCTAAGTCAAAACCAAAAATGTTCCCACAAGCTGCATTTTAAGGCAAAAAGAACCTTGTATTCCTGTCACATCTGGATGCAAATTACAAAAGAATTATTGGCGACAATTTCCATTTTATTAAATACTGGGAGATGCCTTGCTTTTGACACCAGATGCTGATTGTTTCCTCAGTTAATTATAAGAACAATGATTCAGAATATTTTTAGCAAATAAAATAAATTCAATGAATTACTTTATTGTCTGTCCACTGTGCTTTTAATTGGCTTACACAACAGCAGATAAGATGTCAGCAGAATCAGAATTCAAGACATAAAATGACACTTAATGGGGCATAAAAGGAGCATATAACAGTAGGAGCCTCCTGTGAGATACAGCGGACTTGCTACAAAAAAAATCAATCATTTCCTGTCATGCTTCCATTAAGAAGGCAGAAAAGTCTCCATCTTTCTAATGAGCTAATGATGATAATGATATACTTCATGGATAATAGAGACAGATGTCTGAACTGCAGAAGCACAATACTCCAGCTAACTTTGGTTTATATAGCTAGGATTTTCTTGTTAAATAGGACACCTCAACATCTGCACCTGATTTGATGAGTCACCATAGAGTGGATTGACATTTTTAATTTTCATTATTTATGCTGACGTCGACAAATGTTTTCCTTTGGACTACCAGTGTGAAAGAAATCTCATGGAATCGACTCAGAGTAGTTACTAAGTCCAACATTCCAATGTAGGTAGTTTGACATTTGCAGCTACAAATGCACAATTAGTCAGATATTTGGAAGACACTACAATATTCCTCCCGATCTACATTTGACTCATTATTAACTGGGATCAGCAGCTCTTTTCAAGACAAGTCACTTTCATTTCCTTAATAAAAAAAGGATACAACAAAAATAATGTGTCATTAATGTCAATTTTTACAATGGATGCTGAGAACAATATATCCCCATTTGTCATTTTATTTGGAAGTGATTATGTGAAATTCTCCCTAATACTTCAACTCTTGTTATTAAGTTTCTCCAAACAACTATAATCCAACAAAACTATAAGATTTGAATCCAATGAGCAATGCAGTGATAATGCTACAACCCAAAATTGAATCTACTTCTTAATGATTTTAAACATGAAATACCAGTAGAAAGTAAGCCTTGTGTCACCAAACTGCCAGTACAACCCCCACACACAACCAAAACACAATGAACGGAATGTCTTAGTACATGCTCCCCAAACCAGCAACAATCCTGATTTAATTGTCATCCCTTTCATTGCTTTTGACACCACAGCAGGTTATCAAAGTCATTAGGAAGCAAACAATAGGGAGAATTAAAAAAGGTTTGCTGTATATCGCATATTTCAGGACCTCAGGATGCCCAAAGACTTTACAGCCAATTAGAGAATTTTGAAATCTGTCACTGTTGTAATTAGGATGCAAAATAAGGTGCTTTGTTTTTGCAATTATCAATTAATTGTCCTCACAATGATCTCTAACATTGCCCCGAATATGGGTTACAATATTTCAGCCTTCTACATTAATTGAATACCCCACTGTATCAGGATTTTGTCACTGGGTATTTCATAACTCATAAGGCATCCTTTCAGAATCTATTTATGTCACAATATTACATTATACTCTTGTTTCTGTTGGTAATATTGGCACTAAACCATAACTGACAATTATTGTATGTACAATTCTGTTTATTCTGCATTCTTTATACCAATCACTATGTTTACTGGCTGTACATTTTTCATGAATAATAAATATGACTTTATTTGCCAATTCTGTAAAGTATGAAAGAAGCTCTTGAGCGTTCTTGGCAGTTCAGGAGTTCCTCAAAGTGCAGGTTTACATGTACTGCACATCACATTCTAGATGAGTAATTAAAACTGTACAGTTAAATACAGCAATATACTTTAAAAATGCCATAAATTCATTTTAATTGTAAACTGGACTTGATGTCTTACAAAGTTAGATAACAGAATGACAGGAAGACAGTCTTTCAAACTAATACTGAAACAAATAAATGTTAGGAATATAGATTATTTTGTGTCCTTTTTGATTTAAGAACCAAGGAATTCATCACTCATTTAATATCTGAACCATCAGGGATTACAAGTTGGGAGTCCAGTGGATAAATTTGGCGATGCCAGTTTATGGGATGGTGCTTGTTCATGGTAAGAATCCATGGAGCCTTTTAACCTGGGAAGGCTAAACCACAACTACCACTTGATTCTAACTGAGCCAGCAACTCTCCTGTTCATACCACCTAAACAAAGACAAACTGGAAGGATTTACTGATTGAAAACCAACCAGTTTGGGCAAGATTGTGACACAGTTTACTTGGCAATTAAGTCCTCCTGAAGCTTTTGATCCAGACGCAAGGACATTACCATTCTGGCACAAGACTTCCAAATATTATTGACCTATTCCAATAATTTGGGATGATAGTAAGACTCTGAATAAAATTCTCCAACCTATTTTCATCTCAACTGACTGTTTAATATCTAAACAAATATACTTAAAAACCTTACAAAGTTGATTTCCAATTTTAAATTCAACGCTCATTAATACCATGTTATAAACCCATTTCTCAAATTTAGCAGTGCCATTCCATAAAGGAATAAAGGTTTATTTCGTGATACTGATAAAATTTATATGATTTACTTTTAGTTGAAGGCAATCAATTATCAGTGAAACTAAATAAAATCGTAACATGGAAGAATCTTTTTGGTCAAAGATGCATTTGTTTATTTTCCACAGTTTTCTTTTGTAACCACTGCCTCTATAGGAAACACTTCTTTCTGAAAGGTGACACCCAACAGAGATAATATGTTTATGTCGACTGACCTGCATTCCACTTAATATGTTGACAAAAGAGATAAAATGAGATTTTTAATCTTATATTTCGCACTGTAGGAGAACCCACTCGAAGATCTACATCAAGTCTAATAAACTAGCCTTGTTTCTTCCTAATAAGTCCAATCTGCAAAAACATTTTGTGGTAATTGGAACCAGGTGAATCTTGTTACTACGAGGTCCTTGACTGGGGTTGTTTCCCTGGGTCAACCAGGAAGCCCTGGCTGACCAATGTAAACAGTGGATTTAGAAACTCCTCAGTTCAGGGGACTGACTCCAAGCTGGCTGGCCACAGCCAGTGTACTGTGCACAAATAAAGAAAGGGTGACTTGGTGACCGCTTCTGTGCAGTTATTTCACATATTCAGTAAAGTACACTCATGTGACAAAGGTGACTCTTGTTTGTTTCTTCAGAATAAACTCCAAACTTTCTCCATCTAGTTAATTCTCCATGTTTTGCCTCTCTAATTATTTAAGTTTGTTTAGTTAATTTGCAGCCACCAAAACATCTATATCGTCATGTCCCGTTCCTTGTCTCTTCTGTAGTATTCATTTCATTGTGTCATGAAATCAAGCTTAGCCTTGACTTGCACTTTTACATTTGCTGGGTCTAGTATTGGGAGATTTCCCTCAAGAGGCAGAGACTCTTTCATTGGTTTGTCAATGTTTTCAGAGACAAGGTTCACCTCTGGACCCTCTTTCAGTTTTTTCACTGTACTTTCCTACTTTATACCCTTCCATCCCATCCTGACAATTCATCAGCTATGATTCCTGGCCACTAGCCTCAACATTCAAATAATAATTAACTCAGCTGCATGTCACAACACATAAGCAAGTCTCAAATCAAGATAACTCTCAGGAGCATGTATCACTCAAATACCTGCTCTGCACAATTAGTTTGTGGATATGTAACAAGTGTCTAAATTATTTATCCTCCTTTATTTTTATCAACTGTTGTTTCACCATCATGACCTTAGCGGACCCCTTCCATTTCCTGAAACTCACTCTTATGATACACTAAATCTCCCGAATTGAGCGTTGTTTCAGATTGAGATTTTTGCTGCTTCAGCACTCCCAGACTTTTGTCCAAGACTTCAGCCATGATGAAAGTCTGTTTCTCTGCATGTAACACATTCCAATATACTTAAAAAATGACAGGAATTGTAATATCTTCTCAAGCAGGAAGACTATCACACAGAGCAAATAGCAACTTATGGTTTCACCCAAAGACTAATTGATGGGGACTATAACCTCGAACCATATGGAGTGAATCCTTTGTATCAACCTCCCATGCCAGACTGGCTAATCAGCTAACATTTAATGCACCATCTATCACTGTCTGATTGCTTTCACTGTATCCACTGCTGAAAGGACTTCCAGCTGTGCTTTTCATGACCATAATGTGCATATTTTTACATATGTCTCTGAAATTGTAATTGGCAAATATTCTTCCAATAACCGTCAAAAAAATTGCCATCTGTTCTAAATCCAATTGTTAACCTTTTCTCCATAGTAATGTCCACAATAAACTTTTACGAAGTATTATTGTAGACAATCTAAATTTGGTTCCCAAGTCTGTGAAATATCAGATGAATATATTTTTCTCCGTACCTTTAGATTTACAGTTAAGTGACTCATTAAAGTAACATGCCAAAGGGAGTTTTAAAATAGGATGTGATGGCATTCTCCAATAATTGTTACATGTCACACTTCTCATAACCTCTTTTCTGGGAAATGTTTCATGAACTACACCTGTACCTGTTAGCTCGATTATTAATATCTGAACAAGTAAGGTGAATAAATTATCCACATAGCTTGAAAATAATTTGTTTTTGTCTCCCTGTTTCTTTTCACCTGTGCCATTAATACTTGTCTAATACTTTAGTGAGAAACATCAAGTACAACAATGTCCTGATTGGGTGAACTGCAAAACACCTGATTCCCAAAATAATTCACTTATCATGCTCCAAATCCAGTATCATTGGAGTTCTTTTCAGTGTAGGTTTAACCAAAATCAAAGACACCTGTTTTGAGACTACATCAGATAACATATTCCTGCTACTGACATGGAATTACAACCACTTTAGTGAGCTCAATATGTTGTAATTACTAAACCTAAAACAAATAGTACTTCCATATTTCTTAACTTTGTGTTGATCCTCACTACTAAGTAAATTAATTCAGGCAGTCTGGTCCGTATAGTGTTGAAGTACTAGCACTATCCAGTACTCCACAGGTAAATGAGCCACAACTAATATTTATCACAAATGCCTTGCCTTCAATATAATTTGTTCAGATTCAAAATTATTATCATCCACTTACTTGCAATTTTCTTCTTCTTATGTCATTTCCTGTTCACTTTGGACAGTTCGCTTCATATTTCAAAGCATGCTTGAAGTATCTATTAACTTTTTCTTGGGTTTTCCTGAGATTCATTCATGCCGTTATTGGGGTTTTTTTTGTGTTTTTCCTTATTCTTCCTGTCATGAACCTGTTCCTATAAATTGATGCTATACTATGGTAGCTGCACCATTTTGGAAAATGGCTGCCATTTAGTCTTGTATTCATTCTGTTACCATGGAGTGTCATATTTGCTCCTTGGTGGTGAAGGAACTGACAGCTTTCCTGAGATATCTTTTCACAGAGTAGACATCTGTTCCAACTGGGTCTCCTTCTCCAAAAATAGAGTATCAATTTGAACCTGTCACCCGTCTATATGGGACTCGTTAGAACAAACCAACATTTAATCTGAGTCTCAATCTAAGAAGCCCAAACTAAATTTTGTGACTCCTTATGCAAGGCCTTGAGGTCCATGGTTTCCTCTTCCATGGCACGACATCTATATTCCAAAATCTATCAAATGCTGACCACTCTTCATAGACATTTAATAAATCATGTGTCTTATAGGTTTCATTCAGCAACTTGCAAAGATCCAAGCCTTAATCACTATAAAACTGTTGCTCATTCTCCTTACAAATTCCTTCTGTTCTTACTTATTGTGGGAAGTAACAATGCCAAGGCCAGATCCTGTTTTCCTCTTCTGGTCTGGATGTAACTGGTGTCCATATATTCACTCACTTTTCCATGAGATGTATTACCCAGACTACAAAAACATATCATGGGGTAATCATATCCTGATCATTTTCACTTGTAATCTTCCACAGTAGGGACAAAGATGCTCTTTTCTGTGTGAAATTTTGTACTTAGTTTCCAACCTTCACCTGCAGGCATCCGTTCTCAGAACGCATGTTCTACTCCAAAACAGTAAGTCTTTCGAGATTTTTATATGTGTTATTTTCAGAAACGCAAGCATCCAACTCCTAATCCAACAACAACTGCTTCTCTCCATTCGTATTTGTAGGAATAAAAATTAAATCCCAATTTTTGCTCACCAACTGCGTATGAATAAATATAATTAATATAAAATTGGTGCGTGGAAACACCAATAAGCAGCTGCCAGGAATATACCTAAATTGGTGCTCCTTCTACATTGACCAACTTGATTGTACTTTGAAGTAAAATTTGTTATTGAGATTTGACAAAGCTATTCAACCATGGAGGGCATCACTGGTTCAGATAAAAGGCAAAACATTTTTCACCTTAGGCTGTTGTCAGGTTTTTATTCCCCCTCTCATAGCGTCACTGGTATGTTCTGGAAGACAACACTTCCAGCCTGGGAAATGATCAGAAAGATGTCTACAGATCAATAAGTCAACAAACAACTATACTTCAAGGCTATGTTTCACCTTGGCACCAGTCAGCAACTTGAGGGAACTTTATATGCACAAAGAACATGGAGACTGGATTTCAGTTCTGAATAATTGCAAAACACAACTGCAGAGATGAAAGGTTGGCGAAGCTAAACATCTCTAAAAACTGCTAACTCAGC
Source organism: Chiloscyllium punctatum (assembly GCF_047496795.1). Lineage (NCBI taxonomy): Eukaryota > Metazoa > Chordata > Chondrichthyes > Orectolobiformes > Hemiscylliidae > Chiloscyllium > Chiloscyllium punctatum. The sequence goes on along the minus strand of NC_092763.1, from coordinate 19,489,707 downwards.
TGGTCTAATTGTTTTGGAAACTGTGAGGAAGTGGCACAAAATGATATTGATTAATGAGTTGGAGTAATGACCTCCTCAGGAGACAGACACAGGCTGCAACTGACAGGGTACCCTTCGTTGTTCAGTACTTCCCAGGGGCTGAAAAATTACGCCATATTCTTCGTGGCCTGCAACACATTATCAATGAGGATGAGCACCTCACCAAGACCTTCCCCACACCTCCACTACTTGCCTTTAAACAACTGCCAAACCTCAAACAGATCATTGTTCATAGCAAACTGCCCGGCTCTCAGGACAACTCCATACAACCCTGTCACGGTGGACGCTGCAAGGCATGTCAGATTGTGGACATAGATACCACTATTACGCGTGGGAACACCTCCCACCTTGTACATGGCAGGTACTCATGTGACTCAGCCAACGTCGTCTATCTTATACGTTGCAGGCAAGGATGCCCGGAGGCATGGTACATTGGGGAAACCGAGCAAAGGCTACGACAACGGATGAATGGACACCGCACAACAATCAACAGACAGGAGGGCTCCCCCCCAGTTGGGGAACACTTCAGTGGTCCAGGACATTCAGCCTCGGACCTTCGGGTGACCATCCTCCAAAGTGGAGTTCGGGACAGGCAGCAGAGGAAAGTGGCCAAGCAGAGGCTGATAACTAAGTTTGGTACCCGAGGGAGGGCCTCAGCCGGGACCTTGGGTTCATGTCACATTACAGGTGATCACCATTGCACTATACACACACCCACAGATATTCCTACACACACACACACTCACACACACACAGATACAGGTACACACAGACACCCACACACACGCTTATAGTCACACACACTCCCACACTCACACATGCACCCCCTCACAGACTTAAGACACGCTGCACTCACTACACACACACACACTTTTTCACATTCACAACCCCCACCCCAGACAGACACACACACACAGACAAAGACCCACATGCACACGTATATTTTGTGTGGTGAATTTGTACTTGCAGAGTTACATTGCACTTTGCTCAAAAACTGCATACATTCATGTAGAACTCTGAGCTCAAAAACTGCATGAATTTATGTAAAACTCTGTTATCTCACTTTTTAGATTAGAATCAATCTAAACATCAGGTCATAGACAGAGAACACAGGGGGCTAACACCTTCAACATATTGTCTAGTTATCACCATTGTTAACAGCTAACCCAAGAATGCAACTTTTAAAAAAAGGGTTTTGTGATTTACACATGAAAGAAATGAAACTATCACTGTATTCTAACAGATGAAAGGCTTAACAGACAATCAGCTTTTCAATGTATAATTTCAGTTACATCACACTGCAAATTTTTGCTATAAATTCTGTGTTACGATTGAGCCCTCCACAATCACCTGATGAAGGAGCGTCGCTCCGAAAGCTAGTGTGCTTCCAATTAAACCTGTTGGACTATAACCTGGTGTTGTGTGATTTTTAACTTTGATTAATGAGGTCAGAGTATCTATTCTTATGAAGTGCAAACCTGTTTTTCTGAGGAAATATTTTCTTAAAAATGTGGAACTTTACAAGGTAAGATTTAGTGCTACATTTTAAGTGAGATATTAAAAATAATAGTGGACAATTGCAGCTCAAAGTGAATTTTGATATGGTAGCATGATAATTTCAGCAAAACGCCCTTCTCACCTTTAAGTGAGTGTTAAAATTCCCTGTGAAAAGCAACTCGGGGCTCCATCCAAACCATTAAGTCAATTACTAAAGTGTATGACTGACAGGAGGTGACCTCTGTGATCAGATGCATAATTTATTGTAGTAGGTTTGTGACTAATAGTTGTATTGCTTATGATGGATTGTATTGTTTATTTGTACTTCCTGGAAAGTAATAAACCCATTTGTGTTTAACTTGTCCTCCGAGAGTTGTCTCATTATTTCTCATAATCCTAATTTCCAAACAATAGAGAAACCTCTCAAGGGTACAAGGTTACTTCTTACTTTGGTCAAACTGACAGGATTTCAATGTGTTTCTGACATTGTTCAAACACAAGGTTTGGTCACTGAGTTTATATTGAAAGGGAATATCTTTAACACTTTGATCCCTTAAAGGCCAAATGAGATTTAGGTTCCTTTATCTAGTGTTTATTCGTGTATGCATGGGATGTGTACCCATCAAAGACGGCGCAGAACTCTCTGATTTTCTACAAATCAATCGTTTTATATTATCTTTACAGAAAGCAATTTCCAATAAAAAGGTTTCAGATTTATTTCTATTCCACTTTTATCTCTAATCAACAGTGTTGGTTTAACGCTATATTCCAAGGTAGTACTTGATTATATTATCCAATATATCCAAGACTACACAGTTGATTACAGTATAACAGAGGAGGCAATGGCCTAGTAGTATTATTGCTGGACTGTTAATCCAGGGGCCCAGGTTTGAATCCCACCATGGCAGATGATGGAATTTGAATTCAATAAATATCTGGAATTTTAGGTCTAATGGTAACCATGAATCCATTGTTGGAAAAAACCATCTGGTTCACTAATGCCCTTTAGGGAAGGAAAGTGCCATCCTTACTAGGTCTGACCATGTGACTCCAGATCCACAACAATGTGGTTAACTCTTAACTGCCCTCCGGGCAATAAATGCTGATCAGCCAGTGCCACCTTCATCAGGTGAATGAATTTTTAAAAATCCAATCAAATTGCCAAGTGCTCATGAGTATATATCAAATCAAATAACTTCATGTTCACATATACTCATTGGAAGTATTTGTCATTATCAAAACTCTTCACTGTCCTTTTACCCCTTTTCAGGGCTTCCACATCCTTGTTGTCAATGTCAAGCCCCTAACAATGCTTTTAAAGAGAAATTCAGACTTCCAGTTAACAGATAAAAGAATAACACATAACAATTTCACTTTGACTGTATCAAATGACTAAAAACACTATTGACAAAACACTATTTTCTTTTGCCAGCAACTTATATTTTAAACTAGAGAAATGACTGGTTCCTTTAACATAATATGCATCACACATTCCCACAGTTTTTATCACATATAGTTTAGTGGTACCCTCAGCTTCCACTGGATTGCTTCCTTTCCACTTGCCCTTCTCACTGTAACTCATACCTTATTGACATCTTCAAGCTAGAGAGGTCACCTAGCCTGCTTTCAGGATCACAGTCTTCAATATGAACACAACCTTTCAGCCACATATGATGAATGATGGAGACAACATTTTCTCTGTCGAGGGTGCAGGCCTGTCCAGCTGTATCTCCAGCTCTCTATTTTCAGTTGGATGCAGGTCACACACGACAAAACTGCAACTGTGTTTTGCTTATTCCTGAATTAAAACCAATCCTGCAAACAAATCTCAAAATGGCTTCCTCTACATTCTTTCCCATGACAACAATAAACACACCACCTTTGAATCTACATACACATGTTAGTTTGTTATCCTTAATCCTTTCTTTTACAACCACCAATCTGGAACTTTGGGAGACACGGGGATTAATCATTGTGGACTTAGAAACTGCTGCATCTAAAACAATGTTTTCAGAGTTGTTATTATACACCTCTGGAGCAGGTGGAACATGAACTCCTGGGTGTCCTGGCTCAGAGCTAGGTCTACTACCCCTGTGCCACAACAGCACTGTGTAAGTTGTCACATTGTCTCCATGTGTGAATAACTTGCATCTCTCGATAAAACACTCAGCCTTCAACTGATCTTTAACAATCTAGCCCCAGCCTGATTGAGATGGACTGCAGCACAGGTCACATAACCCCTTTCATTCCCCTCTACATTTAAACTTACAATCCCAAAATATAGTAATCGAAAAACAAAACAATATAAACATAAAACATAACTATCTCATAAACCTCACAATTGTAACTTTATTTCTCAGCACCCGATGGGAAAGTGCAATTTAGGAATTTGCATTGCAGAGCAGATGCTTAGCCCTGTCAAATAAGTTGGCCCCATTGATTAACTAACAACAGATTTGTTTTTGTTAAGTTCATTCTCAAATTGCATTCTTAAATATAAAAAATATTTACAAACGTGTACTCATCAACCTGATACCATGGGTAAAAGCCAACAGAAATATTACTATGCTGTAATATCCTGCCAAGAACATTTTTCAATACAACCTTGAGCTGAGTTGTGATATGAATACCATTATAACCCTCTCCACAGTGGAAAATGAAGCTTTGCAAATAAAGCTTGATATGCGCATATTAAAACAACTGCATAATCAACAGTAAAGTCGAATGGTGCGAAATCTTGGTTTTCACATTTGTTTTGACATCTCGTGAAGCTGTGGCCGTACATTTTCACAACATAAGAAGAGTTATGTCTGCTTACTTCAGGTTGGAATCCATGTAATTAATTGGATTGGCGTTGCTGTCTATGCTGTGAGAAGAAGCCAGCACAAAAACTCACCTGGCTGCTATTGCTTATCAAAAGGTTGAAAATGGGTGCAAATGAGGCAAGTAACAACAACAGTTCCAGCAATAGCTCGTGCTGCTGTGCAGTGCCTTTCTGAGCAGTTATCTTTCGAGGTTCTTTATCATAAAGAACTTGGATTTCTTTTTCTGCTGTGGCTATAGGTGTTCTTTGGATGACAAGGCTCAGGGGAGAAGTGATCGTCAGCAATAGTTACAGAATCATGGAGCCATAGAGTCATACAGCACAGAAACAGACCCTTCGGTCCAACCAATCCCAATGCCAAATATATTCCAAACTAAACTAGTCCCACACTCTTACTCCTGGCTAATATTCCTCCAAATATTTCCTTATTTACGTCTCTTCTAAATGTTGCAACTGTACCTGCATCCACCACTTCCTCAGGAAGTTCATTCCACATGCAAACTACCCTCTGTGTTAACAATTTGCCTCTTATGTGTTGTTTAAATCTCTCTCCTCTCAACTTAAAAATGTGCCTCCTCATCTTGAAATCTCCCATCCTAAGGAAAAGACACCTACCATTAACCCGATCTAAAACCCTCACGATGTTATAAACTTCTATAAGGTCATCTCTCATTGTCCTACACTCCAGTAAAAAGAAGTCCCAGTCGACAAAAGACTGAATCCTTCCACTCATTATTTTAATAGAGACAAAAAACACTCAGTTTTAATAGGCTAGCACTTCCATCCTAAGGCAGACATGGGACATGCCAAGCAATTTCCCTTTATTAATATCAGAATGACTTCCTCACCAACTCTAGCACCGTCACCGCACATACCAGCATGATTGATTAGAAACCTCTGGTTGATTCAGGGAATATGTCCCTTGATCCTCCAATGGCAAACAAGCAAACTTCCCTTAATTCCAACCCACCTTTTAACTTTAATTTAGAAACCTCTCTCTTGGAAACTTGCCATACACCCATTTGAAAGTCTGTAAGGGAATCCATATGATCAGTTATGGAGGGCAATCAATTTCTTAGAAAATACATACTTTTTACAATGTAATCTGGTTCTCTGCTCACTTATTTTGTGCAAATACGATTTAGGTACACAATCCCTGATGTACTAAACAATGTTCCTTTCCTCTGTACCTTGACTTGCCAAATATACACAATGGTTCTTGTTTCCCTAATTTGATATCATCTGATCTCAATCTACAAACCCTAATCTCATTAATGGTCTTGTCACACTGCTTGTGATACAAACATGTCCCACTTTATTAATTCATGGGATGTGAGCATCACTGGCAAGGCAACCAATCATTATGAGTCTCTAAATGCCCTTGAGAAGACGGCCTCTGAAATGTTCTTCCAGCTCCACAATATTTACATGACTAATCCAATTCAGTTCCTGGCTAATGCTAATACCCAGGATGATGGCAATGGGTGAATTCAACAATGATGATGCCATTAGGTGACACGGTGGTTCAATGATTAGCACTGTTGCCTCAGAACATCGGGGACCTGGGTTCAATTCCAGCCTTGGGTGACTGTCTGTGTGGATTTTGCATATTCTCCCCATGTCTGCATGGGTTTCCTCTGAGTGCTCCGGTTTCCTCCCATAGTCCAAAGATGTGAAGGTTAGGTGGATTGGCCATGTTAAATTGTCCATAGTCTCCTGGGATGTGCAGACTAGGTGGATTAGTCATGATAGATGTGGGGCTCTAGGGATAAGTAGGGGTTGGGCCTGGGATGCTACTCAGAATATCAGTGTAAACCTTATGAGCCAAATGGTTTCTTTCCACACTGTGCGGATTCTATGATTCACCTCTGTTCCTCTGTTGAACGTTAAAGGGAAACGCCTAGATTCTCCCTTGTCGGAGATGACTATGTCTGACACTTGTCTGGTGCAAATGTTACTTGCCACTTATCCAAATCAAACTGAATGCTCTCCAGGTCATGTGGCAAGCGAAAAGTGTGGGAGAAATTAATAGTCAGTCATGTGATTGAAAGAAAATTGACATCTCTATCGACATTATTCCTGCCTCAAGGGTACAATATGACTGTAAACATCCAGGTGGTTACAGTTACTCAACTCCTTAGTGGGGATCAGTTGCCTTGACAATCCATGTAGAGCAGATTGGTGCCAACAGCATGGGGCACAATCCCTGTTCCAGCTGGGTGCAGTTTGGGAGAAGCCCTGATATACTATCTGTGATGGCGGTTGAGGCTCCAGGCAAGGAAATGAAGAAGACTGTGGGTTTCAGTCATTACATCCCCATTTCCAACCTTATGATATAGTCAATGATGAAAGAGCTAAAGATGTTTGGTTCAAGGACACTGATCCGAAGAGTTACTGGAAACAATGGTAGCCTTAAGCTTCAAATAAACCTGTCAAATATGTATTTATTTCTTCTCAGCCTGCAACTTCACAAACAGATAAAATAAATTGTCCAGAAGGACAGGCACAGCTCCTGTAGGCCAGGACGAAACTCAATATCACCAAGGAAGTTGGTGCAGACATTAATGTAGTCCAGCATTAGAATCATACAGCATGGAAATAGATCTTTCCATTGCTTGCATTTGGTCCATATCCCTCTAAATCTTTCCCATCTATGTATCTGCCCAAATATCTTTCAAAATGTTGTAGCTGTACTTGCATCTACCACTTCAAAAGGCAATGATATGTTAATTCAGTTGCACAGCAAGCAATGAAATAGTAAATCAATACAGAAATATGTGGACAAATAGAAGCAAAAACTTAATCAAAACTGGAGAAAAGAAGAAAAGGATGCTTTTTAAATAACCGTTGAATATCTGAAATGCAGTTCAGGGACTTCAGCCACGTTACAGGATCATAGCTTGTCAATATCTTAGAAAATAGGAATGTGTGAGTAGGCCACTGAATTCAATCTATGCTCAACTCCATACTGCAACCTTCGGATCTATATCCCTTAATACACTTGCCTTATAAAGATGTGGACTGTGTACAGGGTCTCAGTCTTTTCTAACTGTTTTAATATGCATTGGCCACTGAGCAAGTCTCAGTGTCCCATTAATTGCAACACCAGTGCTAAACAACAGACTATATCAGTACCAATGTGAACTTGCTTCAATACTCACTACAGTAATCCAAAGAAATCACTCCCCTGAGGAAACACCTGCAGATAGCAAAATCACATAAACATCACAGCTTTTCCTTTTCTGCCAGAAAATCTATTTGTGTGTTGATTTATTACACCGACCTACAGTTACCAATTCCCGTACACAACATGCTGGAGTACTCCTTGTAACCATTAGCAGATAGAACAGAATGGCGTGCTGAGTTGGTTCTTTGACTGTGAGATTTCACTCTGAATTTGTACCAACTTGGCCACTTGTGTGCTCCTTAGGGTGTCAACGATTAATCACATTTTAAGAATGATTGGTAGAAGCAGCTTATACTCAAGTAACATAGCTCAAAGCAGTGCCTTCGGTGCAGTGGGAAATGCACACATGTTGTGGTGTTACAACTGTATGGGACAGGTCAGACCACAAGGTCTTTTTCTGTCCATTATTCTCCAGACCATTCAATAGAAGAAATCCAAGCAATGTTTTGTTCAAAGCATAGGGTACAATATTCTTGCTCAGCTCAAGTGATTCAACTTCTAGAGATTACTCATGATTGCTGTGGTGCTTTGCAAAGAACAATGTTAAACTGGATTCATAAACCAAAAACGTCCAGTAATGTTAAGTAGGCAGACAGAAGATAGTGTGATTGAGCCTAACAAAAACATAGATAGCAACACGACTTATGGAGGGGGGCTGACAAGGTCAGCATAATTTGATTTAGGCTGCATCAGAGATCCCTAGGCTCCTGGCTTGTAGAAGGGATCTCACGGAGTTAAGCCCTCATTGTATGCTCTTTTATGTGACTAAAGTGCACAAAAATTTTGCAGATTGCGCTCAAGGATTTGCCTTTGCTGTGAGCTGCTTGCAAGACTGTCAAAATAGCATTGTGGGACAGGTTGAAAGTACATCGTATTGTGGAATAATGTTCTACAATAACAATACAGGACTGGCAGTATCTGTGGACAGAAAGCAGAGTTATTGCTTTGGGTCCAATGACCCTTCTTCAGAATGCCGTTAATTCTGATTTCTCTCCAGGGATGCTGTCAGCTCTGCTGATGTTTTTTTCTCCAGCAATTCCTGTTTTTATTTCAGATCTCCAGCATCTGCAGTTCTTTGCTTTCTTTTTTAAGGAGTAGACGTTTCAGCTTCTGGGACCTATTCCAAGTCATGTTTTTTTCTGGACATTAATTTAATTCGCTTGCCTTTCCTTTCCTTTATATCCCTTGATCAATTTCACTAACAAAACTTTCAATTTCAGACTTGAAAATTTCAAATGAACTGAAATTGCAGGCTTTTGGGGAGATTTCCAAATTAGCATTTATCATTGGGAGCAAAAGTACTTCTTTATTTCACTACTGAATAGCCCGACACTGATTTGGACGTTAAGTACCGTCTTGTTCTGAATTTCCCATCAGAGGAAACAGTTTCTCTCCGGTGAACTTTACATTTTTGTTTTGGTTAAGTGCGAGTTCACGTTGAGTATTTTGGAAGGATTCTTGCTGTGTGACCCAGTGAGAATTCTTTCCAAGTCTTACAAAATGTGCTTCATTAACTGCCTTATCTCACCTCTAAGGTGTCTCTTATGTCCTCTTTAATCCCCATTCGACTACATGCCATTTCTACAAAAACTCGCCATCCAGCGGATATCCTCTGAAAGACCAGCATTCCTTACCACCATCTTTAAGAGCCCATTGAGCACCCAGACATATATTGTCAGGCAAGGGTAGCCCTACACGTTTCCTAACACTTACCCCAGGCATTGTCAACTTGGAGGACTGCAGATGCTGGAGATCAGAGTCGAAAAGTGTGGCACTGGAAAAGCACAACAGGTCAGGCAGCAGCCGAGGAGCAGGACAGTCGACATTTCATCACCCTACTTAGTGGCCATGGCAATCCTGCAAGCATTCTGTCCTCTTTCCCCGAGGACCAGCAATGGAGGCCAAGGCACCATGCCAGCCTGCTCCAACGTTATTACCTGGATCAATGTAATCTCAGCTGCCTTGAAGAAGGTCAATGTCCTCCTGCACTCTGCCAGCACCATAATCTTCTTTCCAATATCCCACACTCATTCTGTCTCTGCTACTCTACCCACCTCTCTCTCTCTTGCCTGTTACAACTTCCCTCACTTGCTATCACCCACCCAAACTCTGACACCACTAATCTTGTGTGCCCTCTGCGCTGCTTACTTACTCACTCACTGACTGCATTAACAGGAACAGTTGTGCCACCCACTTTGGTCTTCATTGATGCTTGTAACTCCCTCGTTCCAGGTAGAATATAACTCCTTTGGGTAGAAAAACTCAAGCCACATGGGGCTGTCCAATATTTGACTCCCCACCCCATATGTGAAGAGCATCCTGTCTCTGACTGCACTAATTGCCTCTCACTTCCTGTGTCCAAGCCCCTGCGAATGGTATCAAAGACTGCTCTTTTTTCTCTTGGTAGCAAGATTTATTTTATTCATGCTTACAGTACATTTTCAGGTGCAAAGTTGCGATTACCTATATGAATTATTTTAGAAATGTGTTTCTAATCACCTAAGAAACAAGAAAGCCAACAATTCAGTCTTTCATCACCATTACTACAGGCTAATAAGGGGAAAGTGAGGGCTGCAGATGCTGGAGGTCAGAGTCAAGAGTGTGGAGCTGGAAAAGCACAGCAGGTCAGACAGCATCCGAGGAGCAGGAGAATTGACATTTCAACATAAGCCCTTCATCAGGAATGAAGCTTGTGGACTGGGAATCTGAGAGATAAATGGGAGGGGGGTAGGGCTGGGGGTGTAGGTAGCTGCGACTGCAATAGGTAGGTGAAGGTGAGGGAGAAGGTGCTAGGTCGTCAAACCTGCACCTACACCACTCCCCTCACCTCTATCCAAGGCCCCAAAGGATCCTTCCACATCCACCAGAAATTTACCTGTACCTCCACCAATGTCATCTGCTGTATCCGTTGCACCCAATGTGGTCTCCTGTAAATCGGAGAGCCAGGACGCCTACTTGCGGATCATTTTAGAGAACATCTCTGGGACACCCACACCATACAACCTGACCGCCCCATGGCTGAACAGTTCAACAGCTCCTCCCACTCCACCAAGGACATGCCTCCTCCATCGCCATTTCCTAACCACCTGACGGCTGGAGGAGAAACACCTCATATTCTGCCTTGGGACCCCATAACCACACGGAATCAATGTGACTTCAACAGCTTCCTCATTTCCCCTCCCCCAACGCTATTCCAGTCCCAAGCCTCCAACTCGGCACCGCCCTCCGGACCTGTCCATCATTGCCCCCTCTGACCTAACACCTTCTCCCTCACCTTCATCCATCTGTCGTTTTCCCAGCTATCTCCCCCCAATTCTTCCCCCTTCCCATTTATCTCTCAGCCCCAACCCACAAGCTCCTGATGAAGGGCTTATACTCGAAGCATTGATTCTCCTGCTCCTCAAATGCTGTCTGACCTGCTGTGCTTTTCCAGCACCACACTCTCGACTACAGGCTACTAAGCAAATGTTCTATTGATAGTGGATTAAATGCAGATCATTTATAAGATATACATTAACAAAGTAAGCACAAACTGTGTGTCAACTCCAAACAGACAGTTGCCTGAGGCTGGAATCAAACCTGGGTCCCTAGCACTGTGAGGTAGCAGTGCTAATCACTGAGCCACCACATTAGCCCTCTTGAGTCAAGAAACTTAGATGTGCTGCAGAGTTCAGTCATTGGAAAAGCACCACAGCCACAATGATTCCAGAAAGGAATGTCAACAAACAGCATGCTGATGAGAATTATTTTCTCCTGTCAGATTTATTTTGGATTCTTTTCCAACTTGAAACATTTAGTTTTCAGCACATAAGCATGAAGCATTTTGGGATGTCTCCTCTGCTCAACTGTCCCTAATCATCATCTCACTAAAAAAAATCTAATTTCCAAGGATGCTTCCAAGCAGTTGGAGTTGAGAAAGCTGCAGAAATTAGTTGCTGTGGGAACATTTGTTCATCCTGGTGAACCGCTCCCCAGCAGAAAGGCAACAATGCCAACAACTTGCTTATTGGCTCGATACGGCTACAGTGTTGATGACAGAGCTGGTTAATGATCTGAAACTGATTGCTAGCAGCCGCGAGTACTCCTGAAACTTGCCTCACAGTTGGAGCATGCAGCTCACAGCAAAAAAACAAATGCTTGTGTACACTTGGCGAGGTCTCTGTCCTCCTTTGTTACACAGGAGAACACGCAATGAGGACTCAGCCCTGCGAGCTTCCTCGTGCATGTCAGCAGCTTGGAAATTTCCTTGGCTCAACTGAAATAAACCATACTGACCTTCCCCAGATCCCAAAGTGTACTGCTCTCAGTTTGCTTTTGACAAATGACATGCCTCAGTTGTCCCCAACAAGGAACAGACTGAGATGAATTGATATGGGAGGGGGAGGGCCTAATGTAAACAGTGTAAGCACCAGCATAGAGCCTTGTAAAGGCTGTAGACACTAAGCAACAATGTATAATATCATGATATAAATGGTTAATAGCTGTTATGCTCATTGTTAGAGTGCATCATTGATGATGTTAGCTGACGTAGCTGGAACCTGAAAGTGAACAGCTTGATAAAGTCCTTTCTGGTTTAACCTTGTGAAGATTATAACAATAAATGTTTATTTGTTTGTGGCAGCGTGGTTTTCCAGCTCCCTTTTTACTGAAGACATGCATGACCAGTTACGGCGTTAACCCGAATATGTTTCTATTTTAATAAAGCTGGAATTCTCCTCCACACTCCTTTTCTTTCTCCATTGTACAGGAAATCTGTCACGGTACAATGAAGGAATGAATTCAGCGAGGTGCTGAGGCCTCAAGATGCTGCCCCTGTGGAAGCCCATTTTGTAATCCAAGGTCTCAACAATCAGTAATCTATTCCATTTTAATGAGCAGTCAGCCCACAACCCAAATCCTGCTTCTAGAGTGGGTTAAATGTCTCATAGAATGATATTGCAGATTTCATATGGACATGCAGTTAGGCGGCATGTTTATTGATGGAACCCTCGTAACATCAAATCTGCTGGGATTTAAATAAAGCTAACTTCACCATTTAAAAATGATTTACAAAAACTGGACAAACTTAGGGACAGAGAACTGAAGGATAGCATACAGTAGGGTTCCCCAGGGATTAGAACTTGGGTACTGCTTTCCTTGACGGATAGTACTGATCTAGACTTGGGCGTTGCAGCAACAATTTCACAATTTTCAAAGGAAGCAAAACTTGGAATTAGAGTGACCTTTGAAGACAACAGAGATGGACTTCAAGAAAACAGACAGATTGATGTAATGGACAGACACATGACCAATGAAAGTCAGTGCAGAGATGCATGACATTTTGGCAGAAAGAATTAGAACACACTATTAGGGGTGTGCAGCAACCAAAGGACCCAGAGGCACATGCAGACAAATTGTTGAAGATACAGTCTCATTTGAGAGACTGGTCAAGAAAGCATTTGGGATCCGGAGATCTATAAGTGGAGGTACTGAGTACAAAAGCAAGGAAATTGTGCTGAATTGTGTTGAACATTTATAAAATCCTCAACTCGAGTATTATTTCCAATTCTGGGCATTGTACTTTAGAACGGATGTGAAATTTTGGAGAGGATGCAGCTAAGACTTACAAGAATGTCTCCAGTGCTGACATACTTCAGACAGATTGGAGAAACTGTGGCCCAGTACCTTAGAGAAGAGTACATTGAGGCAGGATTTGATATAGGTGTTCAAAATCATCCAGGATAGTTAGTGAGAAACTGCTCCTATTGGTGGAAGGGTCAAAGGAATTGATTTAAGTTGGTTGGCCAAAGACTGAAGGTGAGGTAAAGAAAAGCATCTTTGCATATGGAATAGTTAGGACTGGACATGAACTATGTTAGACTGTGGTGGAGATGGATACAGTCAGGCTTTCAAAAGATAACCTGGTAAATATTTAAATAAACAAATTTGCAGTACTCCAGGAAAAGACCAGGCAGTGGAATTAGCTGAATTGTTCTTGCAGAGAACCAGCATACACACAATACTTTGATTATTAAAATTGCTTTGAACATTGGTCAGACTACACTTGCGATACTGTGCACAATTCTAGCCTCTGCACTATATAAAAAAAGAAACAGGGACTTTGGAGAAGAAGGTGCAAAATTGATTCAATAGAATCAGACCGGAAATTATAGGTTATGTCTATCAGGAAAAACTGCACAGGCTTAACCTCTTTTGTCTAGAAAAGACTCAATGATGACCTGATTTCTTCAAGATTATGAAAGAGTTTGATAAGATAGATGTAGAGATGTTTCCATTTGGGGGTGAAAAAAATTCAAGATAGTGACTAAAAGAGCAAAAGGGAATTCAGGAGAGATGTCCTCATTCTAAGAATGGTAAAAATGTGGAAGTTCTGATCACAGGGTGTAGCTGATGTTCTTGACATAGAGACATTTATGGGGAAGGAAGATATGAAAAGAAAAAAGAAGAGGATATGTTAATGTGATTCCAAATACTGGGTCACTGTGGAGGGTTGTAGGAACTGCTAATAGGATCACATGGAATGACTCAGTTTCAGACCATTAACCAGCTCTGTCATCAACAGTGTAGCCGTATCAAGCCAATAATATAGAGTGACTCAGAGGAATAACTAGACTGGTGAGTATCAACATTTTTACAAAGTACTTAGATTTTCATATTGATTTCATATGATAGGTTGATCAATAATACGTGATCTTTGGTGAAACATACTGAGTGCTACCATGCTGCTTTTTTGCTGTTTTGTTTTTGCTGGCATCAGGGACCATGCTAAATTTCATCTGTTGTGATGGGGTTGTGTTGGAAAGTGGCTGAGGAAATGCTATGCGAATGGATTTGCATGAAGATGGGTGGGAGAAGGCATTGTGTGCAGAATAACTAATCAGACCGGGGAGGTGGGAACTGAAAAATGTGTTGCTGGAAAAGCGCAGCAGGTCAGGCAGCATCCAAGGAGCAGGAGAATCGACGTTTCGGGCATATGCCCTTCTTCAGGAATGAAGACGGTGTGCCAAGCAGGCTAAGATAAAAGGTAGGGAGGAGGGACTTGGGGGAGGGGCGTTGGGAATGCAATTGGTGGAAGGAGGTTAAGGTGAGGGTGATAGGCCAGAGAGGGGGTGGGGGGCGGAGAGGTTGGGAAGAAGATCCCACAAGGGATGAATGCAGATTTCTCCAGCTTCCTCATTTCCCCTCCCCCCACCTTATCTCAGTCCCAACCCTCGGACTCAGCACCGCCTTCTTGACCTGCAATCTTCTTCCCGGCCTCTCTGCCCTCACCCCCTCTCCGGCCTATCACCCTCACCTTAACCTCCTTCCACCTATCGCATTCCCAATGCCCCTCCCCCAAGTCCCTCCTCCCTACCTTTTATCTTAGCCTGCTTGGCGCACCTTCTTCATTCCTGAAGAAGGGCTTATGCCCGAAATATCGATTCTTCTGCTCCTTGGATGCTGCCTGACCTGTTGCGCTTTTCCAGCAACACATTTTTCAGCTCTGATCTCCAGCATCTGCAGTCCTCACTTTCTCCAGGGAGGTGGGAAAGGTTGCAATAGAGAGTGGATGGGTGAGGGAGTGGTAGGGTGAGAGCCTGTGATATTCAAGAAGACAAAGGGGATAGTGAGGAGAAAGAAACTCAAAGAGTGGAGGGCAGGAAATAGCCATAAACTGGAGTAGAACGAGGTGGGTTATGGCATACTGTGGAGTAGGGGAGAGGGGTGCAGCAATGTGGGGGAAGAGGGGCAGTAAAGTGGGGGAGAGAAGGAGGAGGTCATAATGGGGTGGGGAGAGGAACCGTAATATGGTGGGGAGGGGGAGATGGACAGTAATATGATGGAGTGGGAGAGAGGGGAAGCGGGGTAGAAATGTGGGGGAAGATGGAAGGGGCAGTAATGTGGGAAAGAAATGGAGGGGGCAGTAAGATGCTGGGAGAGGGGCAGTAATGTGCTGGGGAGGAGAAGATGGGACAATAATGTGGGGAAGGAGAACATAATGTGGTGGGGAGCAGGAGGGGGAAGAATTGTGGGTGGAGGGGGCAGTAATGTGGGGGGGAAGGCAGTAATGTGGGTGGGGGGAGGCAGTAATGTGGGGGGAGTGGGGTGGGGGATAGGGCAGCAATGTGGGGGAGAGGGGGTGGGGCAGTAATGTGGGGGGATGGGAAGAGAGGCAGTAATGTGGGGGAGGGGGAAAAGGGGAGAAGCAGTAATGGGGGAGGAAGGCAGTAATGTGGGAGGAGAGGTAGAAGGGGAGGAGCAGTGATGTGAGGGGAGGGGGAGAAGGGGAGGAGCAGTAATCGGGAGGGGGGTGGGAGGCAGTAATATGGGGGAGGGGGATGGGGCAGTAATAGGGGGTGAGGGAGAGGTATGGGACAATAATGTGCGGGGGAGAGGGGAGAAAGGCAGTAATATGGCGGGGGAGGACGATAGGTTAGTAATATCGAGGAAATAGATGGCAACGATGAGGAGTGCAAAGGCTGGAAGTTTCCTTTTGAGACCTGGGGAGAGCATGACAGGACCTCGATATAAATAAGTTAATGAACTGTCTCAGGGTTGAAATCTGTCCCAAAAGTTTTGCACTTTGGAACTCCATGTTGGCATCTGGTAGGATAATGGGTTGTGGGAGCTCATTTAAAACCATCTCACAGCATACGCTGAAGCACTCTACTAACAAGTGTAAAGGTCAAGGCTACTATTGAATGACCATTTCCCAACAATTCCATTCACCGTTTATCCTGTCAGACCATTAGGCAGCCTGGAAATCTTTCCACTATTTTACATTACTCTTAAAGGAAAGACTGTCATTGTATGAAAGCATTAGGAGCTCTTATTTTGAAAATCTACACAGGCAATTTCAGATGAAGGAATTGCCTCTACTAATATCTTGCTTCGTGTCTGGAAACCAAAGCAAATTAAAGCAGATTTTTTTTCTTCAAACACTAAGAAAACACCAACATCAGCTGAGGCATTCGACATAAACTTAAGTCAGGATGAGCTTGTTTAGTTAGGTTCTGCCAGGTCAGGATCAAATGGAGATATTTGAAACACAGCTAATTAAAACTCTCTGCTTACTACAAAAACATCATAATGAAAATACTTGAAACCATCGCCAAAAAGAAGAAAAATATAAGGTTGATGCTAACCGTTACTCTATCAGCAGCACGTTTGCATTTCAAACATCCTTCAAACAGAACCAAATCCTGTTTAGTTCTGGTCTTTCCCCTGCACTCTTTCCATCAGCTGACAGTAAGTTTTTGAAATTAATTTCAAACCTACAAGCTCAGAGTCCATGTTCGTTTTATTAACTGAGCTACATGGTTGAAATTGTTGGCATCAATGTCAGCACATTGAAGATGAACATATTTGACCGCAGTTAGTTATTTTAAAAATGTCAATTAATATGTTTTCTTAGTTAAAAGCAGAATTTGAGCAGGACGTCTAAAAATGTTTAAATGTTTGAAATAGAAATTGCTGGAGAAACTCAGCAGATCTGGCAGCATCTGTGAAAAGAAAACAGAGTTAATGTTTTGGGTCCAGTGACCTTTCTTCAGAATAATGCTGGGCCAGCATTTATTGCACAAAAGGCAATAAAGAGTCAACCATATGGTGATGTGTCTGGAGTCACATGTAGGCCAGGCCAGGTAAGGACAGCAGATCTCCTTCTCTAAAGGACATGAGTGAACCAGATGGGTTTTTCTAACAATTGGCAAGAGTTTCATGATCATCATTAGACTCTTAATTTCAGGTTGGTTTATTGAATTCAAACCTCATGTTGGCAAATGTGTCCATTTTGGTGCAGTCACATCACTGATACAGGAAAAGTGAATGGCAACTTAACCTGCTTTTGGCACTGGTGATGGAGCTCCAAGGAATATTATGAGCAAGAACCATACAAGAGCTCACTGATCTAGTTCATACAGCGTCACAGGACATCTTCTATTGCTACATCACAGTCATGAAATTTGGGTTAATTAAGGAAAAGAACAAGCTGCAAAAGCAAAAATAAATAATCAACTAGAGAAGACTATTCTCAGTTGGTTGAGAACTAATCTGCCTGGGACACATTGGAATCAAAGTTTGGCAAGCAAGACTATAAAAGGATTAACAGGCCATAGATAAAGAGAAGATGGTTCAGGGACAGCTTAAGTATACTTTCATGAGAAGAAATGATGAGAAAGAACATCAGATGTCCCTTGATGATGAACAAGATGAAGATGAAGCAAAGGAAGGATTGAATGGCAGATGGTAGCCACAGAGGAAGCATGCAATAGACAGGGCTAAATTATGCCTCAACGCATCAGACTTAAGCTCTGTACTCTTGCCAAACCCCAGCATGAATGGTGGTAGACAGTTTAAAGACTAACAAGAGTAAGAGGATCCACAGATATCCCCAACCTCAATGATGAAAGAGCACAGCACATCAATGCAAACAACATGTCTGAAGCATTTGTAACCATCTTTCGTCAGAAGTGTCGAGTGAATGATCCATCTAGGCCTCCTCCGGACATCCCCAGCACTACAGATGCTGGTTTTCAACCAATTCACTTTATTCTACATGATATAGAGAAAAAGCTGGATGTGGCAAAGAGATGCTGGCAACATCTTAGCAATAATACTAAAGACTTATATTCCAGAAACAGCCATGCTCAGAGCTAAGCTGCTCTGGTAGAGCTACAAGGTTGGTACTTTGTTGGCAAAGTGGAAAATTACCATGACCTGTCCACAAAAAAAAAGAGAATAAATCCGACCTGAGCAAATACCACCCAGTAGGTCTACTCGCAACCATCAATGAAATAACGGAAGGTGTCAGCAACAGCAGCAAGTTTGGGTTCCATCAGCGTCACTCAGCTCCTTTTCTCATTACAGTCTTTGTTCAAACATGGACAACATAACCGAAGTGCAGTGGGGAGGTGATAGTGACTACCACAATCACAGAAAACTTACAGTGCAGCTCGAGGCCGTTTGAACCAACCAGTCTGCGTTAACTTTCCATAGACTATCCCACACCCACAACCTATTCCTGTAACCCTGCACTTACCATGGTTAAGCCACCTAACCTGCACATTCCTGGACACTACAGACATTCAGCATGCACCTAACCTGCACATCTTTGAACTGTGAGAGGAAACTGCAGAAACACACTCAAACACAGGGAGAATGTAAAAACTCCACACCGACAGTTGCCCGAGGGTGGAATCGAACCCAGGTCCGTACAGCTGTGAGCCAGCAGTGCTGAGTACTAAGCCACCTTGCCACCCTGACTACCCCCGACATCAAAGCAGCACTTGACAGAAGGGCAACAAGGATCCCATGCAAAACTGGAATAAATAGAAATCAAGGGCACAGTCTTTATAGTGCAAGCAAAATGGCTGTAGTTGTTACAAGTCAATCATCTCAGTCCCACAATATCTCTTCACGAGTATCTCAGGGTAGTGTCCTAGGTCCAACCACCTTCAGCTGCCTCATCAATGACTTCCCCTCCATCATAAGGTCAGAAAAGGGGATGTTCGCTAATGATTGCACGCTGTTCAGCACCATTCATGATTCGTCAGTTAGAAGTAGCTTGTGTTCCTAGAACTGCAAGAACTGGACAACATCCAGGCTTGGGCTGACAAGTGACAAGTAACGATCAGCATTTGCATCAAACGAGTGCCTGGAAATTTCTATTTTGAGCAAAACAGAACCTAACCGTTGTCATTTGATCTTCAGTGACACTGACATTGCTGAATCCCTCATTATCAACATTGATCAGTTTCTGAATTGGACCAAGCATATAAATAGTGGCTATGAGAGAAGGTCAGAGGCTAGGAATACCACTAGGAATACTCACTTCCTGACGCCTCATAACCTGTTCATCATCTGCATGGCACAAGTCAAGAGTGTGACAGAATACTCTCCATTTGCCCGGATGGGTTAGCTCCAACAACACACACAGAGTTCAACATCTTTGAGGATAAAGCAGTTCACCCATTGGTACCCCATCCAATGCCTACCCCAGAACACTGTTATAATTCATCAAAGCTCAAAGCTCATTCAGAAGCAGCTTGCGAACTGCCAAACTCTACCACCTAAAAGGACAGGAACAGCAGATGCATGGGAGCACACCTTCAAATCACACACTATCCTGACTTTGAATTCCATTGCTGTTCCTTCAATGCTGCTGAGTCAAAATCCTGGAAATCCCACCAGAATAGCATTGCAGCTGTACAACACCCCATGGACTGGAATGGTTTAAGAAGGCAGCTCTGCACCACCTTCGCAAATAGGGACTGAGTGCTGGCCTTGATGGAAATGCGCACATCCCCAGAATGAGTAATGACGATGACCTTTGGCACCTCTCTGCATGAAAGAGCTGCATGACAAGTGAAGTCACCATGGTGCTGTCAATTTAATCTCCATAGTTGGCATGCTTGAGGAACAATATTGGACTCAAAATACAGTCATGTGGACAAGTGTGCTTTAATCTGGGGATGCCAGTACAGTTTTGTTGCATATATGGACTTCCAAATGGCATTTGATAAAGTGGCACTGAACAAGTTTGCCAGTAAATTTGAAGCCAATGGAATAAAAGGAAGCATGGCAACATAGATACGAACTTGGCTAAAGGACAGGAAGCAAAGAGCACTGGAAAATATATTTTTTCAGTCTGAGAGATGGTGCATAGTGGTGTTCCCCTGCCATTGGCATTAAAAACACAGATTGTATTGATTAATTTTAGATTAATTACTTGGGCTCAGGTGTTCAGGCTACAACTAAAATTTTTTTCCGACACCACTTGCAAAGTGTAGCAAACGATGAGGAAGACTGTGACAGATTCCACAAAATGTGGATAGGGCAAAGGCACGGTGTGTAAAATTTTACACACAGCAGTCTGAAGTGATTTATTTTAACAGCAAGAAATGCAAGAGACAGTGTAAGCTAAAAAGTGCAATTCTGAAAGGAGTCCAAGAACAGAGAGCCATGGGGTGTATGTACATAACTCATTGAAGATGCAGGCTGTGTTGAGATGGTCGTTAAAAATAACTGATCCTGCATTTTATAAATAGAGACTCAAGTACAAAAGTGAGGAAATAATGATGAACCTTTCTAAAGCACTTTTTCAGCCATAAAAGATGTATTGTGTCCAATTCTGAATGCTGGCTTCAGAAACAATATCAAGGCTTTTAAGAAGCCAAAGAATAGATTTATTTGAATTCTTACAGGGATGAGGAGTGACTTCAGTTGTATGGCTAGACTGGAGAAACTAAAACTGCTCTCCTTGGAGAATAGAACATTAAGAGGAGATTTGACAAAGGCGTTCAAAATCAGAAGGGATTTTGACAGAATAGAGAGGAACTGTTTCTACTGGCAGAAGGCTCAAGTATCAGAGGTGACACAAGGGGAAAAAAAACCTTTTTAAGGCAGTGTATGGCTGATATCTGGAATGTACTGCCTGAAATGAGCTCGGGGCTTAAGACAAAAAGGGTGAAGGGTTATCGGAAAAGGGCTTATGAGCGGGATTAGCTGCATTGCTCCAGCACAAAAGTCCACGCAAAGTCGACGAGTCCAATGCCTTTCATCTGTGTTGTAATCATTCTATGGTTTAGTTTGGCATTATGATTGGCACAGACTGGTTGGACCCAGGGTCTGTTTCCACGCTGTATGACTCTATGACTGTGACTCTATAATTCAGCCATGACTGGCACAGCTCAGTTGGTAATATTCCCACCCAAGTTACAAAATTCTAGGCCCAGGTGCCACTCCACAGCCTGAGTTCAAAACTCAAGGCTGACACTCCATAATGCAGCACTGATGGAGTCTTGCACTGTCAGAGATGCTGTCTTTCAGGTGAGATATTAAACCAAGACAACATCTGTCTGTTCAGGTGGATGGAATAGATCCTGTTACACTGTTTCAAAGAAGAGTTGGGTGCCTGAGCCAACCTTTACTCCCCCAAATAAAGTCACGAAAACAGAATGTCATAGTACTGCTTGCAGGAATTTTCTGGTGTAAACTGGCTGCTATATTGCTCTCATTACAATATGTCAACACTTCAGAAATATCTCATTTAGACACCTAGTGGTTATGGAAAGCACTATATAAATACAAGTCTTTTTCTCACTTAGAAACCAGGAATAGGCCATTCGGCCCTCAATGCCTCTCTATCATTCAATAGATCCTAGGTCATCTGATGGTCATCTCAATTCCACTTTTCCGACTGTTCCACATAATCTCGGACTCTCTTGTAGATAAAAAAAACTGTCTAATTCGTCCATAAATGCATTCAATCACCCAGTCTCCATTGTTCACTGGAGAGAAGATTCCAGAAATTAACAATCTTTTGAGAGAGAAAACATCTTCCAATCTATATGTTAAATGGGAAATGCCTAATTCTGAAATTGTGCACAGTGGATCTGGATTGCCTCGTGAGGATAAATGTCCTCTCTGCATCTACTCTCTCATGTCCCTCAGAATCTTAAAAGTTTCAATAAGAAACCTCTCATTTTTCTTAACCTCATGAGTATAGGCCCAACCTTTCTGCATGAGACAACTCCCTCATTCCAGAAATCAACCTTGTCAACCTTCTCTGACCTGAGTAACCTCACCTTACCCTGATGTATATCCCTTCCTAATCTGAAACCTTCAGCCCCACAGCAATTTTGATGCCATCTGCATCAAAATGGCACTTATATTGACAACAACCTGCACTAATATAGCACTTCAGTCTGAGTCAAATGTCCCAATGATCCTAAGCAAATGAAGGAGACAAGCAAAGAGGTGACCATAAACTGATAGGAGAAATAGAGAGGCAGTGAGGAAATACGAAGGTGAAAACCTAAACAGCTGGAGGCTGTGGTAATATATCACAAATCCTCCAGAGTTGGAGGAATTCAGAGTTCTCAAAGTTTAGAGAGCTGGAGAACATTACAGAGATAGGGAGGGCTGGAAAACCAGGATGAGTATTTTAGAATTCAAACATTGGTGGCCTAGTGACCAAGCACAGGGTAGAAGGGTGAACGGAACTTGATCCAAGTTAGAACATAAACCCCTGTGTTTCAGACAAGCCCAAATTCTTGAAGGCAGCTTTCCAGGGGAGCAGTAAAACAATTGGGATTGGAGGTCAGCAAAGCACACCTAAGGTTTCAGCAGAAGATGAGTTGGTGAAAAGACAGAGAGGTGCTCTGAGAAATCCACGCAGTAGAATTACAGAACGATACAATTCAGAAGGAGCAACCTCCGTCCATTGTACTGGTGCCAATGGTAGGACTAGCCAATTAATCCCACACCTCTACTCTTCCACCAGAAACACAGAATTGTTGCACTGCAGGATGCCATTTGTCCCATTAAGTCTGAACTAGCATTTTAAATCATCATTTGACTTTGTGCCATTCTGCTGGGTTTTCCTCTTAACCCCCAAATATGGGTATTATTTAAATAATCACCAATTGAATACCTCACTTGAACCCATCTCCATCACATTTCCAGACAGTGCATTCCAGACCCAAGCGACTTGCTGTGTGAAAACATTTTTTCTCACGTCACATTGGTTCTTTTTTGTAAATTCCATTATATCTATGCCTTATTTCTTGATCCTTTTCTGGATGGGAACAGTTTTTTTTCCGATCCAATCTGTCCAGCTCCCTCATGATTTTGAATGCTTTTATCAAACCTCCTTTTATTACTTTCTTCTCCAAGAACATCTCCAATCTGTGCTCAAAACTATCGGCTCTCACCGTGGAACCATTCTCATAAACCTTTCTCTCTAATGCATTCACATCCTTCCTGTGAGCTAGGCACATACTCCAGTTGAGATCTAATTAGTGTGTTGTACAAGTTTAGCATAATTTCCTTGCTCCTGTATGTTATGCCATTAATAAAGCTAAAATATTGTATGCTTTTGCCCACAGTCCTGTAATCTGTTTCCTGCAGCCCTTTGAAAGGCCTATTCTAAATTGATATAACTCTACATGTTAAACAATATTGTTACCTTATGTCACTTCTGGTTCTTTTGCCAATCACCATTAACCCACCTCCTTTTGTTACTGTACTTTATGAAAACAGAAGCAGCCTCCTTTTGTTCGCTTTATCAAAAACATTTCATCATTTTGTCCAATCTCTTCTTCATTTCCTGCACTTCAAGGTGAATAATCTTCACTTCTCCAATCTCTCCATATAACTGAATTTTCTCACTCTTGGTACCCAGTCTTGCAACTCCCTCCTATATTGTCTCTCTGCCCTTTCTTCCTTCCGAAAGCATAGTTCCCAGAATTGAATACAGTGCTCCAGCTGAGACCAAAGTAGTCATTTATAAAGGTTGAGTATAACTCAATGCTTTCATATTATAATCATCTCCTTAGTTAAGCGAAGGATCCCCTAGGCTTTTGCTTAAAGTTTTCTCAACTTCTCCTGTCATATTCGAAGACTTGTGTACATACACACTCAAGTCTTTTTTGTTTCCCACAGTTTTGTGAAATCTATACTATTCAATGTATAGGAAGCCCCCGAATTATGAAAGCCCAACTTATGAATGTCATGTACTTGCAAACCGACCTCCAGCTTCTCATTTTTAAAAATTATTTTTGTTCTGACTTATTCTGTTCTTGAATTACGCACAAATTCAGCTTACGAACCGCGGAAAGAACAGAACTTGTTCGTAACCTGGGGACTTCCTGTACATTCCTCATTCTTCCTGCCAAACTTCCTGCCACTTCAAACTTTCGCCAGTTACATTCCAGTCCTCTTGTGTCTGTCCATTTCCTCAGTCTGCTCCCTCTTCTTGAAGCCTGTTGCTATCTGTAGTGTTTATGACATTTTCAGTGTTTTACATAATCGGTAAACTTTGAGATTATATCCTGTATATTCAAATATGGATCATTATTGTATACAAAAAGTGGACTTATTTGTCATGAACCAGACCACATCCCTTCAAAATATATTAAGAACCCCACTAGACTCTAACATTTTCTGATTTTCTATGTTCCAGAGCAATTTGATTGGTCAAACTACATCGATGTTAAGTAAAACACAATTTATTCAAACATTATAGTTAAAATACAACAAAAAAAGAGTAACTTGGAATAACCTAATTCTATTGGAAAACTTAACAGAACAGTAAACAGTAGACAGTAACTGCTCCAATATAGTAACATCCCATAAGTCCACCCTTGACAAAATTCAGAAAACAGATTGTCTCACATGTAGTTGTCCACATCTAAGTGGAAAGAACATCAAAAGACAATTTTGAGAGACAAACTGTAGCAGCTGGGAGGGAGTCACTGCTTTCCCAAACTCTGCTGAGACCCCAGCAATAGCTGCTGCTAAAAGCTAACTAAAAATCCTAGATCTGTGAGAGCTCGACCACACCCACTCAGACTACCTTTATTGTTCCAACTGTTTAAAAAAAAAACCCAAGGCTTCACAAGCTGTTTATTCTCCCATAGACTGATCATCACCTTTCCCCCAATCTCTCTCTCTAAAAGAAACCAGGACAAAACACACCTCTTAAAGCACAGCATCAACATATGTTGATTCTTGTGAAACTGCCTGCATACATCCTACCAGTCCAAGAAATGACTGTTCACTATTATATCCCTAAGTTAATTGATGAATCCATGAGGCCATTGTACCTTTAATCATATGAACTTTAATTTCACTAACAATGTATCACATAATACACTTGTTAAATGCCCTTTGAAAATCCAAATGTATATTGTAACATAACATGAACAACTATTTCCATTCCACTATTAAAAAAAACTCAACAAACTTCCCTTCAAAAATCCATGCTGACTTTCATTTATCGGTCAATATTTTGCCTAATGCCATTTTTTTTGGCTTGAAAATTTTCCTCATGACTGACATTAGGAGAGTGACCTTCAGTTACCTAGTTTATCCCCCTCTCCATTTTCAAACAGGGGTGTAACATTTGCAATCCCCTTCTCTTCTGGTGCCACATGCACATCCAAGGAGACTTGGAAGACTGTGTCCAGAGCCCCTGCATTTTCCATCCTGACTTTCCTCTGTAAGGTAGGGTGTTTCATATCCAGACACAGGCTGGGTCTTGTTTTGAGGACAATTAACCTTTTAATATCATACTTATATGTTTTAATATTTTAAACTTATCTAGTATCACAACTGCCTCCTCCTATACAAATGCTTTTGTAGAAAGCTCTTCTCTACAGAAGACAGATGGTAAATACTAACTTAACTAAAAAGCCATGCTCTTTTGCTCTACAAATATATCTTGAACAGGATATGCTACTTTTACCTACACATTTACTATTTCCAACTTTATAAAATACTTTTGGTTTCCCATTTACGTGAGCCACTAATCTATTCATGTCCCTCTCTTATTCCTTTCTGAAGATTTTATCTGCACTGTCTCTTTCTTCAGCTTGCTTCTCCCCTGTCTGATGAACCTTGCAATTGTCAAAAGCCTTTTATTGCTGTTTCAAAGGAGTTTTAGATTTGTACATGCATTCAGATTACCTCACGATTGAAAGTGTATTCAGTATGGTGGAATGTACTTGCGGAAGGATTCATATGTCTGAATGAACTAAGTGAGGCAATAAAAATTACATTTGCGTCATGTTATGAGAATAAACTGAAATGATGTCCTTTGCATATTGATTTAGGTGTTTGATTGCACTCTAACAATGCTCATTGACAGTAGGCATCAAAATTCAAATTAGCCGTTTCCTGTTCGTTGGTAAATTGAGGAAGGTCATCAGGATTAACTGACATCCCATGACTTCCTCACAATCAGGTGATTCATTTTGACATGAATTTCTATTTACTCGCTGCACTATGTCCAGCAAAGAAATGTATTTGTGACCATATGGTGGTGATTCATTAATTATATGACAGAATGCACCTTCATATATTAATAGAATCACAGAAGGAAATGACCTGCCAATTGTGCCTCTTTGAAACAGCGATCAAATTGTTCCCTTGCTCTTTTGCTATAGCTCTCCAATCATTTTTCCTTCTTATGTATTAACCCCATTCTCTTTTCTTTTTTGAATCTGCTTCCATCCTCCTTCCAGGCAGTAATCCCATGTCATAAGAACTGCCCAGGGAGAAAAATAATCCCCTTATGTCTGACCTCTGGTTCTTTTCCCAATCACCTTAACTCACTGTCTTGCGACCAGACAATGAAAAAAGGTTTGTCCTTTCTGTCTGAATTGTAACATCTTACGAGTAGAAAATATTGTATAAAATCATTAAAACGTGAGTTGAGGAGATATAGATCCCTCCTAACAGTTGTAGGAAAACCCTTGACATACTGTGAAAGACTGGTAGGTTTAAAACACAACCCCATTAATGTTGATCTATGCTTTCTTTATCTGAAAAAGGGCATTTATCAATGAGCAAGGTTATCATCTCAGCCACATTTATGATTTGAAATGCCTCAAGGGATATCTAATAAAAGGACAGAGAAAGGAATTTTCTCTGTAATGTTAGCATTTTTCTCACTTACATCTTTCTTGAATGCAGCTGTCATTTTGGACTTGGTGGATATGATTAAAAATGAAGGGGTATGGGGAGGAATCCAAGAGGCCATTTAAAATAAAAACAGAAAAGGATGGAAACATTGAGCCAGCATTTGTGGAGAAAAACAAAATAGTTAAAGATTTCAGGTTGATTACCTTTTATCTGAACTGGGAAAAGACAAGATAGAAATGCAATAGGTAATAAGCAAGAGAAAGGAGGAGAGAGCAGGAAGACCAAAAAGTCAAGTCTGTAACAAAAACATGGAGGGCAAGAGAGATCTCATGACAGAATGGCTTATTGTTATTGGATTCCAAGCCAACTGGTGAGATTGAAATCAAGATGCCTATACCTTTTCTTTTTGGAGAGAGTTTGTTGAATTTCTCAGACTTACACTTCGCATCTCACACCCAGGGTCACGGGCAATCCCTATTTATATATACACAGATAACTTAGAACCACTGACTGTTTCTCTTCCACTTAGATAAAGGGATTGGCAATATGGTTAACCAGACAATAACATGTATGGTACAGAAAGCATTTGCTTTGCTTTTGCTTTTGCTATGTGAAGGTGAATATTTTTAACTATTTGAAGACTTTCCAGTATGTGACAGTCCCATGTTGAACAAAGAGAAAGTGTTCAGCTACTCTGAACGTTAGGCAAAGTTTAGCAATCCCTTACACAGGATTGTATGAAGGGATGATGTTAAGGTTAGGTAATCTCCGTAGCTTAGTTCTTAAATGACAATATATGTGCAGCTGAATTGTCAATGAGGCATCTTTTTTGCCATAATTTCTTTTCCCATTTCCCCTTACCACATATAGAGTAAAAACTGCTGACTGACAATGCTTGACCATGTGTATAGCCTGGCTTTTAAAATGATACCAATGCTGGGAGGGAAGAGGTTAGATGGGATGAATGGGGCACTATAGAGGCAGAGTGTGTAGCTAATAAGGCAGGTTGCAGAGAATAAACTGAGAAATCCCATCAGGGCTCACGGAGAGAAAACCTCAATGAAACGTGCAAAAATTGACACTTAATCAATTTGAGACTAAACTGGTCAAAAGCAAATTTCTTGCTTTTGTATTCTATCACATTATATCGATAAAAGTAATTATTCCATTTACTTTTTTAGCCTCTTTCCTATACTATTCTATCACCTTCAACAATTTGTGCACAGTGATCCCCAGGCGTCCTTGTTCCTGAAGTCCTTTTAGAACTGTGCCCTTTATCTCCTGTTATCTCACTTCATTTTCCGGACCATAATGCATCACCACTTCTTTGCATTAAATTTCATCTACCACCAGATGGTCCCAGTCAATGAGCTTACAACCTTTTCAGGTCTGCCACTAACAGTTGGCAATACTTTCAAGTTTTGTGTTATCTGCAAATTTTCAATTCATGTCCTACATACCCAGATCTGGGCCATTGACATACAACAATAAAAACGTGTTTTTTTTTCAGTACCAACCACACAAAGGCACTACGTATAACTTTCTCCAGATTTGAAAACACCCATTTATCATCATTCTCTGTCGGCATTTGTGGAGCGAAAGCAGAGTTAATGTTTCAGGGCCAGTGACCATTCTTCAGATTAGTTCAATTTGGAAGAAGAATAACGGGACCCTAAACATTGACTCCAATTTCTCTCCACAGATGTTGCCAGACCTGCTGAGTTTCTCCAGATTTCTGATTCCTAGCATCTGCATTTTTTTTTGTATGACTGTTCTCTGCTTCCTGTCACTCTGTCAATTTCACAAATATACAAGTCTTTAACCCTTCATTCCACCAAAGCCAACACACTCTCCCAAACTGAAGCCAACTACAGAGCTCTACCGTACTCCTACTCTCATTCTCCATTACGTGAATGGAGTTTATTTGCTAACATCATAAGAGTTGCATTTGCTTCATTAGAATAACAGACAGCTTCCTGGTTCTCACAATTTCTCATGCGACAGCTATTGGCATCAATCCATGTTTAGGAACCAAGTTCTATATTGAGCCTAATGACAGCAAGTGCAACTGAAAGGAAAATGTCATGTGATCAGTTATCACATGAATTAACCATCCAAGGATATATCCAATGATACATAGCAAACTGAAATTCACTCCTGATGAAGGGCTCCTGCCCATAACATTGATTTTCCTGCTCCTCGGATGTTGCCTGACCTGCTGTGCTTTTCCAGCACCACTCTAATTTTGACTCTAATCTTTGGCACCAGCAGTCCTCACTTTCGCTAAACTGAAATCCAAGTTGGACTGATGGGAGTGTTATGGACCAGATCAGACCCCCCTAAGTTTTTTTAAAATGGCAGCATAGATGCTAACTTCTTTTATTTTAAAGGCAAATGGAAATAGTGTCCGTTCCCAATGCGATGTGATTGGTCAAACTACTTCGACGTTAAGCAAAACACAATTTATTTAAACACTATAGTTAAGATACAACCAAAGAAAAGAGGAATGGGTAATAACTTAACTCTATTGGAAACTTAACTAAATAATAGTTACAGTAACTATTACTAATTAACTGTTCAATATAGTAACATCCCATAAACAGACCCTTTGGTAAAAAGGCAAAATCAGATGGAGATTTTCACAAGCAGTTCTCCAATCCGGGAGGAACGAAATGTCAAGAGAAAATTCAGAGAGAGTAGCAGCCAGGAGACATTCACTGAAGCTTCCAGTTCTTTTGAAACCCGAACAGCTTCTGATGCTACTCAGAAATCCTGATCTGTGACAGCTGGCCACACTCATTCAGACTCCAGTTAAAAAAAAACCAAAGACCTCCCAAGCTGTACGTACAAGTGGCCTTAGCTAGCCACTCAGCACCTCTGCCTTATAACCTCTCTTCAAAACAAAACTTGGACAAGACAAACATGTAAGTACATGAGCTTGCATTCAGTTTACAAGAATTAGAAAGTTTTTTTTTGCTTGGGGGAAATCCGTTGTTTGGAAAGCTTTTGGTTTCAATTTGCAAAATTCCTGATGGAATTGAGATGTCTGAAACAGTTACTCCTAAGGAAAGGAGTTTGTGCAGGAGTATCAGGAAATAGGTTTCCCCAGTGTAAGGGTTTTAGTTGAATGCGCCAGATCAGAAATGTTTGGGTAGAAACCTGGAGAGGTTATTTGAAGCTAAGGAGATAGAAGCTCGATTGTGTGATTAACCAAGAAAAAGACATTCAAACTCTCAAAATTGGGAATTTAAAGCACCAGTGAAGTCAAACCTATTGATGCAATAGAGAAGAGAATTCTCCCTGATGCTTGAGTGCTACAATAGAATTTTGTTGGGATACATGGAATTATATTTTACTGGGTGCTTTGAAATCTTTCAAGTTGTATTATTTGTGGCTAATTTGGCTATTTCTGTTTTATCTGAATACCTTGTGTGTAATCAACATCTGTTAAAACTAAAGATACAGCATTGCATGCTTTTGCCTCAATGAAAGACCATCCTGTTAAAAAAAATGATCTATCAGTTCATTATCTGGGACCTGACTTATCCAGTAACAACATCAGCTGGGATCATTACACAGCCCATATGATGAAGGTGTCACCAAGTGTCAACTCAGAGTTCAGAGCGGAGGTTCTAGTTTATACTTCCCATGGCTGAAGCAGCGTTCAAATCCTGCAACTTTCCACTCCAAGGCAGGTATGCTTAAACCGAACACTTGTTCCAACAACTACATAGAAAAAAAAAGACTCTTCCTTTTCATGCTGCGCTTTTACAGCTGGGCTTTTGTTGCAGGTGCTACGTGACCAACATCTGGGATTAACTCCATGCCCTTTACATTATTAAATCCAAGTGCACACACCAATGATAAATTTCGAAGTCTAGATTTCTTTTTAATGGAAGCTAGTTCTCAGTACAAATGCCAGGAGCTGCCTCATGCATGGCTGTCTCTCACTTAAGAATAAAATGGCACCAGTCTAAAAATAACCCGAGGAGCAGAGTGATGACATGGTGTAGGAAGTACTGGATTCCAAAGGGTTGATCTCTCTCAATTGGAGCACAATATTTGAACATATAAGTAGCCTTAACACAGAACAGTCCCCTTTGGTTTTCACGATGAAACCATCAGCAGGTAAATAGATCTCTCTCTACAAAGTTTTGCAATAACTTAAGTAAGTCATTTTCAGCAAATAACTCATATTTTCCAGGCTGTGCATAAACATTATAAACAGGATAATGTGTTGTCAAGAGAACATTTTAGAATGTCGCTTATTTACTGTGGGAGCTATTAAGACAGCTTAGAGCGAGGATTGTGGGAAAAGAAATTCAGAGCCTAATAATGAAGATCGAGTGTACTGATATTTCGTTCAGATAAAAAATTATTTTCATTCATCAACACTGGCATTTGTTATAACCTCTAACAGAATCTGCTGGAGGAAATTAATGACTAAATACGGTACATTATGGGATTAATCATGCATCATCTCACCGCAGGCATACACTGACAAAGGGGCATTCCCACTGCATTAATACAATTGCTTTCCAGAAAATGTTGAGGACATAGCAACAAAAAGATACTGAAGTTGCACTGCTAGAGTGGCAACACAGATGTAGGAGGGGAGGGGAATATTAAGTCACTAACCAGCACAACAATCATACATGAGAAAAATGAGACACGGGTGCCATAGTGGTAGGTAGGAATGGACTGAATTTCTGTTCTGAGCAACTGTGAATAAAGACATGCATTGCATGGGAACCCAATCTAGTGACAGATTCCCAACATTAAGTCCTGAGATAACAAGTGGAAGCTTTAGTCTCAGAAAGCAAACAATGGAACTGGCCTGGAAATTTGTCTCGAGGCATTATGATGTGTGAAATTGTCAATGCTGGGATTGCAAACCAGAAACTGGATGGCTGCAATCCTACAGATTTCTACTTCCAGTCAAGTTGTCGTGAGCTGGGGATATCTGTCACTTTCAGAGGCAGCATCCCCGTGGACTAGCCTCCAATTTGATCGAGTTACCTTACCGGTAACTCCTCAGCCCTCGGATATTTGTGCAAGGAGAAAGGGAGGTTATTATGAATTGGACAAGTGAGAGTGAACTGCACTCCTAAAGGCATTTTATTCGAAAGCATTGAGAATAGCTCACCTGCTCCTACGCCACACCACTAATACATGTGAAACATTGAAATTCATCCTGGCAGATACTGGTTCAGCCATAGTAAATGTAGGTGGAGCTGAGCTGAATGTGCTTGGATCATATACTATTCAGGACTGGACTAATGATCCAGAACCCCAGGTAAATGCTCTAGGGACATGGGTTCAGATCCCACTAAGGTAAACGGTGAAATTTGAAATTAATAAAAATCAGAAATAATGAAAACCAGTTGATTGTTTCAAAGACACATCTGGCTCACAAATGTTTTTTTATGGAAGTGAATCTGCCATCCTTACTTGGTGTGGCCAACATGTGATGCCAGACCCACTGCAGTCTGGTTGACTCTAAACTGACCTCTGGACAATTTGGGATGGGCAATAAATATTGGCCTAGCCACAGAGACCCATGCTCTGTGAACCAATAATAAAGGGGTGTCCATGGGTCACAGGAAATAGTACTAAGTTACATCACCAAGCACTCTCTTTTATACTCAAGAACCATACTGTTCATCTGCAGTCTAGTTTACAAACTATTTAAGCACACTTAGCTTTGCAGAACAGCTTGTAACTATGGAGAAATGATGAAATATTGTAACATGCTTCAGAGTTTGAAAGCAAAATGTTGCAGGTTCTGGGAACACTGTATTAAGGCAGATGGTCAAAAGCTTGGTCAAAAACATGGGACTGAAAGAGCATCTTAAAAGAAAGAGATTTTGGGAACGGATTCCAAAGATGTAGCCGAAGCCACTGAAAGCAGCCACTAATGGGGAATCAATTAAAATCAAGGTCATTCAAACATTACAGGAGCACATACATATCAGAGGATTGTGGAGCTATCAGAGATGATAAAAGCTGTAAGGGATGAGGCCACAGGTAGATTTAAAACAAAGATGAGAATGTTGACATTGAGACATTGTTTAACTGGGAACCAATATAGATGAGCAAGTACAAGAGTAGCTGAAGGGGACTAGGGGCAGTTATGAGCTCAGCAAGAGTTTCAGATGATCTCAGGTTGTCAGGGGTTGAACTTGGGGAGCATGGCTGAGGGTGTGTCTAAATAGTCAATTGTTGAGGAACAAAAGGCACGAGTAAATGGTTTCATGACCAAATGAGTTGGGGGAGGGATAGAATAGGGCAGCGTCACAGATGTAGACGTAAGCTCTCTGAACAATGGTGCAGATGCTTGGAAGCTCATTCTGGAGCTAAAAATGATATCAAGGTGAGAACAGTTTCAAGAAAGAGGAATGCACATGAGACTGAAGGCAATGGCCTTGACTGTCTTCATATTTAACTGGAGGTGTCATGCATTCTCACTTCTGCTTTTGGAGTTATTTTTACCAGTGAATTGTTTAAGTTTGTAAATATTTGTGCATAGTCTGACACATGTGATAAGCTCAAGCAGCCAACTTGTGTGCAGCCTTCATGAGAATTTTCATCTTGCTGTCTAGCTTTACCATTGAGGAGGAACAAAGATTACAGACAAGTTCTCTTTTTCCAGCATTACTGAGTGTTGGACAGGCAGCCTGACAAGTTAGAGACAGGAAGGATGATGGTGAGGTAGAGCTGGGTGCCAATAATGTACATGTGTAAATTGATGCTATGTTTTCAGATGATATGCCAAGGGACAGCATGCTGGTGTGAATTAGGATTGGGCCAAGGAGCTTGTCATGAGGCACACCATATCGAACAATCCAGGAGCACACTAGCTTTTGGAGCGTTGCTCCTTCGTCAGCTCCTACCTGATGAAGGAGCATTGCTCCGAAAGCTAGTGTGCTTCCAATTAAACCTATTGGACTATAACCTGGTGTTGTGTGATTTTTAACTTTGTACACCCCAGTCCAACACCAGCATCTCCAAATCCAGGAGCAGTAAGAGAAACGATTGCAGTTGAATTTCTCACGACCATTATAATAACAAGACTGCAACTAAATATTTGCCATTTCATGCAGCCACAAGACAGTGGAGGAACATAGGGGACAGATGCTGGTGTGAGCTCCATTTGTATGGCACTTTCCTGATTGTTGCATGCGTGTAGACCTGCATGTTAGAGGGCACTTTACCAAGAGATTACTATCAGTAGGGAATGATGACACACTGGGCTTGATCACTCTCCCCGCACTGGGCTCGATCTCTCTCTCTCTCTCCCCACACTGGACTCAATCTCTCTCCCCACGCTGGGCTTGATCTTTTGTACTTCACACTGCTGCACTGTCATATTCCTCCCAGCCTCTCCTTACAGTCAACCACATATAGGCCAGACCGGGTAAGGATGGCAGTTGCCTTTCTGAAAGGATATTAGTGAAGCAGATTACTTTTTAGGATAATTGATAATGGATTCATGGTCATCATTAGATTTTTGGTGAAATCAAATTCCACCATCTGCCATGGCGTAATTTGAAGTTGGGTGCCAATCCAGACTCTGGATTAATTTTTCAGTGATAATACCATTAGGGCATCATCTCCACAGTGGGACTCAAATCACAGTTTGTTAGGCGGCTTGCATTACTTTACACATTACAATTTGAGAACTAGCCAGTGGTAACCAGCATTTGTATCAGTTACCATGTTAAAGGTTAATAAGTAAGAGTAGGAAGTGATATATTAGCATGGATAGTGGATTGTTTAATAGTGTGGCAGTAAAGAAGGGCAAATGAGTCATTTTCAAGTTGGCAGGCTGTAATAAATAAAGTGCTTCAAAGATCAGTGCTGAGCCTCACCTTTTTACAATCAATATTCATCACTTAGATGAAGAGAAAGAGTATACGTTATCCAAGTTGGCTGATAATATATGGTTAGGTGGAAATGTGAGTTATGAGAAGGATGCAAAGAGGTATGGTCAGGTTCAGTGGGAGGGTAAGAGGACAACAACTGGAGCCATAAGGTTGGGAAGTGTGAGGTTATTAATTTTGGTCATAAGAATAGAAAAACAGAATCTTTTAACGTGTGAATCTTCTCCCCATTAATATTCAGAGAGAGACTTGGAAGTACTCATGTGAGAAACACAAAAAGTTAGCTTGCAGCGACAGCAAGCAATTAGCAAGGCAAACGGCATGTTGGCTTATATTGTAAGGGGTTTGGAGTACAGGGATAATGAAATCTTGCTCTAATTGTACAGAGTTTTGGTGTGATTCTACAGTACATATTTAAAGAAGGATATAGTTATAATGGAAATTGTGCAACAAAGGTTTCTGAGTTTGGTACTTGGCAAGAGAGGGTTGTCATTTGATGAGAGATTGAGCACATTAGGACTATATGGTGTGGAGTTTAGAATACAAGAGATTTCATTCAAACACACAAAAGTCTATGGGTTGTCAAAGGGTTGGAAACTGAGAGGTTGCTTCCCCAGGCTGGGGCATCTAGAACACAGGGACATGATGGCAGGATAAGTGGACAATTGTTTATGACTCAGAGAAGAAGGAATTTCTCCTCCCAAAGGACTATGAATGTCTGGGTCCTCCACCCCAGAGGGTGGTGGGTGCTCCTCTGTTGAATTCATTTAACAAAAGAAACACAAAACAGATTTTCGGTCTCTCGGTGAATCAGTGGAAATGTGGGGATGAGTGAGACAGTAGAGTTAGTCCAAAGGCTAGTCAGGATAAGACTGAAAAGCAGAACGTGCTCAAGAAGAATACGTGATTGACTCTTGCGCTGATTTCTCATGTTCTTAATTCATTGTTGCAGCCCTCGGATGTTGAATTGTCCTGAGATGGGTTTATACACTAGAGATGGTGGCAATGAAGTCAACCCATGAAGCCTCAAGCAATCCTTTCAAAGACAGGGTTGACTTACATGACAAGTATGAAAGTGATCCACTGATGTGGGTGTGGATGGATGCCATTTTGAAATGTCATCGGCATCTGATACAAAAAGTGACTGTACAGTCAATTCTGCTATAACGCTGCTGTGCAATCCCTTGTTATAAGAAAATCGCATAATAAAAGTGGGTTGTCTGATACACAGGCTGACTCTGACACCGCAATCTAGAGTCAATGTTATTTTAATCCTGAGACATTGTAACCTTTAAAAATTCACACTTTAAAAATTCACACATTGTCAATTGGGTTATAATGAATTTAAATTAATGAAACAAACGCTATAGCAGAACAAACGGTTTCACAGCGCAGCCCATATAATCTGTTTGAACTTTAGTGCCCCATTATAAAGCAGCAGTCAATAAAATGCGTATTTGTAGGGTGAAAAATTGAGGCTCAGTACTAATGTGAGAACAGTACGCCTTATCTGGAAAGTGAGTATATGCAGAAGCATGGCTTTTGGCCTGGGAAAAAGTGGCATTGTCCGATACACAGGCTGACTCTGACACCAGAGTCAATGCTATTTTAATCCTGAGTCACCAGGGTGTCTGAGAGTCCTGTGATCATTTGCGCTGTCAAATCCTGCTTCCTGTTTCCAGTTTTGCCATGACAATGATGCGTTTGAAAAAGCTTGAGGCCTGCTGAGGGAATGCTGGTCCAAAGAATGACAAATTGAAACACATAATGAGCCTATGATGTGTCTTGGCATCGGGAAAAGGGGCTCCCAGTGGCTTTGTTGACAAGCTAAGAGAGAGAGAGAAATTTCACCTTAAAACAACCTTAAGCACATGACACTGCTGCATCTATGCCTCTCTTCCATTCTCTTTCCCATTTTTCCTGTCAACAGTGGCATTCATACTATTAATATGGTCACTAGGCAAAGTGTGAAGTTTCTCACAGAGTTTATTCCACGATTTGTTAGTATTTTCTCCCCATTCTTGGCAAACATATCCCATTTCAATGCACACCGATCTTGGATAAAGGCATCAATTTCCATCTAAAAGTCTTCTAGTGAAAGATTTCCTTCAGGTTCAAAATATTTGTCCTTCCTGATGACAGTGCTGCACAGTAGAAATAAAAACACGGCCAGAGAAAGCTCACAATGATCTCAAAGTTTCAAGAGCAGTGGGACTGTGGTATGGAGAGTTATGTTCATTGTCAGAGATTCAGTATTTCTTCATTAACCTCACTAACCTATTGTAAGGATAGACAGCAGTAAAAGAGATTGATTGAAATGTTAAAAAAGCTCGTACTGTATGTCTGCATTGAGGAAAGGATGACATTCATTTCCTGGACAAAAATCCAGCTCAATTCATCGAGCAAGGCTCTTCCACAATTGTCTGACATTGGACAATGATTAAACTGGGCGCATGTCTAGCAGTTGGCTCAGTAAAGCCCACGTATTTCTCAAGTCAGCCTATTTATTGTGGTGGGGTTTTCAAATTGTATTACTGCAAGTGTATCTGAGGCTGCAATTGAGACAACTAGTCAGAAAAGTGGCATTTAGTTTGTCTTCTCTGGAACGTTTGACACTGCTTTAGGATGCCAAGCAGAAGAGGGATGCTGGAAACATTAGCAGTCACACCTTCCTTCAATATTTGTTTAGAAGGCAGTTTGAATGCACTTTTAAGTACAGACGAATCTCACAATTGGATCATACTCAAAGACTCATGAGGGGAAGACCAAAATTTGCATTATTTACAGGTAGTTCTTCTATAATGCAATGGTTACGTACTCTGCAACACCGCATTGTAGAAACAGCACTCAAAGTGTTGGTGATGTAACTGCGTTACAGCCAACACACGTCTTGAAAATTCACACTTTAGAAACAATGTCTCCAATTTGTCAATCGGTTTATGGTGAATTCACTTTAAAGAAACAAGTGTTATAGCAGAATGATCTGTATTAGGTAAAAATGAAAGAGGAGACACTGCCAGTGATAACCTTGCACATAAAGTCCAAATGTGAAGAGTAGGTCATGGCCAGCAGCAACTAAGAACATGTCAGGAAAGTGGCACCTGGCAAGGTGCAGTGATTTGAAGCCCTAGTCCCCTTTTCACCTCAATCTCGCTTTGATCAGTTTGCTTTGCATGAACATGAAGGAAAGATAACATCCAGAGTGAGGCACAGCCTCACTGAGTATAAAACCCAGGGATCTTGGAGCAGTGTGGGATTTCAGTGCAGACAGGAAGTGGTGCTTTCTTTTGGCTTATGACTTGTAAGGTTTTTGTTAAAAGTAGGATATATTGAAGCCCAGGATTGGGGCACAGCACAAAACAAAGTGTGACGTTACAGGGAAACCATTTCATCTCTTATTAATAGTGCTACTCTACCACCTTTTCCATCCCTCCTCCCTCTATGAAAGGTCAATTATTCCTGAATGCTATGTTCCCTATTTAACTTTCTTGTAACTATGCTTCCATAATGGCTATGAGATCATATTCATTTACTTCAAATTGCTTCATCAGTTTATATACTTTATTCTGAATGTTGCATGTGTTGAAGTGCAAGACCTTTATTTCTATTATTGAATTTCCCTTTAATGGTTCCTTGGTGCAATGTGACATTGTAAATGGTTGTTGCTGCTAATTTGAGGATTGCACGTTGCTTTCAGATTAGAGATAAATAAAAGAAATAGCTTACAGATTAAAAACTAAAAGACCAGTAGGAAATTTTAAAAAAAACTAAGTAAATAACTTAGAGATGCCAGGCAAGGTGATGTATTGTACCTGCATGATGTGGGAGTTGGTGGACCCCACTGTGGTTCATAGTGACCACATCTGTAGCAAGTGTTGGTTGCTTGAGGAACTCCGGCTCAGAGTTGATGAGCTGGATTCTGTGCTTCAAACACTGCGACAAGGAGGGGGAGGGTTTCCGGGGAGGGTTTCCTGGATGCGATGTTTCAGGATCCAGTCATGCCCCTCAGATGAACTATTTGGTCAGTGGTCAGGAACAGTAGGGTGTGACTAATGAGCGAGGCAGGGAGGTGTAGCTGAAGGAGCCTCAGCCTTTGAGCTTGTCTAACAGGTTTGAGATTCTTGCTCCATGTGTGGATGAGAGTTGGAAATGTGGGGAGGATGAACAAACCGAGGTACAGGGAGCCATTTATAAGGAGGGAGCAAAGAGAAATGGAGCTGAAATCGGGGATAGTGTAGTCAGGGAAATAACTGCGTTTGCTGTGACCAGAAATGAGAGTCTGGAAGGCTGTATTACCTGCCTGGTGCCAGGGTTTAAGATATCTCATCTGGACCGCAAAGGAGCCTTCAGTGGGTGGGGAATGATCCAGTTGTCATGGTCCATGTAGGTACCAATGATATTGGTAGAATGAGGAAGGAGGTACTGCTGAAGGAATATGAGCAGCTTTGGGCTAAATTGAAAAGTAGAACCAGAAAAGACAATATACACTGAATTACTACCCGAGTCACAAGCTAATTAGCACAGTGTCAACAAGATTAAAGAGGCAAATGTATGGCTCAAGCGATTGATATCGGAGAAAAAGGTTCGAATTCATGGGACATTGGCACCAGTACTGGAAAAAAGGGGAGCTGTTCCGATGGGACAGAACCCACCTTAATCAGACTGGGACTAGAGTTCTGACAAATTACTTGTGCTTGAATAACTACAATTGTGGATAGGGCCTTCAACTAAATAGTGCGAGGGGTGAGTTCAGTTTCATAGAGGATTAGAAAATCAAAGGGAGAGGAGTAGGTAGGATTGCATGTTAATGATGGGGCTAATTGTTACCAGAAAATAAAAGGAAGGGACAAAATGTGTGAATATCACCTTGCACCATGGAACCATAAAAGGGAAATTCTATAAAAGAAATAAAGGTCTTGCACTTTAATACATGTAGCATTCAGAATAAAGTATACAGACTGATGAAGCAAAATGAAGTAAATGAATATAGTCTTATAGCCATTATGGAAACATAGTTGCAAAGAAGTCAAATCGGGGA
Organism: Chiloscyllium punctatum; assembly: GCF_047496795.1. NCBI lineage: Eukaryota > Metazoa > Chordata > Chondrichthyes > Orectolobiformes > Hemiscylliidae > Chiloscyllium > Chiloscyllium punctatum. The sequence goes on along the minus strand of NC_092763.1, from coordinate 19,449,832 downwards.
ACATAACATTCAGGAATAATTGACCTTTCATTGAGACAGGAGGGAAGAAAAGAGTAGTACTATGAATTAGAGATGAACTGAGGACATTTGTGAGAAATTATCTAGGCTCAGATGACGTACAGTCTTTTTGGGTGGAGGTAAAAATAAAGCAAGGGAAAGGCGATACCAGTATGTGTAGAGGATAGACCTTCAAACAGCAGCCACTCTGTCGGAAAGGCTATAAATCTACAAGTAATACGAGCATAGACAAAGCATACAGTGGTAATTGTGGCTGACCTTAATCATCATGTTGATTGGGTCAATCAAATTGGAAAGAGTAGCTGCGTCAATGAACTGTCAGAGTGTTTGAGGGATAGTTTCCCAAAGCAGTATGTCATGGAGCGAACCAAGGACCTGGTAATGAGACATGTTTCATAAATGACTTCAGCAAAAACTCCCTGAGGAAGTACTGGTCATAACATGATAGAATTTAATATTCAGTTCCAAGAGTGAGAAACCTGGGTGGGAAACAACTTATTTAACCCAAATAAAGGGAATTACAATGAAATGAGGACAGAGTCTATTAAAATGAACTCCAGATAGATTAGCAGCGATGAACGTAAGCAAGCAATCGCAGACATTTAAGGAAGTAATTCATGACTCTCAGATAAAGTATATCACAGTCAGGAGAAAGATTCTAAGAAACGGGTAAACTAACCATGGCTAACCAAGCTGAAATGAAAAGCATATAAGGAGGCTAAAGACTGCGATCACCCAAAACCTGGGATAAATTCAGAATCCTGCAAAAGAGCACTACAAAGATAAAGACAGAAAATAAACGAGAGCAACTAGCAAAGAATATAAGAAGTGGGGAACCAGGAAATGGCAGACGAGTTAAACAGATATTTCGCATCAGTTTTTACCTTGGCAGACACTTCGAATATCCCATTAATATGAAAGAGTATGTCGGAGGAACTAACTGCTATCGCCAACAATAGACAAGTCATATTATGCAATCGAATAGAGCTAAAGACAGATGTATCTCCTAGTCCTGATGGCTTGCATCCTTGGACCTTAAGAGAGGTCGCTAAAAAGATAGTGATTGAATTGACCTTATATTCCATGACATACATGTTAGATCAGCTATCTTTCTTGACACAACATCTTAATGGTACCAGCAGATGAGGAACATTAAGCTCCAATTGTATTCAATTTTGTTCTGCTCCCAGTTTTTAATCCTTTCCCTAAGTTTACAAGTGTGATGATGGTGTGCCTTTAAGAGAGATGTGTTCTGTCCCATTTCTCTGGCAGAATGGTGTCACAGTGGTGCTGAAATGTATCCTTCAGACAGGGAACTTGTACATAGTTTTGAGACCTCCCTGGGATTTTTTTAAAAGTAAGACAAAAGCACCATAAGTGGGCGGGGTGATGCTCACACAGAGCAAATTGACATTAGTTTTGCTTTCAGTTAGCTAGTGGGTTTTTTTTGTGGCTGCTGGAGCTGGGAGATTGAGTTCTCTGCTGCTCGCGTGAAGTCTTAGACAGACAGGCTTCCTCTTAAAAATCAAAAGGAGCAGATTGTTTCTTTCTACTGGACTGGAGAGAGATGGCATGTGAGAATATTAACTGCCGTAGAGTTGCCTTTGTTAAGGGTGTGTTTACGGGATGTTGCTTATATTGGAACAGTTGATGATGTGGGTTACATAAGACATTATCTGGTTAAGTATTTCAATAGAGTAAAGTTATGTCAAGTTTTCTTTTCGTTATGTTTTAACTGTGTTCGAATAATAAAGTGCATTTTGATTAAAGTTTTGTGATGGAAAAATTGATTCTTATTTGGAACATAGTGCTTTATGCTTGTCTTTTTAAAAAATATATATGTTAGAGTTTAGGCTAGCTCCATAATATACTTTGGGAGGTCTGGTCTGGTCCATAACAAAGGACAAAAGAGTTTTATATCCACAGCACTGCATGGATTCAGATGAATCCAGGGAAAAGGGGAGTCATCTTTCAAATGAAATGCTGTACTTGCAGTAAAATTAAGATATATTAAACTTATATTAATACATTAATCTTGTTTAAAAAATCTGGATCATGTTTCCTCTCAATCCTCTAAAGAAAGCGAATTTCTCTTCACAACTTAAGAGTACAAAGTCACAAAATTGACCTTGTTTCTCATTGTTTAATGCTGAACATGTCAATTCATCTTTTGACTTTAAAGGTCCTTCAAGATGACATGGTCCATAGGACCATCCCCTCATGATGTGACAGCAACCAATGAGGACTCAGCCATCAATTTCATGTTCCACCGTAATAAGGGCAGTCAATTGTTAGTACAGGCAAAAGTTAATTTTATCACAGAAACAACACCTACATGCAAAACATGTTCTGCATTTTGTATAAATCAATCCATCATACTCTAATTTAATAACCAGGAAAATAATTAATTTAGGTACCTACAGTTGACAGAAAAGTACACATGAAATATTGGTAGTCTCCTGACCAAGGGAATTGAATTATACTTACCAACCAGGTTGCACAACAGAAAACACATTTGTGAACTATGTCAAAAGAGATTGATGCCTATTTTCACGCAGGCCTTACCAATCTGTTAAACAATCATTTTTCCCCCTAGACTGTCTTGTCAAGAAGCTTCAGACCAATTACCAATAATTACCTCTTTTTGTACAATATCAAGTTTCAGCTGCATCACATAAGCATTGACATGTTTTGTATTTGTGACTGCAACATTCTCCCCTATACTGGTCGGCACTCTCTCATCTATTTCCTTCTGACGACCTCTATTGTAACAGTGTACTCTGATTTTACAATCTCTCAGCTATTTTATTGTTATCGCACAAACTTTAAAAACAGAGTTTAAAAATAAAAACTGTTTCACCTGCGAGGTTTATATCCACGACACTACATGGGCTCAGAGGGATCCAGGGAAGTCATCTTTCAAACCAAGTTTTGTATTTGCAGCAAAATTAATATATATCAAAATTATGTAAATGCATTAATTCTGTTTTAAAAATTGGAAACATGCCCTCTCTCAATCAAGGAATAATCTATATTAAAAATTCTAAATTGAATGAGGGTAATGTAAATGGAGCGAGAGAGGATTGAGTCAAAATGAAATACAACCAAAGCTGGAAAGTAAAAGGTGTACTGGAACAATGGAATAATTTGAGGAGGAATTATTTGAGATACAGGCTAAGTCTGCTCTAAGAGGGAAACACAGGAAAACTAAAGCTAGGACCTCTTTGATAAACAGTGAGATCGAGGTTATGGTGATGCTCAACAGTTAACATGGGTATCGATTCCACCCTCGAGTGACTGTCTTTGTGGATTAGATTACTTACAGTGTGGAAACAGGCCCTTCGGCCCAACAAGTCCACACCGACCCGCCAAAGCGCAACCCACCCAGACCCATTCCCCTACATTTACCCCTTCACCTAACACTACGGGCAATTTAGCATGGCCAATTCACCTGACCTGCACATTTTTGGATTGTGGGAGGAAACCGGAGCTCCCGGAGGAAACCCACATAGACACGGGGAGAATGTGCAAACTCCACACAGAGAGTCGCCTGAGGCAGGAATTGAACCCGGGTCTCTGGCGCTGTGAGGCAGCAGTGCTAACCCACTGTGCCACCGTGCCGCCCACAAAAAGTTTGCACATTCTCCCCATATCTCCAAGGGTTTCCTCTGGGTGCTCTGGTTTCCTCCCACAGTTGGAAGATATGCAGGTTTGGTGGATCGGCCAAAGGAAATACAGGGATAGGGTGGGGGTTAGGTCTGGGTGGGATGCTCTTTGGAGAAGTGGCGTAAATTCAATGGGCTGAATGGTCTGCTTCTACGCTGTAGTGAATCTATGAGCAGGCTAAAGGCTGGGAATCCTGTACTAAATTTCTCACTTCGCCATCTATACAGCACAAGTGAGGAGTGTGATGGAATACTCCCCACTTGCCTGGATGAGCGCAACTCCAACAACACTCAAGAAGCTCGACATCATTCAAAACGAAGCAGTCTGCTTGACTGGCCATGATGTGGAGGTGCTGGAGTTAGATTGGGATGGATTGCTTGACTGTCATCACATCTATAATTTACTACTTTACTCCCTTCTATGAAAAAAAAGCGAATAGATTGCATGGCAGATGAATTCTTTAGGTGAGAAATTGTCCAAATATAATAGGTCGGAGTGGGACATGAAGGGGAAAGTATGGCTAACATAGGGAGAACATGAAAACACACTGGAAGTTAACAATAAAAGGAACAGTTGAAGGCAAAGCAGTTTAGTTCCAAGTTAGAATGGTGTGGGGCTTGATATGAATGCACAGGTGGTGGTGTTCCCTTGCATTTGTTGCCACTGTCCTTCTAGGTGTTAGAGGTCATGACTTTGCAAGGTACTATTAATGTAGTGCATCTTAGAGACAGTACACACTGCTGCCACTGAGCATCAACGGTGAAGGGAGTAAAGTAATAAGTTATAGGTGTGATGGCAGTCAAGCAATCCAGCCCAGTTTAACACCAGCACCTCCACATCATGGCCAGTCAAGCAGATTGCTTCATTTTGGATGATGTCGAGCTTCTTGAGTGTTGTTGGAGTTGCGCTCATCCAGGCAAGTGGGGGGTATTCCATCACACTCCTCACTTGTGCTGTATAGATGGCGAAGTGAGAAATTTGGTATGGGATTCCCAGCCTTTAACTTGCTCTTCAGCCATAGCATTTATATGGCTGGTTCAATTCAGTTCCTAATCAATGGACATCCCAAGGACTTCGAAGTAAGAAATTCAGCAGTAGTAATGTCATTGAAGGTCAAGGTGAAATGATGGATTCTTTAGTCTTGTCTTATGATGGAGAGTAGTTCAATAATGAAGCAGCTGCAGATGATTGGGCCCAGGACAGTACTCTGAGGAATTCTAATAGAGATGTCCTGGAGTTGAGATGATTGACCTCCAACAATCAGAATTATCTTCCTTTATCCCATTTATAACTCCAACAGAGAGAGTTTCCCTCTGCTTCCCATTGATTCCTGTTTTGCTTGGGCTTCTTTTTGCCACACCCAGTCAAATATACCCTGCACTTCTAGGGCAGTCACTCTCACCTCACGTCTGTAGTTCAGCTCTTTCATCCATATTTGGACCAAGGTTGTTATGATGTCAGGAGCTGGGTGGCCCTGGCAGGTTCTGTAGTGAGCATTAGTGAGCTAGAATATTGCTAAGCAGATACTGTTTTATGGCTTTGTTCACAACACCTCATATCACTTTGGAGAGTAGACTGATGGTGCAATAATCAGCTGGATTGCATTTGTTCTGCTTTTTGTGGACAAAAAGCATGCCTGAGCAATTTTCCATGGGGTTGTAGCTATACTAGTCATCTTGGCTAGAAGCTAAGCTGGTTCTGGATCACAAGTCTTCAATACCATTGCCAAAACGATGTCAGGGCCCACAGCCTTTGCAGTATCCACTGTCTCCAGCAGTTTCTTAAATCTGTGTGCAGTGAATCGAATTGGCTGTGGATCGGTGATGCTGGGGACTTTGAAGAGGGATTCATAAATTATTTACTCTTTGGCTAATAAGTAATTTTCAAGAAATAGAAATGGAATTTTAAAATGCATGTAATTAAAAACACAGTATAATAAATGTTTGACTGAAGTCATTGAAGTTTCGTATGTGCTGATAAATTTGATGATTGTGACAAAAATCATTCATTTCTTGCTCTGCAAAACAGATTCCAGTCAAGAAACTGGGTGGTTCAATGCAGTAGTATTTGTAGAATAAAAGATTAGTCTTTTTCTCGTGAGACCCATTCAAATGCAGAACTGATGTGAAGTTAATGTGTTAATGGGCAAACATAGGAGTCAGACCATCTTAAATCCATTCCTCGAGGGTCAAATATTTTCTTAAGGATAGTAGGAATAAAGCTTAATTTCACTGCCAGGCCCCAATAGGAATGAAAGGAGGAATCAAATTTGTATCTGATACAGTTAAAAGATATTTTGTTGTAATCGCACATGAGGTTATAAGAGATCACAATTTAACTCCACATGTTACGTGCAAGTGAAACAAAATGGAAGGGATTTCTTTGCTTCTCAAGTTGTTGCAAACTGAACACCATTATTCTAGCATGGTATCAAACAGTGCAATTTGTTTTATTTTGCATTTGCAATGGTCTTATCTTTGGGGCTATTGAATTGATGGTAATTGTATATTTAAAAACATTTCTGCTTCATGCCTCCGTCAGAGGGTTTCTTACGAGGATATACACACTTGCATTTTAGTTCATTGCTATGGTATCTCTGTTTTGTCTTGCTTCACTATGGATCTTGCCACTCCATGATACAATTTCCCATTTCCTAAATTCTGACAGGCTGTTACTCAGACATTAACAGCGGCAGTTATGTACAACAGTCCCAATCTATGAGTACTCTGCCCAAAGGATCGTTGGTGGATCATTGGCTGTTGATGCTTCACCCTGACCTGTTTTTAATGTCAGTTTTTGTCCGTAGTGGCTTGCCATGGCCTTCCACTCACAGAAAATGGGGGAAGACATCGCAAGTCACCCTCAGACAGAACAGGAATCAAACCAACCTTGTGAGCATTACCACATTGTGGTACTGGTAGCTGAGTTAGCCAGTTCCCCTTAGAACAACCAGCACCTAAAACTAAACTTGCTGTAAATCCAAATCACATATTGTGTAATAGTACCATTTTCAGAAAACAAAATTGCAATTTTCAAGAAACACTGTGAGACCAATTAAACTGAGAAAAGCACACAAATGTTACAGTGCTTTATTGCCAGCACCGAAGGTAGATCTGATGAATGGCCTGATCTCAGTGTTCTGTAATGTTATATTTCATGTATTAATATTTCATACAAAGCAGTTGGAGCAGATGATCTCATATAATCAATACAAGAATGGGGTTTAAAAATATTTATTATTCATGTATTAATGATGCCAAAAGGAGATCAATAAAGCCTGTACAATTACTATGCTCCTGCCCTTTTTATTCTCAAATCATCGTTTCATTTACTTTTGTGACTGCCAAATTAATTCATCACACATGGTAAAAAGACATCAGGAGATCTTGAAGATTAACAAATTGTCAGGTGAAAGCCTGAAAGTTGGAGGTATCCCTGACTGTAACTCTCACTCAGATACATTCTGCAGACTCAGTGTCAGCAACAACTTCCTTAAGCAAACCATTGTTCTTTTTATATGGTCAATCTCTGGCAAAGTCACGATCCCATGAGTTTCATAGCAACTTCCAGCACCAGTTTTTGACTTTTTGGAAACATCATGAGTCTTCACACTTATTGCATGTTAAATTTATCCAACAATTGGTATAATTGGGAAGAGATGAGCAGTAGCAATTTTAAAATAAAACATTCGTATGCAATAATTTACAGTTTACGGGAAAAGAATTAAATTATTTATCTCAATTGCACCAGATGGGCTATCATCCACAAGACGTAGATTGCTTGCCAGCTAAGGCCATCCATTTTGTTGGTTCAATTGATTCCAAATTAATTTGATTTTATATGGGTCATAAACCTTTTGCTATTATACAATAGAAGCAGCCCTACAGTGTAGAAACAGGCCTTTTGGCCCAACCCGACCGTCCAAAGAGTATCCCACCCAAACCTATTCCCCAACCCTACTACTCTACATTTAACCCTGACTAATGTACCTAACCTACACATCTCTGAAACACTATGGGCAATTTAGCACAGCCAATTCAACTAACCTGCACATCTTTGGACTGTGTGAGAAAACAGAGCACCCAGAGGAGACCCACACAGACATAGGGAGAATGTACACACTCCAAAAAGACAGTTGCCCGAGGCTGGACTTGAACCCAGGCCCCTGGCACTGTGAGGGAGCAGCGCTAACTACTGAGCCACCGTGCCACCTATTATTTTACCAGTTTAACCATAAACCCAGTGGTAATGGAAGCAACCTCATCATTCACTTTTCATGGGCTTCTAACAGCCAAAACTTGAAGTAGATGATGATTTCCAATACAAAAATATTAAATGTTTAGACTTCTGATTGGATCTGTGTTAGTTTCTCACTAACAACATTTCCATCCTTAATTTTGGTTCAGAAATTGCTGACTAGTTACACCCATTAGTTACAACACCCCATTATCAATTGGTCAATTTCGGGCAATTAAGAAATATGCAAAGTGTTCAGAATTTCAGCAACATGCTGGGCAACTAATACTATTCACTGGTAGTCTTAACAAACATTTGTGAAAGTTTGGAGTTCTGAGGAAAGGTCACTGGTCCAGAAATATTAACTCTGACTTGTCTCCACAGATGCTGTCAGACCTGCTGAGCTTTTCCAGCAATTTCTGTTTATGTGTCAGTGAAAGTATGTTGTTCCCACAAGGCTCTCTATTGAGTTTAATGGCAATCTGAAATTGCAAAATTTAAGATGTCATTTCTATTTATTTCCACTCTAACCACTGACAATGTTGCAGAGGACCCTGGCCATGTCTTGTCCTAAAATCACACAACACCAGGTTTTTAACTTTGTCCACCCCAGTCCAACACCAGCACTTCCACATCTTGTCCTGACATAACATTCATCCTTGGAGTTTCATTGCAGCAGGTAGTGAATTACATGTAGAAGTGTTTTTATCTGTCAGGACAGTCTTTTGCAATTTGTTACCCAAAGTCCTATTGGGTAACAACAACTGACATTCAAAAGTCAATTGCATTTGAACCTTTTGCAATTTGTTATCCATAGTCCTATTGGGTTACTTTTGACATTCAAAAATCAAATGCATTTAAACAAAATTAGATTTATTTCAGAAAATAACATTTTGGGATACAATTTAAGAGTATAATGAAACATGACATTCCGTAAATTGGTTCGGGGTCAAGACAAATCCAACAATTTTCAAACCATTAATGATTTCCCTTCTTTTTCCTTTATTTTTTCATGTTTCCTACCTTTTCTTTTCCTTCCTATTCTTAGTTAATTCACTCTCTGTCCCTCTCTTTATTGTCCTTTCCCTCTATATTTCATTTTACTCTAATTCAACCTACTTCATTGTTTGTTCTTTCCCTGTTGTGGATCCTATTTCATTCTGTTCTTTTTTCTATACATGGTTCAGCCTGGTCTTCATCCATAGCTCTCTCCCCATTGAGTCAGAAGCTTATGGGTTCAAGTTGGGAGCACAGTGGCTCAGTGGTTAGCACTGCTGCCTCACAGCGCCAAGGACCCAGGTTCAATTCCCACCTCAGGCAACTGTCTGTGTGGAGTTTGTACATTCTCCCGTGTCTGCGTGGGTTTCCTCTAGGTGCTCCGGTTTCCTCCCACAGCACAAAGACGTGCAGGTTAGGTGACTTGGCCATGCTAATTTGCCCGTAGTGTTAGGTGCATTAGTCAGGGGTGAATGTAGGGGAATGGGTCTTGGGTAGGTTAATCGTCGGTGTGGACTTGTTGGGCTCAAGGGCCTGTTTCCACACTGTAGGGAATCTAATCTAATCAAGTTCCACTGATCATTAAAATTTCACACTGTTACTCCAATGCACTACTGAGGAAACAACGTACTGTCAGAGGTACTGGCTCTTAGATGAGGTGTTAAACTGAGGTCCTGCACACTTTGCAAATAAACATAAGAGATCCATTGACACACATTTGAAGGAGAGAAGGGAGCTCTCCCAGCATCCTGGCCATTACATAATCCTAAATCAACTCAGCAAAAATGATGAACTGGTTGATATCTCTTGTCTGTTTTGTGGTAGTTTGTTGTGTCCAAATTTGGCTTGACTGTAGTATCCTCATGGTCCAATGTGTTCCTATTGTACAGTGGGAGGTCCAAAAGGCTAGATTTAACTATTGCTCGCATTTTTGAAATACCTGAACCATCCAAGATAACCTGAAGTAGGGTGTGCATATTTCAAGGCTGAAATTGGAGACCCCTTTACATTAACACTCACTATTCAGCGAGTATTGATTTGATCACGGTACCCATTATCCTGCAGGACAGCTTTGATGCACCTTGTTTCATCAAGCTTGTATCGCAAGTAAATATCCCAGGTCCTGTTTATGAGATCATTGATGAGAAACAACGTCCCCAATTTGTCAGTCGCATTAAAGCAAATTTGACGAAACGGATGTTATAACAGAACAACCAGCATTAATTAGCTCATCCCTTTGGATGTTTACAACGGCTGCCTGTAGTAAAGCAGCAAAACCTGAGAACAAAGTCTAGTGTCAGATGTGATGCCATGATTAGACAGCACTTGCGGAACAATCCCAAATGTGCTGGGAATTACCTTGATAACCAATTAAGATTATGAGTCAGGATTAGAATGTAGCTCAGTGATGCTCCTCGGAGTATACAAGCAGAAATCTCCTACACTTGAGTAATGTGGTCAATGGTGAGAGATGGGGAAATGTATGGCAAAATTGAAAGAATGCGAATCACAACATTAAAAAAATTCTCAACCTTCCCTTTAAGGTTTCAGCGGTAGTTTCTGAATTTCACATACAAACAGATTTTACAATGAAGAAGGAGGATATTCAGCCCATTGTGTCTTCACTGGCTCATTAAGTGATTGTCATTACTGAGTGCTAATCTCCCACTTTTTCCCCATATCTTTGCACAATATTTCTATCAAAATAATCATTCTCTTGAATGCCTCAATTGATCCTGCCTACACCACAGTTCTCGGTAGTACATTCCATATCCTAACTACTCATTCATTGAAGACTTTTTTTTCATCACTTCACACTTTCTTCTCTTGCAGATCACTTTCAAATTTTTTCTTTGCATGGTAAGAACTGAATGTCATATTTCCATGCATTTGAATGTCAGTATTAGCCAATTCCCCATCTCATTTTAAACAATTACCTGTTGGATGCAGTTCACCATGTTCTCCTCTGGGGCTCTAATTAATGGCCCTACACCAACAATGCCCTTGAATGCTGCATGGATAGTGCCCTCCTCTATGTTTCGTCCATCAAAGTTGGCATCAGCAAACTACCACCTTTCTCACATTTTCATGGCTGGTTTTGGACCAGTTCAGTACACTATTTCAGCCCTTCAGGACTTCACTTTAGGGCTCAGGGACACTTGTGATGGGCTCCACCTGGGTCACTTTGTGGACAGGGACACACAACCACCTCATGCATCTACACAGGATGCAGCTTATGGTCCTTAGATTCATTTCGTAGCACTCACTCATCTTGTGCTGACTTGGAGCTGCAAGGCTCTGGGGATTGCACAGGTTTTTAGCAAGACATTGGCTATGGAGGATGATGTAGGGGAAACGTTTGAGTGGAGATACTGCATCAATAGTGAGGTTGGCCATCAGTGAGAGCTAGTGAGGTTTATGTGCAGTGGCAGGGGTCAAACGAGTGCAAGATAGCAGAAAGGAGATAGTAACAGCCACCCTGGGGAGCAAAGAAGAAGATTTACCATCTTCCCACACTGCTGTGCCTTCTGTCCAATCCCTGGAGATACCACTGACATGGACCACTCTCCATGTCCAGGCCAGTGTGTTTGGTGCATTGGTGTCCTCCATTGCTCTGCTGAATGGAGGCTAGTCCTCCTCTTAAGCATCTTATCCACCAGGACGTTCAGGTTCCTACCTGGAAAGCAGGGTGCCAATTTCTCTTTGAGACATTTCGCTTCCCTTCTGGTGAGATAGTATCTGGCTTGCAGCATCTAAAATGCTGGGCAGCTGAGGGCAAAACATGACACCTTGCTGCTTGAATGATGGAAGGCTCCAGAGGCAGCAGGGATTTTGTCCCTTGTGGTACACGGTAGACTGAGAAGGACAGCAAAGAGTTTGGTTAAATAATTAATGAGGCAAGGAACAGAAGACTGCATGAAAAAAGTCACTGTGAATTGCGGCAGGACAACTGCTATGAAGCTCCCTTAAAAATTAGCTAAAATCTGGGATAATCTTGCTCTACATAGAGTCGTACAAATGCAGGACTTGACCCTCACAGGAAAATGAAACATAGAGGCATAGAGTCATAGAGATGTACAGCATGGAAACAGACCCTTCGGTCCAACCCATCCATGCCGACCAGATATACCAACCCAATCTAGTCCCACCTGCCAGCACCTAGCCCATATCCATCCAAACCCTTCCTATTCATATACCCATCCAAATGCCTCTTAAATGTTGCAATTGTACCAGCCTCCACCACTTCCTCTGGCAGCTCATTCCATACACGTACCACCCTCAGCGTAAAAGATTTGCCCCTTAGGTCTCTTTTATATCTTTCCCCCTCACCCAAAACCTATGCCCTCTAGTTCATGTTTAAAACTAGCCCCAATTTCAAATTTAACAAAAACCTGAGTTCCCTACGGCATTTCCAATAATAAAGTCTCGATCAGGGTCGACTTTCTAACCAATCAGTATTTATTCTCATACAGTACAATTAGTTGCTCTCTCTGAAACGTGACATCTTTGTGTCAGGACCCGTAACGTTAATTCTGATTTCTCTCCACAGATGCTGCCAGACCTGCTGAGTTTTTTCCAGCAATTTCTGTTTTCATTTCAGCATAGGGTGATAAGAAACTCCTCCAATTAAACACTGGACATTTTCTTGCACAGTGAATGAATAGATGACACTAGTCAAAATCATACTCTCAAGGGAAAAGGCTAAAGGTTTCTTCTCTAGTAAAGGCCTCTTCAGCAATGAGACACCAGTCTTACTATTTGTGCCATTTTAATTAAATTCTTCAAGCAAAAGGTCTGACAGAACAACTACATCCTTGAATGTTGTGAAGAAAAAGATTCAAAGGGAGACAAAGCACGAGGCAAAATATTTTTTAAGTGAAGGTGAAACACTGGATTCAAAGGTTTCAGTGTTTCATTTCCAATCAGCAACAACCATTTCCCCATCTTTTAAACTGCACCACACATTCAGAAGGATAAGGAAAACATCTTTTTAAAATTATTGGTTACAGTCAATAATGAGGGTTACTCTTGCCTTTTGAAATGAATCGGAATCTCACTTTCCATGATTTATTCTGATAGGGAACAGGAGCATAGCAAAAGCTAGTCATCCAGGGGCTAAGCTAGGAAACTGCTGCACACACAGTAACCGGAATTCTGTGGCAGACAGGATTAATTCATTAGTCTATAATTTTTTTTAGTACTGGGCATCATAAGCCAATCATAACTACATACATGTTAAATAGGGGACACAGCATGTGATAGACTGAGATAAGCAATCCCCACAAGCTAACGATCAGATCAAAGTGTTGCAGTGTAATTACATCCAGTCGTGACGGCCAGGAGGCAATTTTAACCATGAGCAGAATATTAAGAAGCTGTTGTCATTGGACTTGTCGTGTAGTGGCATTGTCCCTTCCTCAGAGACAAGAAGATCCGGCTTCAAGTTCCACCTGCTCCAGAAGTGTGTAATGTTATGGACTAAACCAAACCCCCTCAAAATATATTCAGAACATAGTTTTAAAATAAGAAGATGTTAGGGTTTTGTCTAAGTGTAAAATGTTGCGTACCAGATGCAATTTGGTTGGTCAACTACTTTATTTTTACATTACCATTAAAATAGAGACAAAATAAAATGAAAAGAATTAGCTCGATTGTAACTATATTGAAATGCTTAACAAAATAATAAATGTACTAACTACTACTAATTAACTGTTCCAGTATAGTAACATCTCATAAACACATCCTTTTGAAAAGGCACATTCAATAAAGTAGATTGTATCACAGTCCAGGAGGAAAAACATCAAGAGAATACTCAGAGAGAGAATAGCAGGGAAAGATGTACTTTAGCTTTTAAATCCAGCTTCAAAACACAGCTGTTACTGAAAAACTAAAACTAAAAATCCTGGCTCTGTGGGAGCTTGCCCCCACCCATTCGGGCTGCTTCTATTGTTCCAACCTTAGAAAAAAAAACAAGGCCTCACAAAATCCAAGTTTACTTTATGGGCTTTGAAGTAGACCAATTAGCACTTCTGATCTCAACCTTTCTTTGTCAAAAAAATCAGAACAAATGCACTCTTAAAGCCATATCATCATCACAGTAATAACATCTCTGAACACGGTTGATTGGAAAAGGTCTAAGTTGATGTCGTTGAAAGCACCATCAGGTCACACTTATTCTCTAATAATCTGCCCAGCTTGAATTTTGCCAGGCAGCTCAGCTCCTGTCTTCATTAAAGCATAAATCCAAACATGGACAAAAAAAATCTGCATTGCAGAAGTGAAATGTGAATGAAATTCTCTTAATATTAGGGTGGCATTTAACAGTAGCTGAGATCAAGAGCTCTATGTAAAATTAAACTCAATGAGAAGCTGGGGGGAAAGCTTTTCATTGTCATACCTGGCTCAAAAAAAGGTGGTTGTGGTTATTAAATGGCAATTGGGTCTTCTGCAGGAGATCCTCAAGGGAATGTACGAGGCCTAACTATCTTCAATTGCTTCATCAATTGTCTTCTCTCCATCACAATGTCAGAAACTGGGAATAGTCACTGATGATTGCACACTATGCACTACTCCTTAGATACTGAAGCAGCCCTCGTTGACACTGCAGCAAGACCTGGACAATACCCAGGCTTCTGTTGATAGGAGTCAAAAAGTGTGGTGCTGGAAAAATACAGCAGGTCAGGCAGAATCCGAGGAGCAGGAGAGTCAACATTTTGGGCATAAGCCCTTCATCAGGAATGTGCCCCAGACCACATTTATTTCCAACACCACATGTTTTGACTTCTGTTGATAGGTGGCAAGCAACATTCATATCTCACAAATGTCAAGCAACGACTATCTCTAACAAGAGAGAATCTAACCATCACCCCTTAGTATTCAAAGGTGTTACATTCGCTGAATCTTCACCAATCTCCTGGCATCACTATTAACCAGAAATTGAACTGGACCAGCTGTATGATTGTAATGACTCCAAAGGTAGGTCAGCAGTTCTGTGGCAACGAACTCACCTTTTGCCTCACAAAGCCTCTTCACAATCTAGGAAATGTAGTTAGGAATGTGATGGAATATTCTCCACTTCCCTGGATTGGTGGAGTTCCAACAACACTCAAAAGGTATAGCATCATGCAGGGGAAAGTAGTGCATTTGACTGGCACCATGTTCACTGCCTTGTTATTCACTCCATTTTGCAATGAGGCCTAATGGGATCAGTGTGCAACATAGATAAGATGCACTGCCAGCAAATCACTAAGCCTCTGTGAATAACACCTTCCAAAGCTCAAACCTCAAAGGTCAAGGGTAGAAGACTCATGGGAACATCACCACCATCAAGTTCCACTCCAAGCCAGGTACATCCTTCCTTTGACCAGTCCATGTAGCACAGTGGCTCTGTGGTTAGCACTGCTGCCTCACAGCATCAGGAACCTGGGTTTGACTCCACTCACAGGCGACTGTCTGTGTGAAGTTGGCACATTGTCTGTATGAGTTTCCTCCACATTCTCAGGATTCCTTCCCCAATCCAAAGGTGTGTGGATTAGGTGGACTGGCCATGCTAAATTGCCTGATAGTGTCCAGGGATGTGTAGGGTAGGTGGATTAACCATGGGAAATGCAGGTTTACAAGCGATGGGTCTGAGTGGGATGTTCTCTGGATGTTCTCGGTGTGACTTGATGGGCTAAATGATCTGCTTCCACAGTGCAGGGATTCTATTCTAATTCAATGGAAGCCAATCAGAAGCTCGAACAGGCAGATATAGTCATAATGAAGAAAGCACAGCAACCAGTTTTCATGAAGCAAGGATCCACAGCAATTTGGCAATTATCAAAAAAAGTTGAATCAGGTTTAGGAAGGTTCAGGTTTAGGAAGAATTCCTCTGTTCCGGTACAAACTAAAGCCTTGAAATTTAACATCAATCTAAATGCGCAGGTATGTCTTTGGGGTTAACTTCCCACGCCAAAGAGAGTGTCGCCATCAACCCAGAACTGCAATGCAATGTCAACCTGAATTCTGTAGCAGCTGAGATAACAGGATTTGCATCTTGCATCTTCTCACCCAGAGGCAAGAATTCGACCAATATGGGTATGACTGCACTGTTCGAGATGGGAAAGGAGAATTTTGGAAAAATGGAGAACTAAAACAACAGATGTTTGTAGTTGCAATTCATGACAGACAGCCACTTTTAAAACAAAAAGAAAGAAATTTCAAAGAGTTTTTAACAAGTTACCAACAAAGGAAAAATTGGACCAGAAATGCTTTCAGTTACAATGCAGTGCATTTGACAGATTTAGAAATACATAAGAAATCATTCCAAATAGCCAAAAATCCCCTGAATTGACTTGTTTAGCATTAATCAAAATTCAAACAATTGTCACATTTAACTCTTAATAACCAAGAATAGAAGGGTGTTACAGGTAAGATAACAATTGGCAATAAGTCAAGAAAATGGCTTGATCACATCATAAAAATTAGCCAAATTATAATCGACTGGCAGAACAGGCAGAACGGGCAGAATGGTCTCCGGCTGTTAAAACAGGTGGCTCAGTAGTTAGCACTGTTACTTCACAGCACCAGGGACCCGGATTTGATTCCAGCCTCGGGCAACTGTCTGTGCAGAGTTTGCACATTCTCCCCGTGTTTGTGTGGGTTTCCTCCCACAATCCAAAGTTGTGCAGGATAGATGAACTGGCCAAGCTAAATTGCCCATAGTGATCAGGAATACGTAGGTGAGGTGCATTAGTTAGGGGAATGGGTCTGGGTGGGTTACTCTTTGGAGGGTCAGTGTGGACTTGTTGGGCCGAAGGGCTGTTCCCACACTGTAGGTATTCTACATTAAAAAAAGCCTTTTAGGAAATTGACAGAGTTGTGAGACCAAATTACTCATTGACAGGCATTCATCATTCCTTGAAATATATAGACAACTGTTTAATCTTTGGCTTGTGCCTTGTACTCCTTTTACAAGTATTTGAACTTGATTGAACCCTTGAAGTAAAGAATGTTTGGTGAGCAATATTTTAGGTATTCACCTATCAATGTCGAGCCTTATCTTTGTCAGTTGCATCAAACAAATACAGAGAAATGCACCTTTCACTGTGCCTGAAATCCAACCGAGAGAACATCTCCTACTGTGGTGCTCAGTTCCTGAGTAGCAATGCCAATTTCCACTCACATTATTATGCATATCTTGCAGCCAGCAGGCAAAGGAAAGGCTCTTTCATCCTATCTCTCTGGCCTAGGGATTTAATCCCAGTGGTGGAACACCAACATCTGACATGCCTGAGTCATTCAGTTCCGCAAATTAATCCATGGTCTACACATTCAGTTAGAGGAAGTACCGTGATATTGCAGAAAAGATAATTATAAATGGCTGTAGAATTAAAGGATAATGGCTAACACTTTAATATTACCACAAGGAATGTCTTCAGAAATACTAAGTTTCCCTCAATATATTGGTCAAAAATATAGCCTAGAGTTCAACAGGCCCTCTGTACTACCCAAAAAGAATAAAGTATTTGTTCCATACATGGAAATTGTTGTCAGTGTCACTATACCAGCAGTTCAAATTCACAAAGTGATCTTCTCAATAATATTCTAACATAGGTTGGAGGGAATTTACTGGGTATCCAGGGAAACCCTTCCCGTAGTATGAAACAACATTACTTCAGAACAAGGAATTAATCAGGAATAACGATAAACCTTGCCATTTACTGAACTACAACCACTTGATGCCACCTGAAGTCATTGTAAACAAGCAACAAAATATTTTAATTGCAATACATTAAACTCAGTGAGGAATTTATCCATGACAAAATACACCAGGTAGGCTGCAGCAAATCAACAAGACATCTCACCACCGTCTTCTCATGGTCATATGGGTAATGCCACATCCAAGATATCAAACAACAATATTAACATATATAATCAAATAATAATCTAAAATATATTGATACAAGTATTTTTCCATATTTGCAATGTTATTGTCTAGCAGAACTAATGGAATAAATGAATCAGCCTTATTTGTTCAATGTTCCATAACAATTGGACACTCCTCAAGCAGAGAAGAGAAAAGGTGTGCTGAAGATTTCTTGGATGTTTAAGTTTTCTCATAAAGGATGACCAAACAGCTCACCTGGTTTCATGTAAATGCGTACATTAATATTTAGCACTGAGCAAATCTCAGTGTATGCTACCAGAATAGGAACAAAGTTGATGACACAACCAAATTAAATCATAAACAATTATGGTTGAGGAATTACATAAAACAGAGAACAATATAGCACAGTACAGGCCCTTTGGCCCTCGATGTTCCATCAACCTTTTATCTTACTCTAAGATCAGACTAACCTACATACTATTCATTTTATTATCATCCATGTGTCTATCCAAGAGTTGCTTAAATGTCCCTCATGTATCTGACTCTACTACCACTGCTGGCCATGCATTCCACACACCCACCACTCTCCTGTGCAAAGAGCTTACCTCTGACATCTCCCCTAAACTTTCCTCCAATCACTTAAAATTATGCCCCCTCATATTTCCATCATGGGAAAAAGTCTCTAGCTATCCACTCTAGCTATGCTTCTCAACATCTTGTACACCTCTATCAAGTCACCTCTCATCCTCCTTCACTCCATAAGAAAAGTCCCAGCTCCCTCAACCTTTTTTCATAGAAAACTCCCTCCAATCCAGGCAGCAGCCTGCTAAATTCCCTCTGCACCCTCTCTAAAGCTTCCACATCTTTCTTAAAATGAGGCAGCCAGAACTGAACACAATATTCCATGTGTGGTCTAACCAGGACTCTACAGAACTGCAGCATATCCTCACGGCTCTTAAATGCAATCCCCCTGCTAATGAAAGCCAACACACCATACGCCTTCTTAACAATCCTATCAACTTGGATGGCAACTTTGAGGGATCTATGGACATATACCCCAAGATTCCTCTGTTCCTCCACACTATCAAAAATCCAGCCTTTAACCCTGTATTCTGCATTCAAATTCAACCTTCCAAAGTGAATCACTTCACACTTTTCCAGGTTGAACTCCATCTGACACTTATCAGCCCAATTCTGCATCCTGTCAATGTCCCATTGCAACCAACAACAGCTCTCCATATTAATCACAACTCCACCAACCTTCGTGTCATCGTCAAACTGACTGACCCATCCTTCCACTTCCTCCATCCAAGTTATTTACAAAAATCACAAAGAGCAGAGGTCCCAGAACTGATCCCTACGGACCACCAATGGTCACCAAGTTCCAAGCTGAATACTTTCCATCTACCACCATCTTCTATCAGCCAGCCAATTCTGCATCCAGACAGCCAGATTTCCTCGGATTCCCTGCCTTGTTACATTCTGAATGAGCCAACCATGGGGAACCATATTAATTGACTTGCTAAATTCCATATACTTCACATCCACTGCTCTACCTTCATCAATGTGTTTTGTCACATCCTCAAAGAATTCAATAAGGTTTGTGAGGTATGACCTGCCTCTCACAAAGCCATCCTGACTATCTCTAATCAAACTATGGTTTTCCAAGTAATCATAAATCTGGTCTCTCAGAATCTTCTCCAATACTTTGTCCACCACCGACATAAGACTGACTGGTCTGTAATTATCAAGACTATCCCTATTTCTGGGAAAATAACATTTGCCATCCTCCGATCATCTGGCACTACTCCAGTGTACAGTGAGAATGCAAAGATCATGGCCAAAGACACAGCAATCTTTTCCCTCACTTCTTGTAGTAACCCAGGGTATATCCTATCTGGCCCAGGGGATTTATCTATGCTTATGTTTTTCAAACTTTTCAGCACATCTTCCTTCTTAGCATCAACCCATTTGAGCATATCAGTCTGTTTCACAATGTCCTTAGAAATGTCAAAATCCCTCTCAGTAGTGAATACTGAGGCAAAGTATTCATTAAGGACCTCTGCTACCTCCTCTTACTCCAGGCACAAGTTCCCTCCATTATCCCTGAGCAGCCCTACCCTCACTCTAGCCATCCTCTTGTTTAACATGTTTGCATAACACTCTTTTCTCCACCACTTTAACAAAGACATGAACCAATTTAAAACTAGCAGGATAAAGGAATACTGTAGGAATATTTTCAAATTACCAGTGTTTTAACTTCACAATATCATTCCTTATCGCACACACTTTGTGATATTGAGAAATAACACAATAACTTTGTGCTACCTACAAAACTATCACAATGTGCCTAGTCTGAATGTTTACCCAGCCATCAACATTTTCATCTGTGTTTTTGTGACAGTATACAGGATAATGTGGATTTGAATTGTATAAACAATAAAGATCCGAAGAGAACCTAAACTACAACATTGTTCCAGAAAGCATAATTCGCTTAGAGAAGACTGCAGTGGAGAATAAAGTTGCTTTAACATTTATAGCAACAGGGGAATTTCATGACCATCATATTTGCACAGGATTGTCAGGACTCTATCATTGAGTTACCATTTGCAAATTGCAGTTGAATATCATGAAAAAGGTAGCAATTCCACAGTGAGATTGCATTTACCCGTGCTATATCTACAGAAGCTGAGAATGATGAGGCCACTTTGAACAGTTAGTTTCCTGTTATTGAGGCTTAATGTGAAGTGGGATATCTTCGCATGATGGTGATACCACATTTCTAAACTTCCTCGATGCTTTAATCACAGATTAATCTCCCTAAATAACTGCTTTAATCTCCCTAAATAACTGAAATGCATCTGCTTTCACATCGTCTTCTCAAATTGCATTATAAAGATCCAAGAGCAGAGCTCACTGGATATGAGTTCAACAACATAAAACTGATTAAAGTTCAGCAACAGCCTTTATGTGAATTTAGAAAGCTCCTCTTTGTGCTCATACTATTTCTCACAACTTCAGAACCATAGTTTGATACAACTACCAACACCAGGTTATTTATTTCTAAATTATTTCACTTTAAAGTTGATTGCTCACAACAAGCGTTGATAGCAACCAGCAACACATTGTCAGAGAAGTTCAATTGAGAATAATAGTCAAAATGCTATTATTTTCCCCAAAAGCTAAATGTTATTAATATTTCACATTAAAATATGTGTGGCTGCCTTGGGCTAAGTTGATACTAACCTGCATTTTGTTACTGTTTGAGATTATCATACACTTTAGGGCTTGAGACATGAATTATGTTGCTAACTCATCTTGTCCCACCTCCAGTGGATCTGCACTGCAGTAATTCAATGAATAGAAACATCTGGGCTGTGATAATTATTGCTATGCTAAGGAGAGAGTGCTTATTAGCTGAACATATCCAGTAACTGCAGGATCTATTTCAAATAGAGCTATAGGCTCCAAGAAAATACACAAAAGGTTGTAAAGTCAAGGTGTACATGAATTGATTGATCAATGAGAAAACAAGGCTTCTTTCTCAGATTAAAGAAGCAAAACTACCAGATGCTAGAATTAATAATTTACTTGCTTCTCTTGCTGAATAGTGGCCCTCACTGAATTATGTCATTATTTCCTATAAGAATTGAGTTGAGTAAAATTTTAATCGATGTGTCCAAAGAAAACTACAATTAAATCATGCTTTCCACATCATAAACATTTTCTGCATAGAAAGAGTTACTTTGATCCACAGACACCGCAATGTAGGTTAATAAATTTTGTTGTACATCTCATTCACCACAATGAGGTGGATGCCAGTTAAATCTGAGGAAGTTACTGAGGGAATAGTCGGAACTGGGATAAAGCTTCAATACTGACAAATGTCCTGCTTTTAACTGGCTCCTGTCTGGTGAGAACCTGATGGGACTGTTAGCTGGAGTAACGCAAATCACATTGCCCTCTCTGATCATATTACCATGCCAAGATACTGACCTGTTCTCTTCAGTGAAATGCTCAAGGAAATGATACAGATTCCTATTTTAAATACAGAGATCTGGTCTAATGTTATTATTGGAACTTGTCACTTTGGTTGAAGACCCGAGTGAACGTGACAGAATTGATTTTACCCTCAGGGTTTATGTCGAGATGTAGATTGTGGACCCCAAGAACAAAAGTTTAAATTTGATTTTAAGCCGCATTGTGAGCAAAAAGAGTGGCTGTGATTCTCTGGGAATTACTAGGAAGTCTTCTGCAAATCAAGTAACTTCCTCCCCACCCCTCATTCTCAATCCTTGCCAAGAGAATTCACCACATCCCAATCTGTGCCAAGGGATCTCCTCCATTGCCAGGACGTACAAAGACTATTCAGGCCATTCCCCTGCTGTGTCTTCCTTACATCAGATTTATTCTATTCTTTCATTGTGCCCATCTCTAATTGTCCTTGAACTGATTGTATTGCTGGGCCATTTTCAGATTATTTAAATATTAACCTGTGCTAAAATCAGCAGGGCTTCTATCTCCTGCGCCTTGATGATATAGTAGCTCATTATATGGGTCCTGTAAGACCGTAAGACACAAAAGCAGAAATTAAGCCATTTGGTCCATCAATTCTGCTTCAACATTCAATCATGGCACCCCATTTTCCCGCTTCTCCCATAACCTTTGACACCCTTGGCAATCAAGAGCTTATCTATCTTTGTTTTAAATAGACTCAATGACCTGGCCTCCACAGCCTTCTGTGGCAATGAATTCAATTGATTCACCACTCTCTGATTAAAGAAGTTTCTCCTAATCTCCTGTCTAAAGGGCCTTTCCTTTACTCTTAGGCTGTGCCCTCATCTCTCCTGCCAATAGAAACATATTCCCAACATCCACTCTGTCCAGGCCATTCAGTATTCTGTAAGTTTCAATCAGATTCCCCTCTAAACTCCATCAAGTATAGTTCCAGAGTCCTCAAACATTCCTCACATGTTAAGCCTTTCATTCCTGGGATCATTCTCGTGAACCTCCTCTGGACTCACTCCAGGGCCGATACATTCTTCCTAAGGTATGGGGCCCAAAGTTGTTCACAGTCCTCTAAATGTGGTCTGACCACAGCCTTTTAAAGCTTCAGAAGTACATCTCTGCTTTTATATTCTTGTTCTCTCGAGATATATGACAACATTGTATTTCCCTTCCTAAATACCGACTCAAGCTACAAGTTTACCTGAGGAGAATCCTGGACTAGGACTCCCAAGTTACTTTGCAATTCAGATTTCTGAATTTTTTCCCTCTTTAGAAAATAATCCATGCCACTATTCTCCTACCAAAGTGCATGACCTCACACTTTCCCATGGTGTATTTCATCTATCACTTCTTTGCCTTCTCTCCTGACTTGTCTAAATCTTTCTGCAGCCTCCCTGCCTCCCCAATACTACTTGCCTCTCCACTTATCTTTGTATCATCTGCAAACTTAGCCAGAATGCCCTCAGTTCATTAATGTATAAAGTGAAAAGTTGTGCTCCCACCACTGATCCTTGTGGAACACTACCGGTCACTGGCTTCCATCCTAAGAAGGACCCTTTAATTCCCACTCTCTGCCTTCTTCCTGGTGAACATGGAGGCTGAAATGTTAACAGTGAAACTCCTAATTATCAATAGTGCATGTACCTTTCTTCAACTGTGGCTCATTGAGTAGTCAGAAGGTTATGAGTTCAAGACACAATGCAATGAGTTGGGTCTCTGGGTTGCCATGCCCAGGAACTGGTAAATGTCAGGCCAATATTTTCTGATATATAGCAGAATGTTTCAACAAGTACTCCAAATGTTACTTTTAATTGGCTGTGCATTTTTACTTTCAGCAAAGAAATTGTAATGTAATGAACAGCCACTAGAAAAGTGATGAGTGGTTAACCATAATTGAAGCAATCATCATGCCCACTTGCCAACCTCAGCCTTCACGGTATAGTAGCAGAAAAAGGCAAGACAAAAGTGAAACTGGAACTTACCAATGCACAGAGCAGATCAACTGCTTCCAAAATAAGTTCCTGATGGCCAATGCGTGTGACACCCAACTCCTCCAGCTCCTGATGTGTAATGTGTAAAAGCTGATCTCCATTGATCTTTTCCCTTTCAAAGTTTTTTATATACTGTTGGAGGCAGTCGTCAAGCCCTGTGCACAACATTGAAACAAAAAGACCATGAGTACTGCAAAGAGTAACATTGCAGAGAAGGAGGTCATTCTTCCAATCATGGAAATCTATAACTAATTCATTTTGATGCTGACTGTAGATTCTACTTCTGTCACTGTTGCAAGCGCTTCTTTTATGAAAATAACAGTTTTTTTTTTAAATTATGATATGATTTGTATTTATTGACAGAAATTACAATTATTTCAACCTAATTCTGACCCACCATGTTCCTCTGGAAATGAACACTCTGCATTGTCGGATGAATAGGGCTACTTATTTTAAACCAGCTGGTGCCACAGTCAACTATCCATTAGATATCGGTGTATAAATTTATTAGAAAGAGATAAATTTCAAAGGTAGGTGCTTCCAGAACATGTTGGAAGGTCATGTTGCTATAATTCCAAAGGACCATAGGAGTGCTCTCTCAAGAGACACAATTGGCAGGTAGTGACCACACATCAGGCAAAAGACAAGGAGGAGAAGGCAGGACTTTTATGGTGACTGTAGTGTTTGGAACGAGGTCAGTCAGATGGACCTCACAGAATGCGAGTTCCCTGTTTGAGGCTGTTAACCTGGTCCAATCAGGGAGCCCTGGGCTGACAGATATGAACAGGAGTGTGAGGAAATCTGCTCACTCATTGAGCCAGCTCTGTGCTAGCTGGGTCAGTGTCATGTACTATGCACGTGTAGATAAAGGGTGACTTGGTGACAGGATTCAGCCTTCGTGGAATGACCTCAGCTCATGCAGGAATTGAATCCATGCGGTTGGTGTCACTCTGCATCACAAATCAGCCATCCAGCCAACTGAGCAAATTGACCCAAACAGGCTGTGCACACAAAGCAGTTAATTTGCAGCATCTCTTAAGGATAAACACATGTCATTCATGGCCGATCACAATTGAAATGTGTGCTTTCCAGCAAACATTTCAGAATTTTAAATGAATCTTGCAAAAATAAGTATTGAGTGATATTCACAGTCAGAATTGGAGGTGATAACTATCAGGTATCTTCAGTTCTTTGCAGCCAAGTCCCATTTCCACAGGGCAACGACAGATGCTGGTTATAATCAGATACCTTGGCAGGAAACTAGAAACACAGCAGTATGAACAGTTTACTTTTTACATCAATGACAAGAAACAAACCGTTCCAAACAGAATATGTTACCGTGCTTAAATTGAAATACCACTGACTGAGGCCTCCATATCTTTTGGGTGAACCACAGCTAATTATTGGCAACTGAGCTGTGACCAGATGCAAGATCTTCCAATTCCTATTCTGATCGTACTTGGTCCCTTTACAACCTTAACTACTGAGATATTACCACTTTAATTATCTCCAGCCTCCTATTCACCTATCGAGATAAATTTTAAAACAAAAACAAACATTTCTGGAAAGGCTCAGCAGGTCTGGCGGCATCTGTGCAGAGAAATCAGAGTCAACGTTTCAGATCTGTTGACCCTTCCTCAAAACCATTCTGAGGAAGGGTTACTGGGCCCGAACAGTTAACTCTGATTTCTCTTCACTGCTGCTGCCAAACCTGAGCTTTTTCAGCACCTTCTACTTTTATTTCTGATTTACAGCATCTGCAGCTGTTTCGAATTTATTTAGGAGTTAAATTCCAAGTCTCGCAAAACATCTGACGAAGAACTATTGACTGAGGATGGGAAAGTGGAAGAAGCACAACAAAAGTATGTAAATATTTTTCTAATCTAATCTAATGTTACATATCTCTGAAACAGGGGTTGGGGCTTGAATCCAGGCCTTCTAACTCAAAGGTAACATTACTACAACTGCACCAGAGGATCACCAACAAAGGTATGTCGGTGTTTTCCTTATCAATCTATTCAGAGATATTATTATGCACCTCCAGAGCAGGTGGGATTTGAACTCAGGACTCCTGGTCAAGAGATAAGGATACTACTACTGCACCACAAGAGCCCCAACAAAGCTATGTCTTGTGATTCCCATAATGTGTTTCAATTGTCAATATTTTTGAAATCAATCCCAACTGAGGAACAAATGGTCTATCTGATATCCCAAGGTATGCTCACAGGATGTTAAAGGGCATGCTGCTATATGAAGGAGTGAGCAGACTGCAAGTTGAAAAATAAATGCTTGGCTTGGAAATATCTGTGAGGGATCAAGACACTGTGGACCAGAATCTCAAATGGACTAGTCATATAACTGCCTCAGCTCCTTTAGCCGGGGCTGTGCATGCCTCACCTCCTCACTTGCCTAAGCTCTTCCAGTTCAAACATGTGATCGAATATTCTTCACCTGCGTGTACCTCCAAAGAGCACATAAGAAGCTTGACACCATTCAAATTTGCAAAAGTATAAGACAGCTCTCATTCTGCATCTTTATAAGCTGTGATCAAAATGCGAACTCAGAGCCGCCTGCTGAGAGACTTGTAGGTGTTAAAACTTAGCCAGGCTTGTCTGATAACATCATAATAACTTTTAAAGAAGTGTGAATAAATATTGCACTCACAGGTACTACATCAACTCTCCTGTCATTCAAAGCAATCCTGTGGAATTTTTCCTTCACACGAACTGATAACATCAGCGAGTTAGTTTCCACAGTTTAAAGGAGGAGAAATGTTCTGAAAAAACTTCAGGTGTTTCAGGATATAGCTCCTAATTCTCACCAAATATATATGCCATTGAGAAAGAAAAGCTCTATGAGAATAATGCGACACTAAAGGAATTTAAGGATAAGATAATATTGAAAGCAAAAAGAGTGGATAAAATATAAAGAATAGTAATAGTCAAAGGATTGGACAGATTTGAGAAAAGAGCAAAAAGTGGCTAAAAAATAACCAGGAGGGAGAAGAATGAGTGAAAGCTATCTGGCAATGTAAAAACAGAAAGTAAGATTTTCTACAAGTATTTTGAAAAAAAGAAAAAGTAACTTAAGTGAGTGATGGCCTTTTAAAGGGTGAGACTAGGGAATTAATAAAATAAAATACAGAAATGGCAAAAGTGTTGAACAGGATACTTTTGTGTCTGTCTTCATCTGAAAACTAAAAGAGACCCCAAGAATGCTTGAAAAACATGGGGTTATAGAGATGGGAAGAACTTAATCACTAAGGCAATCAATGAGAACTAAAAGCTGATAGGTTACCTGGACCTGATGAACTGCATCCCAATGTCTCAAAGCAGTTGGCTGCAGAGATAATAGATCCATTGTTTGTGATTTTCCAAAATTTCCTAAACTGTGGAAATATCCCAGCAGATTGGAAGATTGCAAATGCAATGCCTCTAGTCAAGAAAGATGAATGACAAAAACAGGAAACTACAAGCCACTGAGCCTAACATCTGTCAGAGGGAAAATGCTATAATCCATTATTAAGGAAGTATTAGCAGGACATTTGGAAGTTCATAACAGTCAAGCAGAGTTAACATCATTTTGTGACTGGGAAATCTTGTTTCACTAATTTATCCCTGTCATTTGAGAAATGAACAAGCAGTGTAGGTAAAGGAGATGTGGTGTACTTAGATTTTCAAAAGGCATTCGAAAAGCAGGAGGCAACGGCCAAGTGGTATTATCGGACACTATTAATATGTTAAGTCTGGGAACCTGGCTTCAAATCCTGCAGATGGTGGAATTTGAATTCAAAACAAAATATCTGGAATTACAAATCTACTTATGACCATGAAACCATTATCAGAAAAACCACATCTGGCTCACTAATGCCCTTCAGGAAAGGAAATCTACCATCCTCGCCTCGTCTGGCCTACATGTGACTCCAAACGCACAGCAATGTGGCTGATTGTCAACTACCCTCTGAAAAAGCCTAGCAGGCCACTCAGTTCAAGGGCAGCTAGGGACGGGCAATAAATGCTGGCTAGCCAGCGATACCCACATCCCATGAGTGAGTAAAAAGAAATAAAAGTGCCACATCAAAAGTTAAAATAATAAGGTAACATATTCATATGGATGGAGCACTAGTTAGCTAACTGGAAGCAGAGAATAGGGATACAAAAGATAATTGTCAGTCTGGCAAGGTATAACTTGCAGGATTTCAAAGAGATCAGTATTGGGGCCACAACTATTTTCTATCTATATCAATAACCAAAATGAAAAAACTGTATGTGTATTAGCCAAATTTGCCAATTGTGCAAGGAAAGGTTTATAAATTGTCAAGAGGACAATGGGAGTCTCAAAGAGCTTCAGATAAGTTTAACGATTGGGTAAACATTTGGCAGATGGATTATACTATAGGAAAATGTAAACCTGTCTACACTGTCAGGAAGAATTTAAAAAGTGCAATTTATTATTTAAATAAACTGAGACTGCAAAATCTTTCCAGAAAGATTGGCATGAACTGGTACAGGAATCATAAGTCACTATGCAGGTACAGCAAGTTTTTAAAAAGGCAAATGAACATTGGTGATTGTTACAGAGGAATTGAGTTAAAAAAAAGGAAACGTTTGCTACAATTGTATGAGGCCTGAGTGAGACCATGTCTAGAGTAAGGTGTACAATTTTTGTTTCCTTACTAAGGCTAAACATAATTACATTAGAAGCAGTTCAGAGAAGGTTCATTTAACTAATTGCTGGGTTGAAGAGGCTATCTTATATAAGAAAAGGTTGAGCAGTTGGGCCATTAGTGTTGAGAAGAGTGAATGGTGATCATGCTGAAAAGAGTTCATTCCTGAAGAAACTTGACAGGTGGATGTTTCCATTATGAGGGAATCTAGAATAAGTGAGCACAGTTTAAAAATTAGGGCACTCATATTTAAGACTGAGATGAGTAGAATGCCCTTTCCCTCAGAGTGCTTTAGTCTGTGTTTAAGAACCTCCACAAGGTATTTTCCCTGGGTTGTGGGAGTACAGAAATAGAGGGCATAGGTTTAGGGTGAGTGGGGAAAGATTTAAGAGGGACCTGAGGTGCAGCTTTTTCACGTGTGTGGAATGAGCTGTCAGAGGAAGTGGTGGAGGCTGGTACAATTACAACATTTAAGAGGCATCTGGATGGGTATATGAAAAAGAAGGGTTCAGAGCAATATGGGCCAAGAGCTGGCAAATGGGACTAGATTAATTTAGGATATCTGATTTGCATGGACGAGTTGGACAGAAGGGTCTGTTTTCATGCTGTACACTTATATGACAATGACTCCTCAGAACCCTGCGGCACCTTCCCATGCAATCGCAGAGGGTGTAACACTTGCCCGTTTGCCTCCTCGCCCCTCACTTTCAATGGCTCCAAACACACCTTCCAGGTGAAACAACAATTTACCTGCACTCCACTCAATTGAGTTTACTGTATTTGCTGCTCACAATGTGGTCTCCTCTACGTCGGGGAGACAAAACACAGACTGGGAGACTACTTTGCAGAACACCTACTCTCTGTCCACAGCTTAATGACTCCAGTTGCCTGCCATTTCATCATAGCGCTGTGTTCCCTGGCCAACACTGCTGTCTTGGATTTGCTGCAGTGCTTTAGCAAAGCTCAGTACAAACTGGAGAAATAACACCTCACCTTCCATCTAAGTACCTTATACCTTTCAGGCCTTGACATTAAATTTAATAATTTCAGAGTGAGACTATACTTATTTCTAGACCCACGCCCCAGGTCCAATTCTATATGAGTTGCTACAAGCACAGCCAACACAATTTCAACCATTTATATTTCTAGTGTAACTTGCAGAATGCACTCAGCATTTATCTCCCTCTCAGCTCATTGTTTGTCTTCCTCTCCTATTTTTCTCACTCCCTCAGCATGGTCTCAGGTGAGCAGATGTTTAATGTTTGATCTTTTTTTTATCAAGCACACATTTCATCCAAACATGTTAGGCACTGGTTCAGAACAACGCAGATCGGAGATTATATTCCCAAGTATCTCAGCAGATCAGAACAGTTGTTATTAACATGAAATTAACTTCCATTTACAAACTTCAATAATTTTGTAGTGCATTTTTCCCCATTTGCAAATATTAGCCAAAAGGTGGATATGAGTATTCAGCTTTCCAGTTGGAATAAAGCTTCATCTTAAGCACTTTATTAACAATAGTCTCTCGATGATGTAACTCAAGCAATAGGTTGTGGGACAATTTTGAATTGTTAGACTTTTATTCACTTCTATTTGGCTTAAACCATTTTGGTTTTCCCTTTTCCTTTATCTTAAGGTTCCTCTTCTCATAGGTTCCATACCATGCCCTCATCAGGAAAGAAGGTAAATAGTTTGTCTTGAACTGAAGGTTTCAGGCTTTAACAAGCAATTTCAAACCACTTTATGATTTTGTTTACCTCACCTCCACACTTTCCATTGACAGACTGGCTAACAGCAGGTGGCCGAACATCCAAGATTTTCTGGAATCTGCACAAAGTGAAGCCTAACATGAACGACAGCCAAGAGAAGTCATTGTAAAAAAAACATCAGGTTTGGGTGAAAGGAGTGCTTGACCGATCAGCAAGAACCATCCAAGTAGGGAATAGAGAGCTGGATTTTCCTGCTTCAGTCCCAAACCCCAGAGCCCAGCTGATTCTCAGGGTCATGGACCCAGCTCACCAGGTGGTGGGATATTAAGCAGGATCTTCCCGGGGGAGGCCACTTATTATGGACAATAGGCAGCCTGAGAGTGAGCAAAAGCCTGTCAGTGCTCCCAAAGTGGTTCGCGGTGAGTGTTGTGCTGCTGTTATTACTGTAGTGAATGGAGAAGGATAGGGCAACACAAGATGGGAGCCCCATATTGCTGATAGGACATGCAAATCAAGTCCTCACCACCAACACAATTCACCTGCAAGTGCCAAGCAGTTGTGGCCACATTTGTTGCGGGTATCATGTAGTAAGGCAATTTTGCCCTTTAAAGTAACGACAGCATCTGAACCTCATTGCACTCCAACCTCCCACTTTGCTCTGTCTACAAAGTCTAGTATACTGGCAAACTTCAAGCCTTCCAAAGTTGTCTGCTAATGGCCTCTGGAATTACCTTCATTGGCTTCCTGCCACTAACAGCTGTCTGTTCATGCATCCCACTCCTCCCCCCAGGTAAAAGCAGGAGATGTTTCAACGACTAAAGTTACAGATGATAGGGGAAAAATAGTTGTCATGATGGTGTGTGAGAGAAGGTATGTCAAGCTGACAGGCACAGGACACTTGGTGGGGGAAGAACAAACGGGGACAGTATGGATGAGGATGTGCTGAACATAGATGGAATAATCAGTTACAAAAGAGAAGCTGGATTTTGACAGAGAAGTGGTGGGGAAGTGAATTGAAATGAACTGGGTTGAATTAGCTTCATTGTCATGTACTCAAATGAATACAATGAACTTAACGAATTGGGAGGAACAAGAGTGTCAGCATTAACTGAGGGGGTCGGGAGACAGACAGCACGCTTGAAGGCTGGAGGCCAGAGGGGAAAGAATTGAACATGTATGAACAGAGGGAGTGGAAGAGTATTAACTGATTGAAGAGAGAACAGCAAGATTCAATAGTGAAGACAGACAGAGAAGTATTAGTTTGAATTGAAAGGCTGAGACTAAGAGTATTTATGTGCAAGAGTGGTGACTTCGATGGGGTTGAGTGTCCGGGTGAATGAATGTTGGAGAGTAAACAAGAAAAGTTGGTGTTGCGGTCAGTATGGAAGGGGTTGAATGTGGGTGAATGGACAGCAAAGTGATAGCTTCAAGCTAATCAAGCAAAGAAGGCTTCATTAACTTGGGGAGTGGTGCAGGATTGAAGCTGTATCCCCATGTTCAAAGCTCCAATTCAAGAATGCCATCAAAAGAGACGTAACAGCCCTCAACATCAATCACAACAAGTGGGAGACATGGCTGATGGTTGCAGAGATTCGCCATCACAATGACATGGTTTCCAAAAGCTCTGAACCAACCACCAACCCTGCAAACAAGACATCAGCAGAGAGGGACAGCTTAACATCTGTCATTTACTACTGGCTGAGCCTCTCTAAAATTAGCTGTTAAGCTAAGGAATGAAGAGCAGCAGACAGTTTGGCCTAACCTTACTGAAGTTCCAGAGCTGCAGTCCCATCGGCCCCAACAGATGGATAGATATCATTCAACAGTAGACACATCTTATAGGCCATGGTCAGATTGGTCAATTGAAAATCCCGATGTCACTTTTAAGCATTAAAATTGTTTTTTTAATTCTGAAGTGAAGATATGCTTAAAATTATCCATAATACACAGGTTTTCAGTTAACAATACCATTCAGGGGAGGTGACGGCCCAGTGGCATTATTGCTGGACTGTTTATCCAGAGAGCCAAGTAATGTTCCAGGGAGCTGGGTCCAAAACCTGCCACAGCAGATGGTGGAGCTTCAATCAATTATTTTTTAAATCTGGAGTTAAGAGTCAAATGATGACCACAAATCCATTGTCAATTGTCAGAAAAACCCAAAAGAAGTGCGGATACTGTAAATCAGAAACAAAAATAGACAGTGC
Organism: Chiloscyllium punctatum; assembly: GCF_047496795.1. Lineage (NCBI taxonomy): Eukaryota > Metazoa > Chordata > Chondrichthyes > Orectolobiformes > Hemiscylliidae > Chiloscyllium > Chiloscyllium punctatum. Next base: position 19,417,466 of record NC_092763.1, on the reverse strand, counting down.
TAGAAAAGCACAGCAAGTCTGGCGGGTTGGGTTAACCATCCTCAGAACTCTGAGTTCTGAGGAAGGGTCACTGGACCCAAACGTTAACACCGATTTCTCTCCACAGGTGCTGCCACACCTGTAGAGCTTTTCCATCAAAGTCTATTTTTGAGTCAGAAAAACACTAATGTCCTTCAGGGAAGGAAACTGCCATCCTTATCTGGTCTGGCCTACGTGTGACTCCAGGCCCACAGTAATGTGGTTGACTCTCAACTGCCCTTTGAGTAATTAGGAATGGGCAATAAATGCTGGCCTAGGCAGTGGCAGCCTCATTCCATGAATGATTTTTTAAAAAATTACCGTTAATTTTGTACCTTTGACATTTGGATTTCCAAAACCCAATTATCAGTTTCCTGCAACTGGTGGAATGTTGAATCTACTGACAGTTTAAGCACAAAGCATGATGACATAAATAAAGATAAAGTACTGTGAATGCTGAAGACCTGAAATATAAACGGCAAGTGTTGGGGAACCTCAGCAGGTTTGGCAGTGTTTCTGGACAGACAGAGTTCACATTTTGAATACAATGATTCTGCTTCCTGCCAGACCTGCTGAGGTTCTCCGGCAGTAGCTATTTTTATCCAATATGATTATTTGTTTGCAATCGTCAGGACTGTACAGCTATTTGCAGCTACTTTTGCTGGTGTTCCTTTATGCAGGTAGGACAGTCCTCACAGAAGAACTTGAAATCGGTTGCTTCATGAAATGCAGTGTAGCACAAAATGGAATGAGAAATATTTGCCGATTAGTATGCATCAACCACAACATAAATTAATTGAGCAGCTCACTGTAATTAACAGTACTTATTAAAGCAATCTACTGAACCCGTCAGTTAAAACTTTAGCTCTGTCAATGTATAAGAAATACTCCACAAGCAACAGGAAAAACCACTAATCTTTCTAATTATACAACAGCAGACAAAACTGCAAAGCTCTTTTTGACTTCACTATTTCTAAAGCAGTGTTCGGAGCTATCTTTAGCATTTCAGATCCTGGAATAAATGCCATCTGTTGTCAGTGTCGGCAATTCTAGCGAAAAGGTATTCTTGGCAACAGCCTCTGATATCTGACAGAGTGAAGCTGGTAATAAATCAACCAATCCTGTGGGGGGAGATCTCCCGCATCTAACAACTAACAGGACCACTGACAGTACGATTTTATTTTTTCATTATAATGAGGTAAAACAGCACAGGGCATTTCAGATGACTGTTTGGTCAAGGTTGACTTTTAGTCTTCCATGCTTGATCAGTCACTAAAACTTACGTCTTTTCCACCTCTGAATCATTGCTCACACCTCCACCTTGCATGGCTTAATGCCAAACCTCTAATCCATACATTGAAAAGAGATTTCTAAAATAATCTCCTTGTTGGTCTCCTCCCACTTTTCAGGAAACTCATCATTATCCATCCTACCATATCCAACATACGAGTCAGATAACATTTAAAAGGTATTTGGATGGGCACATGAATGGGAAGGATTGAGAAGGAAATGTACCAAATGCTGACAAGTGGGACTACAGTAATTTCGGACATCTTGGGGCATCATGGTAGCTCAGTGGTTAGCACTGCTGCCTCACAGCACCAGGGATCCGGGTTCAATTCCAGCCTCAGGCGACTCTCTGTGTTGAGTTTGCCCATTTTCTCTGTGTCTGTCTGGGTTTACTCTGGAATCCTCCCACAATCCAAAAGATGTGCAAGTTTGGTGAATTGGCCTTGCTAAAGTGCCCATAGTGTTCAGGGATGTATAGTTTAGGTGCATGAGTTAGGGAAATGGGTCTGAGTGGAATACTGCTCAGAGGGCCAGTGTGGACTTGTTGGGCTGAAGGGTCTGCTTCTACACAGTAGGGATTCTAATTCTAATGGACAAGTTGGACCAAAGGGTCTGTACAAGTCTGTGGCTCTATTCTTGCCTTGCCTTGCTGGATGTTTGTATCTCTATTTATTGGGTGTCGCGTTCTCACATCCCTTCACAGCCTTACCTGAGTTTCCAATAGTGAGTCTTAGGCTGCACCTCTGCTTTGACTCTGGATTTGTGTTCTTTTGTTACTCTAGACTTGTCCATTGGGAGCAGCTCTTTCAGCAGAATCCTGCCAATCTTTGGATTCCAAACCCAAAACCATTTTGTTCTTTCCTACCCCTTTTCAGTCGGTTGACAACTCTTCACGAATATATTTTCAGCCTCCCTTTGACTTTGCCCATCTCTTCCTTGGCTTCCTCCAAGCCCCTGTGAGTCATACAGCACGTAGTTCCTTGAAAGCAGAGTGGTGGGTAGGCAGGGTGGTGAAAAGGGCATTCGGTACATTTGCTTTCATTGGTCAGAACATTAAATACAGGAATTGGGACATCACATTGCAGCTGTATAGGATATTGGGTGAGGCCACTTTTAGAAAATTGCTCATATCTGGTCTTCTTATGCCCAATGATCTCATTCTAAATACAGATTGTTTTTGATGTTGATGCCAATGTATCTATACTCATCACATTCACATGGGGATGATCTAAGTCAGCAACTGAATATTACAATGCTTAATCAGTAGGAAGTCTCACTTGACTGCAGTGTCTTAGCATGTAAGCTTGCTGAGGCAACAGCATTTCAATAAATATTAACACAGTGTGCAGAGTTTAGCATTTGAGATTCCATAAGACATCCGCAGTGCTTATGTATAAATAATGGCAACGTAAACACAAATTACCAAGAGGGTTGACGATAGACATGAGATTGTTGTCTGCAATATTAGCTTTGTATGTGTTCACATGAAAATCATTGTCTACTTCTCACAGATGTTCTCACATTATTTAAAGTGAAACAACACTACTAGTCAAAGAGAAGACAGGCAATTATCATGTGAACTCCATGAATATTGGGATCATTCACACAAGCAAAAGGGCCATTGTCAGGCTGAAACTGAAGCCAATGTTTGACATTTCCCAAATTATATTGCATTATGCTGTTGGCCATGGCTAAATGGTAACACTATCACCTCTACCTCAGAAATATCTCAAACATTGCGATCTTCATTCTGGGGAGGAGGGGAGGGTGCATGCGAGAGTTGGGCCCACTGCCAAGAAGTACTTATTTACCAACTGGAAGCTGTTTAAAAGGCCCCTCTTGGTTCTTTGCCACATTGTCCCTGCTGTTTAATTATATTTTAGGCTGTCATCCTACACACACTGTCATGCTCACCTCTCCATTCATTCCCCATACTATCCCCATGTCAAATTAATGTCAACTGATATCCCCCACCCACTTCCATGGCCTCTTGTACCCCAGTGCCAATTTACTACCAACTCAAGACAATCCATTCAACCTTCATCACTTTTGTTTCTACTATGATGCAGTGGTCCCAATTGTTATGGAGTAATATCCAGTGTATGTTAGTACTTGATAAATCAGATCCCTGACTGGGTAGATCATAGATTTTTAAATTTGTCACACAAAAGAGATCAAATTTACTAAAACATAAGTACATAACATGGTAGTCTTTGTTTTCACAATAATAACATAATTATGTTTATAATAACATAATTGAAGATACATGAAAGAAAAAAAACTTTATGCCCTTAACACACAGACTCAAAGACATAATAAAACACATAATAAAAATACCCAAGCACTTATGAGGGAGTGAACAGAAACAACAGTTTTATATTGGAGTTAGCACACCCTGGTGCAGTTTACACACACTGCTTCAATTCTAAAAGCAACTCGTGTTGTACCTATAGCAAGACCCATTCCAACTTATTTCCAAAGAGAAGAGACTCTTTTCTTCTTAGTACTTTGATGGACTTGAAGTAATTAAAATTTCAACTTGTCTGCTGAAACTGTAGATTACTTTTCTTAATTATTATTTTCACGTTTGTTCCAGTGCCATACTATCCCTGACAAAGTTTTAATTCCTATTTTAATTAAAACTTCAAAATATTAACCTCGCTTCTTTTTCACTAACTATATCCCAAACTCTAGTCTTAGGAATGTTGCTCAGCACATGCTGCACCATAATGACTTCAGTATTTTGAAGCTCAACATATTTTTCTGTCTCAAACAACTTCAGCAAAGATTGAAAATGAAAGATACAGTTGGAAAGTTCTCCCCTGAAGAACACTGGGTAATTGCTGAGGATCTCTGGATAATGTCCTCTCACTTGGAATTATGGGTCTCCCATTTTTCCCCCTCATTTTAACAAAAGCCTAAACATACAGACAAACCCATGTGTTTAACTTAGAATTCCCAGAACTCAAAATTTATGGATATAAATCTCAAAAATCTTGTACACTTAATCCCAAATCATGCGGTATCCATAATTAATAAACCTCAAAATACATGAAATAAAACAAAATAAAGGTTGAAAAACAATTAGAGCCTTCTTATTCTTACTCCAACTTGTTCACAACTTTTAAATCTCATTGAGTGCTTAATCCCTTATAAAAATGAACAAACAATACATAACTCCACCCATAACCTTTCTGAGCTGTAGATCAAACAGTGAATTTAGCACTTGCCTACTGTGATCATTTCAGATTCTGAAAAGCATTCACATTGGCATTATGATAGCCCTTGGGGAAATGTTAGCAAACAAACATTGTGACAGCTAGAATGTAGTCGTTACAACTCTTAGTGATATGGGCAGCTCTTAAAAATAATTTCAAGGACTGTGAATTGAAAGAAATCCACATTGTCACATCAGTTCTACGGTCCTTACGCGCCCTTCCAGAGCATTTACATCTACTCTAAACATTTGTGACTGATGTTAGAATTTTTGTACAGCAGAAATGGAGTCTTGAAATTGGATCTCCCTTGTGTCAGTTTTTTCCCCATTATCCTTCTACCAACAGAGGGCAGGACTTCCACATTTGGGTGCCAGCACTATTTTTAATCATCCAGGCAGTTAACATGACTCCTCGAACTTTCTCGTCTAGATGTTTAACAATACAATCCAGTCCTGAAAGGAGCGCCTTCTTTCAGATGACACAAAAAATCTAAGGCCCCCTTTTGTCTTCTGAAGGGGACACAAAAGGTCCCAAGGTACTGTCCAAGGAAAAGCAAATGAATTCATCCCAATTCCACGTCCAACGCTTACCCTTACAAATGTCCTGAGCTCACGACAGCATGACTTAAATACATCTTTTATGCAAGATCATCAGTACAGTACTCCTGGACAATACTTATGTCCCAACAGACATCAATGACACGGTACTGAAGGATCCTCATTGACCTAAAGCAAAATCTGTTTCTCTCCACAGATGCTCCCTGATCTGCGAAGTATTTCTCACATTTTCTACTTCTATTACTTCTGTTTATTTAGCTTATTATTGTGCGTGAAGACATTTTTTCTTCTGCTAATGCGCCAGCAGCTTTAAGCTACATAAGTGTCAAACTTCATACACACAAACATTGCTATATGCAACCTGGCAGCCCCATTTCCCAATATTATAACTGTGAATGCACTTCAACAGGTTTGTCACACAGCAGAGCGTCTTGGGTATTCTGAAATCCTACAAAAATGCAATTTCTCTTATTACCAACAATCAATCAAAATTCACTCCACTATGAAATCAACAAGATTTCATCCATTTATGAAACTCTGAAATGTAGGGATCTAATTCACAATATGTAAAGATCAAACCAGTAAAGGACCAAACAAATTCCAAAGAATACAATCTAAAGTAATTTGTACCAAATCAGTTTGTTGTTGGTAAGTTGACACTGAGCACATTCAAGACTCTTGTAAGACCACCAGATCTGAAGCACTAACCAGGCTTTACAATGAGTCAGCACCATGCCACTGCAACTGGAGTGCTGTAATATTTCATCATACGTAAGACAAGTAGTTCTTCTATAATGCAATGGTTGCTGTTATGAAGCTGTAGGGGCACTGTACCTTTAAGAAAGTTCAAAGCTAGCAGAACTACCTGACAGCACCAAGTATTCTGAACAAGATATAATGTAACCTTTTGGTCGAGCAGCTAGTGTAGCTGGCTGCCTGAAGACAAAAACAAATTTGAAATAGGCCAATTATACCCCAAAAAATACCAAACTCAAGTTTGAATTTAGTATATTGACAATATTAAAAGCCAATGACACAGTCAATCCTTTGGGGGTATAAGGCCAGGGAAAAATTGAACAGTTGGGAGAGAACTGCCAAAAGACCAACAGCTATAGGCTGCTAGTCAGAACTCTCTGGAAGGTACATGTCTAGAGAAGGAGTTTGCAGACAGAAAAAAACATCAACACCAACCTGGAGAGGAACTCTACAGAGGAAGATCCAAAGAGAAGATTCAACAGTTGGCTGGTTTTGAAATTTGAAATTTTCAGTAAATCTTAATTGGGAATTTTATTGAATGAGTATTTTGGAAGGGTAAGTAAAAGATAGGTTTGAGGAAGGAGTTGTAAGTTAATTATTCTCTGTTATACTCTAAGAAATAAAGTTGTTAATGTTTACTTTAAATAGTTCTTGGCCTCTCAAATTTTCACCGATTACTGTATAGGATAAATCTTTTCTGTGTTGCTAGTTTAAATTAAGCAGGAGGATTTATTGCAAGATGTAACAATTTGGGTGCTCTTCTAGGATTTGAATGATTTAGGGGGGTTTTGTCCACAATTTGAACAGTTTGGGTCTTGGATTTGGGGGTACAAAAATTCCCAGCAGATTTAAACACTTGCAAGTCAGTGTCCTAGATCTTTAAATAAAATGTTATTGAGACAATTTGCTTAATTTCAGTGACATGTGGTTGATTAAATTAAATGTGAGCGAAATGGTTACTAAAATTTCTAAAGAGGTTCTGGAATTTAAAGATGATTCTCAAATTTGCCAAGAAAGTTTAGAAGGAAAGAAAAAAGGTCATACTTTTAGAATTAGCAACTAAGTTAGATTTGGTCAAAAGTAAAGCTGAAATTGTAAGGGAGTTACTCAAACACTACGTGTGTCAGAGAAACAGACAAGTGCAGTAGAGGTAGAAAAACTTAAATTACAATTGAGCAAACAGAGAGAGATAGAGGAAAGAGAGAGAAGGAGAAAGAGAGAGTAAAGGTTCTTAGCTGAGCACAGAGAGAGAAGAAAGAGGAGAGAGAAAAAGAGAGAGGTGAGAGAGAAGAGATCAGAAAGGCAAAAGAAAGAGAAAGAAGGTTCTTAGCTGAGCAAAAAGAGTATTTGAACTTGAGAAGTTGGGACTTAGTCAGCAAAGTCAAGTTAACAGGATGGAGATTAAAAGAGAAGGTAGTGATATATACAAATATGTCAAAACTCTGCCACATTTAGATGAGAAAGGTGCTGAAACCTTCTTTATTTCATTTGAAAAATTGGCTAGGCAGATGGAGTGGTCTGAAGATTTATGGTAATGCTAGTTCAGACTAAGTCAGAGATCTCACACTTAGACAATGTATCTGAGGTAAGGGAGAGATTAAATCAAGTTGGTCAGTTTGCTAAACAGCACCTAAAGAGGGCACAGTATAGAATGAAGCAGATAAAAGCTCTGAGACTCAGACACTTTCCCAAGGAGGTGTCCTGTTAGTACTGTTACCAGTGATAGGAGATCCTTCAAAGCCAGGTTTAGTGGTCCCTCTCAAATTGAGAAAAAGTTGAGTCAGGTGAACTATCTAGTAAAGATGTCAGGTAGGAAAAAAAGGAATTGGGCATGTCATGTGAACATGTTGAAACAGTACTATACTGGAGAAACAGGTGTTAGTTACTGTCTCGCAGAGTGAGGACTCAAATCCAGATAATGTGGACTTTGATATGCCTCAAAATATATTAAAAAGTGAAGAAGTCTTGAGGAGTGAGATAGGTTAGTAAGCCATCTGTTGCAGGAGCATAGAACACAGTCGAAAGATTTGTTACTGCAATAAAAGGACTTATGTAAGAATCAGGTGGAGAGGACTAATGTTATTGTACATGAAGTAGACATATGGAATACTGCTCTGATAAAACAATGCCCCTATTGGCTTAATCCTTTCAAAGCCAGATGGTCCAGATGGAGGTGGAGGCCATGTTCAAAAAGGACATCATCGAACCAAGCCAGAGCGAGTAGAGTTCACCGAACATCTGAGTTCCCAAACTGAATGAGAGTCAATGATTCAGCATGGATTATTGGAAGGTCAACGTAGTTACAAAATCAGACTTATATCCAATTCCTAGATTGGAGGACTGTATTGAGAAAGTTGGACAGGCCAGTTACATCACCACGTTGGACTTAATGCGTGGTTACTGGCAGGTACCTTTATCAGAGATGGCAGAAGAAATGTCTGCATTTGTAAATGGGTTATATCAGTTACAAGTGATGCCCTTTGGAATGAAGAACGCACCTGCCATATTCCAAAGACTCATGAACAGAGTTATGGCTGGGCTAACAAACTACGCAGTCCATTTGGAACATGACGTGATCTTTAGAAATCCTGGAAAGATCACATGGTACAGTTGGCAGAACTCTTTGAATGACAATAAGAAGCAAAACTTGAATAAAATAAAATTCGTAAAAGCAGAGGTGACATTCTTGGGACATAACATCGGTCATGGAAGGTTAACCCCATGGAGTGCAAAGACGAAGGCCATCGAAGAATTTCCACGACAAACCTCAAAGAAAGCGGTGCTTCAATTCTTCAGACTCAACGGATTCTATTGGAAGTTTGTTCTGAACTTCAGCAGTGTAGTGGCACCATTAACTAATTTGCTGAAGAAGAACACTAAGTTTCAGTGGACAGGACCATGCCAGGAGGTATTCGACCATTTGAAATCAATATTAACCACTAAACCAGTCTTAGCTACTCCAAACTTTTGAAAACCTTTTGAAGTTGCCATCGATGCTTGTGACAAATGAATTGGAGCTGTCCTCCTACAGGAACTGCCAGTTGGTTACTTGTCAAAGAAGATCAACATCCACCAGAGGAAATAGTTCATGATTGAAAAAGAACTATTGAGTTTGGTACTGGCCTTACAACATTTTAATGTAAATGTCACGAACAATGTGTCGGAGACGGTTGTGTACACAGATAACAATCCTCTTACATTCTTTGAATGCTTTAAAGACAAGAACATGAAACTATTTCACTGTAGTCTTATGTTATAGACTTTTAATTTAAAAATTATATATGTTGCGGGTTGTAAGACTATATAGAGGAACCTCGATTATACGAATACCAATTATCCGAAAATCGGATTATCCGAAGGAGATCTCGAGGTCCCGACAGAAACATCACATCAAAGAAGTGTTTCCAACAGTGATTGCATCTTTTGTTTACAGTGATTAAATAGGCACCTTCTTCAAATGACTGACCTTGCGCCCTCTCTCTTTCTCACTGCACTTTACCTGGAGTTCTACAGAGGGGTGTAACCTAAACTCCTCTTGCCCAGATAATCTGTCTAACATTATCCTGTGCAGGGAAAAACATAGAACCTCTCAAAACATTGCAGTAAAAAAGGTGTGTGTGTGTTTGCATGTGTATGTGTGTGTGGTGCACGCGCGCGCGTGCTATTTGGACACTTACCTGACAAAGGCAGCTGCAGCAGCAGCAGTAGTAGCCTTATTGTTGGTGTACAGTCCGGCTGCCCCAGAGCGGGGGCGGGGTTGGACAGGGTTGAGGGGAGAGGAGTTGGGTTGGGGGGCAGGCGGCCAGTGTTGGATGGGGTTAGGGAGTGGGGCTGGTGTTGGACGGGGTTGTGGGGTGGTGCCAGTTTTGGACAGGTATGGGGGTGTGGGTGGTGTTGGGCAGGGTTGGGGACGGGGGCGGTGTTGGACAGTGTTGGGGGTGGGAGCGGTGTTGGACAGGGCTGGGGGCAGGGCCAGTGTTGGACAGGGTTGGGGGCGGGAGCGGTGTTGGACGGGATTGGGGGGTGGGGTGGTATTGGACAGGGGTGGGGGCGGGAGCGGTGTTGGACAGGGTTGGGGGCGGGGGTGGGGGCGGTGTTGGATGGGGTTTTGGGGGGTGGGGCCGGTGTTGAACAGGGTTGGGGGCAGGGCCGGTGTTGGACAGGGTTGGGGTGGGGGCGGTGTTGGACAGGGTTGGGGCGGGGACCAGTGTTAGATGGGGTTAGGGGTTGAGGCCACTGTTGGACAGGGTTGGGGCGGGGTGGTGTTGGACGGGGTTGGGGGTTGGGGCCAGTGTTGGACAGGGTTAGGGGTTGGGCCAGTGTTGGACAGGGTTGGGGGCGGGGGCAGTGTTGGACAGGGTTGGGGGATGGGGCCGGTATTGGACGGGGTTGGGGGGTGGGGCCGGTGTTGGACAGGGTTAGGGGTGGGGGCGGGGGCTGTATTGGATGGGGTTGGGGGTTGGGGCTGGTGTTGGACAGGGTTGGGGGCGGGGGCGGGGGTGGTGGTGGACGGGGTTGGATGGGGTTAGGGGTTGGGCCAGTGTTGGACAGGGTTGGGGGCGGGGGCGGTGTTGGACAGGGTTGGGGGATGGGGCCAGTATTAGACAGGGTTGGGGGGTGGGGCCGGTGTTGGACAGGGTTGGGGGTGGGGCTGGGGGCTGTATTGGACGGGGTTGGGGGTTGGGGCTGGTGTTGGACAGGGTTGGGGGCGGGGGCAGGGGTGGTGGTGGACGGGGTTGAGGGTGGGGCCAGTGTTGGATGGGGTTAGGGGGTGGAGCTAGTGTTGGACAGGGTTGGGGTAGAGGCGCTGTTGGACGGGGTTGGTGGCGGTGTTGGGGGGTGCAGATGAGGTTGGTCAGCAGGGGGCTGGTGTTGGATGGGGTTGCAGGGGCAGTGTTGGACAGTTTTGGGTGGGCGGTGTTAGGGGCTGGAGATGGGGTTGGGGGGTGGAGGCGGTGTTGGGAGGCAGAGACTGGGTTGGAGGGTGGGGGGGGCCAGAGTTGGATAGGGTTGATGGCGCGGGGGCTGGAGGTGCAGGGAGGCGGTGTTGGATGGGGCTGGAGGCGGCAGAAACGGGGTTTGATAGCGGGGGCTGGTTCGGACAAGGTTGGGGAGGGGGTGTGGGCGGACAGGACCGGGGTCGGTGTTGGACGGGAGCGGTTCCGGGGTGGGGGCTTGCACACTGTAAACTGTTGCAGTCTCCTGAACAGGAGCAGACTTTTAAAAACTCCAAGCACCAGTGGAAAGGCATTTAATCAATTAACCGAAAAATCGATTATCCGATTGAAACAGTGTCCGCCCATCTCGTTCGGATAAGCGAGGTTCCCCTGTAATTGCAGAAGCGTTATCGTGAATTTAACTGATGAAGTTGAGATGAGATTTGTATTTATTAAATACTATATATACACATATATATATGTATGTATACACAGTTATGTAGGAAGAAGTTAAGGTGAACTTAGATTAAAGTTATCAGTATGTTGGGATAATGTGTTTAAAGAATAGAAAACAAAATGAAGCCATCTTTTCATTATGATGGTTCATTTTTTCTTAAGGGGGGAGGTGTTCTGAAGATGTAGGGGTAGTGTACCTTTAAGAAAGTTAAAAGCTAGCAAAACTACCTGACAGCTCCAACAAGATACAATGTAACATGTAGTCCAACAGCTGACGTAAGCTGGTTGCCTGGAGACAAAAACAAATTTGAATTTGGTTAATCAGTTTAAATTATACCCCCCAAAAAATACCAAACTCAAATCAAGTTTGAATTTAGTGTATTGACAATATTAAAAGCCAATGACACAATCCAATGCTTTGGGGTATAAGACCGGGGAAAATTGAATAGTTGAGAGAGAACTGCCAAAAGACCAACAGATGTAGGCTGTCAGTCAGAACTCTCTGAGAGGTACCTGTCTAGAGAAAGAGTTTACAAAGAGAAAAACCTCAACACAGACCTGGAGAGGAACTCTACAGGGGAAGATATAAAGAGAAGATTCGACCGCTGGCTGGTTTTGAAATTTGAATTTTTCAGTAAATCTTAATCAGGGTTTTATCAGACTAGTATTAGAGAAGGGCAAGTTAAAGATAGATTAGTGAAAGGAGTTGTAAATAGTTGGTAGTTAATTATTCTCTGTTATATTATAAGAAATAAAGTTGTTAATTTTTACTTTAAATAGTTCTTGGCCTCTCGAATTTTCACAGATTGCTGCATGGGATAAATCTTTTCTGTGTTGCTGATTTAAATTAAACAGGAGGGTTTACCCCATGACATAACATTGCGTTCCTGTGCAACCTTGTGTTATAGAAAAATCACGCTTTAGAAACAGCACTTTAAATGTTGCCGATGTAATCACATTACAGACAACACGTTTTAATAGTTCATCCTTAAGAAACAGTGCCCCTAATTTGTCAATCACGTTACAGTGAACTTGTGTTAACATAACGCATGCTATAGCAGAACAACCTGTATATATGAAAAACAGACCATTTGCCTCTGAGCTTTGGGTCCAAATCCAATTTCAGGGCTCTTTGAGCACAAAAGAACTCAGTTGAAGCAAGCAAATGTGTATTGGTGCCAGCCCCAGTTCAAATAAATGATGTGAGTTACCAGAAAGAAAGAATTCTGGCTGTAGAACCACTCACCCAATCAAAAACTATGATTGATATGAGGGAATGAGCGTTGAGGCATCCCTGTGCAACAGAGGGAAAAGCTGACAGAGCAAGTAAGGATGGAAACCCATCTACCTAGTTAGTGACACATCCTGGGGAGGATGTGGGGTGCTGGGGTGGCACAGTGGCTCAGGGGTTAGCACTATTGCCTCACAATGCCAGGGACCCAGGTTCAATTCTAGCTCCGGGTGACTGTGTGGGGTTTGCACGTTCTCCGTGTGCGCGTGGGTTTCTCCCACAGTCCAAAGAGGTGCAGGTAGTAGATTCGCTAACTTTAAGTACATTTAAGTCGTCATTGGACAAGCTTATGAACATACATGGAATAGTGTAGGTTAGATGGGCTTCAGGTTGGTATGATAGGTCTGCGCAACATCGAGGTCCAAAGGGCCTGTACTGCGCTGTAATGTTCTATGTTCTATATTCTAGGTCATGTGAATTGGCCATGCTAACTTGCCCATAGTATTAGGTGCAATAGTCAGATGGAAATGGGTCTGGGTGGATTACTGTTTGGAGGGTCGGTGTGGACTTGTTGGGCCAAAGGGCCTGTTTCTGCACTGTAGGGAATCTAATCCTCTTACGCCAATGGAAAGTTTCAATGTGTAGTGGCAGATATACCTTGGCACATGACCAAAGGCAAGACTACAGTAGAATTCTGTTTGCATTATGTAATACACTTTTGTTTACAATAGTCTAACAGCAGTATTAAAATCTTTCCTGCTTAGACTTCACTAATGTTCCTTCTTATTTCTCTTACAAACACACTATATAATGCATGAATGGCAAATGTTAATTTCCCCAACAGATAACATTTGATGCAGGAACAGAATAAATAGCGTGAATACATTGTATAAGTGGTTCTCCCACAAGGGGGGATTTCCTACAGAACTCTTATTCTCTGAAAATCTGATGAAACCTACGTTGAGCAGAATATTCATTGCTAATTCCCTGTTAATGAAACTAATGGCTCAATTAATCATAATGTGTTTGTCAAATCAGAAATACCATTACTGAAAGAGTTCACTTGCAATTCCAAACTGACAATACACCAAAAAAAAAGCAAAACACATGTTTTTTCATTTTCTAAACATATTAATGCATTGGCAAAACCAGCTCAACATAATGAAATTTTGTCACTTGGAACAGTAAACAAAATGGCAAACTTTAGTCTGCCATAGTTATAAATATAGTTGAAAAGAAAATAAAGTTGAGTCTGGACTGAGTGTATATGAAGAACACAAGAACTCATACCAAAATAAGGCTTCTTCTCCCTCAGCAGTCCCTCTGGACTGAGGATGATATTCTTCCACTCCTGAGTTGGGGATCCTGAGGTGATGAAAAAGTCCAACATTGGAAAAGCACACCCTGTCACTGTTGAGATAATGGTCGCCAGATTCTTACAGTGTGGAAAGGCTGAATGGGAAAGCTGAGGATTCCACACGCTTCATCCATTGTTGGAACTTGACATCCAACTGGCCCTGTCAGAGATGCTCAAAAAGGTTAACATCTTTGTGGATGCTGCTTCTCCAGTTTGGGCAGTTTACACAAGGGATTTCCACAACTTTTGATAGAGATTTTGCACTTTTTTCTTTCTGGGAGGCTTTGAGGACATCACTGAAATGTTTCCCCTGCTCGCCATGAGGAGGCTTCAAATGGTAAGTGATCTTGGAAGTTTTTTGACATAAAGATGACATAGATGATTGACCTTATATTGTATCTGAGTGCTGGAGACAGTAGACTGGGAGAGGACACTAATTTTGGAGAGTCTGTCCAAGCAATGGATTTGAAGGATTTAGCTGAGGTAGTGTTGTCGATATTTCTCTCAGAATTCGAGGTATCTACTGAATGCTGTCCATGTCTACAGTACCTGGTAACACTGCTGCCTTGTAGACCATGAGTGTGGTGCTGGGTCTGAAGTAGTTGGCTTGAGACACACTGTTTCTCAGATGAGCAAAGGCCATTCTGGAACACTGGAGATGATGTTGATTTTAATTGTCAATGCCTGTCCTTGCTGAGAGGGATATGGGAACTGATCCATCTTGTTCAGTGGCTCGCCTTGGATCTTCAGAATAAGGAACAAACTGGTGCAAGCCTTTTTCTTGTGGACACTCAGTCAAAGGCCCATTCTCACATGTATTTCCCTTGATCCGTCAATGATAACATCAATGATGGAGTTTGGATAGGCAAGCATTGCCTGTAGCTCAAGGTCAGAGGTTAGGGTCGTCTTGGTTCTGGACTAAAGGTGTCACAGGTTGAACAATTCCCCATACATCCTGTGGATTAGCTCCACACAAGCAGGACATTTCAGGGATATGGGGCAGAGTGTTGCAGAAAGAAGGATGGAGAAGACGTTCAGTGTGATGGCACAAAATTACACATGTATGATGTCTGAGCTGGATCCAGTAATCCAATATAAAGGCTGCTGATGGCTCTGCACCTTTCGCACAGTTGTTTCAATCATGTCCACTGTGCATCTTGATGGCTAGAATTCGCATTGTGACTCTAGTAGGGCCTGTTCAGTCCATGGAGGGAGACAATTGAGCAGAATTTTTGCAATGACCTCCTCAGCGGCAAATAATAGAGAGATTGCTCGACAGTCACCAGAACAGGTCTTAACTCCTTTCTTGAAGATGGTCATGTTTACAGCATTCAGAGTGCTCATGGCAGTATCTCCTCTTTCATCATGAGATCATGTATTCATGCAACAGTGCTTCTTCACTGTATTTCAGATCCCCAATGCATCAACAGCCTCGTTGGCTGTCAGCTATCAGACGGCCTATTCATCCTCACATTGGACTAGGTTTGTGCTGAGATGGTGGTGTGTAACATGCTGCAGGATGAGGTAGACAGCTCCCACATCGAGAGCTGTGTCTCAGTTCAGGAGATGTTCAAAGTGCTCCTTTCAATGACCACTGACTATGTCTCCATCCTTGATGAATGCCACTCCACTCTTAGCTCTTAGTAGGGCAGTTCTTTGGGTGCTTGGGTCATAGATGTTCTTGACTGCACTGATGAATTCACACACATCATGGCCGTTGGTGAGTCCCTGGATTTCCTGTGCTCCCTCTACCCACCATTTGTTGTTTAGATCACAGGGTTTTATTTTGGATCTCAGCCTCCATCTGCATTATTGACCTGTTTTCTTTCCCTCAAGTGCTGATGATGCATCCAAATCAGGAAAAACTTACTTACACTTTTTAATAGATCCTGGATCTCCTGATTGTTTTCGTCAAACCAAATGTGACAGATTTATAGTGTAAAATGATCTGAAACTGCTGATTATTAATACAGCATGCACATTCTAGCCAATTACTAGTGCCCAACCCAACACCCCTATTATGTTCCAGAATATGGATCCTTGGAATGTGGCTTTAAGAAGTGTATTTTGTTATTGTTTGTTTTCACAAAGAAAGGTTGAGATTAGAGGTATCGATCAACGCAATTCAAAGCTCATAGGTAAACAGCTTGTGAGGCCTTGGGATTTTTTTTCAAGTTGGAACAATAGAAGGTAGCCTGAATGGGTGGGATCAAGCTCCAACAGAACCAGGTCCTTAGCTTTAGTTTCTCAGCAGCAGTTTCTGGGGTCTTGAAGCTGGGTGGAAGTTGCAGTACATATCTCCCTGCTACTCACTCTTTCTCTCTTTCTCTGAGTTTTCTCTTGATGTTCTTCCTCCTGGACTGGAGAACTGCATGTGAGGCAATCTATTTTACTGAATGTGCCTTTGTCCAGGGTGGATTTCTGGAATGTTACTATATTGGAACAGTTACTGTTTAGTAGTTATGTGATCTATTATTTTGTTAAGTTTTACAATAGAGTTAAATTTACTCCAATTTATTCTTTCTTTTGGTGTATTTTAATGATAGTGTATGAATAAACTGTGTTTTGCTCCAAATTTAGTAGTGTGACCAATTGAACTACGTGCAGCTCGCATTACCTGCACTTGCCTTTAAAATAAGAAAAAGTTAGCGTCTAGGCGACCTTCTTAATATATTTTGAGGGGGTTTGGTCTGGTCCACAACAGAAGCATGAAAGCAAAAGGACGTTTGCCAAAATATTTAGTACTTGTGCTGTTGGTTGTGAGTTCTATACTCTAAACCCAAAGTACAACTCTGGGGAAGCTCCAGAGAAAGAGTTCCTTTCAGTAAGCCACAAAAACAAAAGCTCTGATTTAAGAAATTTTCATTTCTTCGTGTGTGCATATTGCCAAGTTTGGCTATTTTCTTTGGGGATCATGGAAGTGGGGGATAATCCTAAGGTATACACAACCCCAAAAATTTGCAATAAGATTCTGAAAAATAATATATGATACACAGATCGAAAATGAAAGCTGCCCAGTGGAGGATAATGTAACTCTTGATTGTACCCTTGGACGCTGGCAGCACTGCTCCTGCTAAGTAGGTCACACTTACATCACCGACATAACAAGGAGAGAGCTAACAATGCTCTTGGGTTTTTAGCTCATTCATTACAGTTAAATGCCACTTCTTACTGCAAGACTAAATGATGAGAATCAGTTGTCACCAAGTGGCTTCACTCCTCACACAAAGTCCTGTCATGGAGTTTTGTTACTCCTAAAACAATAGCTGTTTTATTATATACAAACATTTGAATTTGGGGAAGGAGTCAGCCACTCAGCCCCGCTAGCACTATTTGATAAGATCGTAGCTGACTAGATCACTCTACATTCTGGCTTAGCACCCCCTATAACATTTCATCAAAAGATCTACCTGCCTCTTCCCTGATAATTTTCAAGGACTCTGCTTCCATTGTCTTGTGAGGAAAAGAGTTCCATAGACTCACAAATCTATGTGAGAAAAATAATTGTCCATTTTGCCCTAAATTAGCAACCTCTTACTTTTAAACAGTGAGCCAGGAGAGGAAATATCCTTTTCATATCACCCTGTAAAGACTCCTCAAGTCACCTTTTTCACTTCTAAATGCCAATTGATACAAGTGTAGGAAAACATAGAGACAAAAATAATATAAATGCAGGTGTAGGCTAATCAACTCATTGGGCCAACTCCACAGTACAACATGATCATAACAAATCCTGCAACACATTGCCATACTCCTGTTCACTACCCATATCTCTTGATGTTTTTAAAAACATCAAGAGATCTATAAATTCCTTAAGCATATTCAGTGTATTGGTCTCCAGAAATCTAGAGATCTATAAATTCCTTAAGCATATTCAGTGCATTAGTCTCCACAGCTTTCTATGAACGAGAATTCCACAGGTTCACCACTCTCTGAGTGAAGAATTGTTTCTTCATCTCAGTCCAAAATGGCTTAGCCTCTATTTCAAAACCATAATTTCTTGTTCTGGACCTCCCAAGAAAGAGAAAACATGATCCCTGCCTGCGGTTTTCCAACATATCACTTGCCTTCCGAATTGTCTGCTGCATCTGCATTCTTGTTTTAACAACCTGTTTCCACGGATACGCAGATCTCTTTATCCATCAAGATTTCCTAATCCATCACTTAAATCAAACTCTCACCAGACTCCCACCAAAGTGGGAAACTTCACATTTATCCATGTGATACTGCACCTGCCATGCCTTTGACCACTCTCTCAACTTTTGTAAGATCACCTTTGCAAAATTCTTCTTTACATACTTTGTTACTCAATTCCATTTATCTAGGAAATGTTATTTTGGTTCCCTCATCCAAACTTTTGTTACATATTGTGAATAGCTGAGGCCCAAATACCAATCCCTGCAGTAAACAAATCAGTGCCTTCTATTGCAAAAAATAACTCCTTTACTTTTACTTTCAGTTTCCTGTTTGCTAGTCAATGCTCAATCTATGATCAATTATCAAGCCTAGCCTGTCCAGACTTTCCTACTGAGACAACATCCAGGTGTTAATTGAGTAAATCTTCACTGAACTGCTTCCAATATATTTTTATCCTTAAAAAAGGAACTCAGTACTGTACACAGTACACAAGATGTGATGTCACCAGCGACTTCCCAAACTACTGGAATATTCCCTAAATTCAGGGAGCTTTGGAAAAAGCAACACATCAACTGACTCACGAATCACTTTTTTTAAGATCCTGTAATGAAATCCATCAAGAGTCAGAGTGAGAGGGGAAAGTTATAAAAGAGACCTAAGGGGCAACTTTTTCACGCAGAAGGTGGTACGTGTATGGAATGAGTTGCCAGAGGCAGTGGTGGAGACTGGTACAATTTCAATATTTGGATGGGTATATGAATAGGAAGGGTTTGGAAGGATATGGGCTGGGTGCTAGCAAGTGGGTTTAGATTAAGTTGGGTTTTTTGGTTAGCATGGACGAGTTGAACTGAAGGGTCTGTTTCCGTGCTGTACATCTCTATCACTCTATAAGAACCAGGGACTGGTCAGCACACAACTTCAATAATTGTGACAGCACTACTTCTTTGTTGATTATAATGTTTTGAGTTCCTCCCTCCCTTTCAATTACTGAATTACATTTCCTTTTTCTACATTTTGTTCGTATCTTCCAAAGTTAAGATTGATGCAAAATACTTGTTCAATCATTTACCATTATTTCCCATTATTAATTCCACAGATTTATTTTCTGTCGAGCCAATGCTCTCTTGGTTAACTCATTATTTTTTGAACTATCTATGCAAACTCTTGCCAACTGTTTCTAGATTTATAGCTAGCTTTTTCCTGTACTTCTTTTAATGGTATTCCTTGCTTTTTTTATCCAATCCTCTGAACTACCACATGTGTTTGCACAATAACATGCTTTCACTTTAATGGTCCAGATTTTCTGATGGGCAGGTAATAATTTCTGAAGTATAGATTGGATTCCCACACAGGAACAATGTGGAATGTGCACCATAGCAGACTCCAAAGGAATTGTACAGGAAGTTGAATATTTCATTGGACAATTCCCCTAAATCTGGAACCCTCCCACCCCAAAAAGATTGAAACTGGAGAAATTCTGCTGGAGTTAAATAGTTACACAGGCAAAGTTAAACTTCTAAATAGCTAGTCTAACCTATCTAGCTGACCACCAAATTACTGCATACCTTCAATGACACCTTCCTCAGACCCCCAACACTCCACAAACAATGTCCTGCAACCCCAGTTCTCCCAGCAACCTGATCCCCACAACATCCCCATCCCCAAACCCTGGGAGGTAATAGTCCCTTGCCCATGCCCAGGATCTGGCATCCACTCCAGCTTTCCCCCGCCACTGAACCTGCAGCCCTGCCCTTTAACCATACCTTACACTCATTACCCCTGCTGGACCCAATCCCCTTCACTCTTGACCCATCATCTGAGTCAGAAAATTTGGTCCAATACTTTTAGTCAACCATTGATCTTGCAATCTTCCCCTTAGAATCTTTCTTTCTTGTTGGAATGTATTTGTTCTGTGTATTTGGAAACACTCCATCAATGCCACTGCATGACCGACCCACTAATCTTGTTTGCCAGTTCATTTTAGCCATCACAGCCTTCATGCCCTTGTTTAAGTTAAGAATACTGGTCTTGAACCCAATTTTCTCTCCCTTAAGCTGAATGTAAAATTCAATCATACTATGGTAGCTTCTCCCCAGCGTCACATTCACTGCAAAGTTGTTAATAAATGCTATCTCATTGCATAAAAACAAGTCTACTATGGCCTGCTCTGCAGTTGGCTCAACAAAGCTATTTCATTTATTTATTAAATAGATCAATTGGCCTATCTTCTTACAATGATTACTGCTCACAGCAATAATGCTTCATCAATGAGTCACACAGTATTTTAGCACAGCTGGTTAAGCACTACTGACTGTCACTTTGAGATTGAGGAAAGCACTGAAATCAATTTCAGTCACAATAGTATTCAAATGTGCAGGTTCTTTGTAAAAGATTCAGAAAAGCAGTTCTGAAAGCTTCTTATTAGAAATAATGTGTTGCATTCTCCACTTTTCTTAAGGAGAATGATCCCAATTTTAATCCGGGAAAAACCTGAAATCAGCAGCAAATCCTGAGTAAAAAACAATGAAAGCTATGAAGTTCTGATTGGAAAACTGCGAATTGTTTTTTAAATTGTAGGTTTTAAACCTGCGAATTGTAGGTTAGATGTCCAAAGGCCTAATTAGATTGTATGGTTAGTGGTTGAACTGCACAGATCAATAAAGACCCTGGCTCTTTGAAGCAAACTGTTTGATCTGACTCAGGAAGGAGGTAGAGATGCTAAGCTTGGACTCCATGAGACCAAGAATTAGGAACAGGAGTAAGTCATTTGGCCTGTCAAGTTTGATCCAGTATTCAGTAAGATTGTGGATGATCTGACATTCCTCATGCCCACTTTCCTGTCCTTTCTGCATAACCCTTGATTCTCTTACTGATCAAGAATCCATCTCAGCCTTAAATATATGCAAGTATTCTGCTCTCACAGCTCTCTGGAGCAAGGAGTTCCAAAGACTCTCAAACCTCTGAGCAAAGAAATTCCTCCTCATCTCAGTCTTAAATTGGCACCCCTTAATTCTGAGACTATGTTCTCTAGTCCTAGACTCTCCCACGAGGGGAAACACCCTCTCAGCATTTATTCTGTCAAGCCCCTTAAGAATCCTATAGGTTTCAATTCATTCCTCTAAATTCCGATGAGTAGACTTCCAACCTGTGTCAATTCACTTCTGTGTGTGCATCCTCCTGTTGTTACTCCAGGTTATGGAGATGCAAGAGTCTTGAACAATAATTACATAAAGGAGTCCAATTTAACTGAAGGCACTTATGTTTCCATTGGAACATAGAAACTATTCAGCAAGGTACTCTGAGCCTAAACAATACATAATTACTGAAAAATGATCACCAAAACATGCAATATTTTTATTGCAATTGTTAATTTATGAAGTTTTGTGATAAATTAACTGGCACTTCTGTTTAAATCGAGCAGTGCACTTCTTGTATTCTGTGGAAACCCATTCACCAGATTGGACTAAATAGATTCCAAAATTGTCCATTCTTAGCCAAATTGAAAGCAAAGTATCTGGCCTAAGAACAGCTAAGCATTATACTAACATTTGCAAAAAGATGGGAATTTATAATGATAAAGCTGTGTATGGAAGGGTAGAGATGTTCCCTCCAAACCCTTTGGAGAAAAAAATAATATTAGCCTTTCTTTGACTCAACGTCAATATCAATAGGCAATGAGGTAGGAAAATGTTCAAAATCTACGCAAAGTCAATTATCGTCTTCCACCTCCATAATATGCCTTTAATTTTAGAACTGCATAATCCAATATAAGGAGTTATGCATTCTCAATCCCCTCAATTTTCCTACTGCAAAAACAAATGTGAACAGAAATGAAATATCCAAGGTAAGAGTATCAGGAACTTGAGCAGAGTTCTTCACCAGATCGCATTTCTCCATTTTGAATCTTGTTTTAAATTTAAATATCAACTTGGCTTAGTAGGTCCATTCTAACCCCTGTGTCACATGGTCATTGATCAAACACCAATCCATACAATGACCACCAACACATGGCTACAGTTCCGACAGAATCCTGTTATTTGTGGCACCCATCCATCTAGCAAGACAATAAACTGAGATCTACCTCTTTCTTCAGATGGTAAAATGTTCAATAGCACTGTTCAAGGAGAAGCATTAATCACTCATAGTTTCTGAGCCAATATTTATCAAGACCACAATATCAGATAAACTGAGCATTTACCTTGTTCCTATTAGTGATCTGTCTCTACAACTTGATGTGGGGTTTGCCTATTAACCATTCAACTTCAATAGCACTTCATTGGTGATCATTCCAATCTCATTTACAGGGCAAGCATTCGATTCCCTTTAACCACTCCACTCTTGCAGCCCGCTTGAAGAAGTGGCCTCTACTCCCAATGTCATCACGAAAGTTAAACATTTAATCAAATTGCTCAAAGTTCTCAATTTTACTGCCTGATGAATTTACTGGCAAGTTTTCTACACTTAACAAGAAACAACCGCTTATTACAAAGAAACCAATTCTAAGCACAGGTAAGCATATAACCCCAGTACCACAGGGACCGAAAGTGAAGCGAAGGCCCAGCACCTGGATCAGGGCTTTAGCAACCCAGTGTGTGTCAGCAGCTGAAGGCCTGAGAGCCAAGCAGTGAGCCCAACGCAGCGATGAAGGTTCCCCGACATTTGCAGCAACGAAAAGAGCAGGAGAGATCGAGCCAGCGGGGGAAAAGTATACCAAAGTGGAGGGGATCAAGCCATTGTAGGAAATGCAGTCCCAGCCATGGTTAAGCACTTAAGAAAGACTTAATAGCAAGAGTGACTATAATGTTTAACTTTCAATTTGTTCCTTTTTTTTCTACTTTGTTCTTAAGTTTTTATATCTAAGATGGTGCCATGTGTGGTGACTATAAATATTTCACTACACTCCTGCATTTTGTACTTGAGTCTAAATCTAAAAGATCTAAAATACAGACAGACACAAACAAAAAACAAGCAAGGATGTTATAGTTTGAGAAAAAATATTACTGGTGAAACACACTTCAATAGTATTAGCCCACATGAAAAATGAGGTTATTTTGCTTCTTCCAAGACCCTCTGTTCTCCCATCTTCTGATTGTTCCAGTTCTTTACTAAAGACACAGGGTGATTGGCACAATTGTTCAGTCACTGGTTGAAGGCAATAGTTTATAACAACTAGAGGGAGAGAATAGTTGGATACCTTCCAGGTTTTGGTTACTTCACTACAGAGAGGCTCTTTCTCTGTTGCACTCTGGAACTTCCAGCTCTGTATTGTTCACAGACTCTCATCCACCCAGCCGCCAATCGGAGAGTTGTTGTTGCTGCAAACTCTTGGCCTCAACAACCCGTCTCAACTGCACAAACCGATCAACATTCTGTCTCAGGGCGAAACTTACTCTGCATGCACCCATTAGTGCCACAGCATCTTAGACCTCTTCCTTCACTGCTTGAACATGGCCGCACAGCATAAACACAACTCACAATGACTTCAAGTAACATGTGTTTTTTTTAAAACATGCAGCAACTCCTCCCACAGTCTTTGGTTTAAAATCATAGAAACATAGAATCCCTACAGTTTGGAATCAGGCCATTCAGCTCATTGTGTCCACACTGACCTTCTGAAAAGCATTCCACCTGGACCCACCACCCTACCCTACCTCCGTACCCTTGCATTACCTATGGCTAATGCACCTAGCCTGCACATCCCTGGACACTACAGGCAATTTAGCATGGTCAATTCACCGAACCTGCACATCTTTGAACTGTGGGAGGAAACTGAGCACCCAGAGGAAGCCCACGCAGACACGAGGAGAATGTGCAAACTCCACACAGTCACCTGAGGCTGGAATCAAACCCAGGTCCCTAGCACTGTGAGGCAGCAGTGCTAACCACTGAGCCACCGTGCTGCTCTAAAGAAATGCTCTTTTCCCATTTTGATGCACAATCCAAAATAAAGAAAATTGGAACAGTAGGATCTTTATGCAACTTTATTGAACATTAGGATCGGCAATGCTGCCATTCAGAAACCACAGAATGTCTCACCTTCTGCTCCAAAAGGTTCATAGACTTTGGAAGCAGTGGAGGTTGGGTCATCAAACATAACCACAGCTGCATTGGACAGGTTTTTGATAGAGAAGGGGGATCAAGGATTATTGTGGTTGGGAAGGCAGGAAAAATGGAAGCAACTCTACAGTCAAATCAGCCGAGATCTTAGTGAGTGGCAATGCAGGCTTGAGGGACCAAGTAGCTACCCACATTTTTATATGAATGCTAATATAGTGGATTCAGACACTTCATTCCGTAATGGGAATATTCCTCTCAAATAGCTTCAGGTCACTCATGTGTGGATGTAACATAACTATGGTGGAAGAAAGTGAAAAATGACATCTGTGTAACAAATCCAGCCAATTTACTTGGCAAAATGAGCAATAGATTCCAATTTCATATCTGTTAGCTGTCACTGCCACATCAGGCAGCTCAGAGAACAGGTATGGTTTCTTTGAAATATGCCAACATCTGATGATCTCAGAAATTCCAAACTAAACCACTCTCTCCATTCATACAAAGATACAAATAAGGAACAGAAGATCATTCAGGCCCTTGAGCCCATACCATCTTTCAACAGGATTACAGTCAAACTCATTGCTCAACAAGAACCTATCCACCTCCACCTTAAAATTGTTTGAGGAGTCTTTTTCAGGACCTCTTCAGGAAGAGAGTTCCAAAGACTCATGATCCTCAGATATGCATTCAGAGACAGATCCCTACTGCATTACTTCATGAACACTTTAAGCCCTATTCTACCATCTGTTGCACTCTTTTTCTAGTACTGTACTTCAGTCAGAGTGCCAGGCAGCCCATGATCAGATTTTGCTATGACATCCATTGTTATTTTAAATAAGTATTTTGTTCAAATGCATAACCCAAAGTAAGCTCGATTATGGCAGAGAGGAATTGTGACCAAAAGGCAAGTTTAGTGGAACTTCATTATCAAAGCATCCTCCAAAACAATAGTGCACTGTCCAGCAAAATTCAAATTTTAATAAATGACTGCAGTAGTTCTGTCCTTGGTATTATGTCAAAAAAGTTGATAGTGAACTAGTGCGAAAAGAGGAAATGGTAGGGGAACAATCCAAAATTGGATTGACTATTACAACAGCAGGAGCATATGGTCACTGGCAATCAAGACCAGGGGCTGTAAGTGAAACTGTAGGAAACGTTATAAATGATGCCAATTGGTCATCATAGCAGACTTTCATGATAGAAATCTTAAAATTGAAAAACAATTTACACAATATCTGTTGCAATTCTGAATTGTCCAAATCAAACTGTTTATTTATCTATTTGATTTTTGTCATTAAAACCAGAGCTTCTCTCTGTACAAATGAATAGGAATTTCTGAGGTTTTTCAAAAGATATTTGTAACAAAGTCACAAATTGAATTGGTTGCATTTCGTGTCCACATACGTCATGAGGTACCACTTGGTAAGTAAGAGTTTCTATCAAAACAAGCAGAGAAATTATAGTTTTAATGATGCTAAAAATTAGAGTTAACCTGCTTGTTTGAATGTAAACAATGCTTGGCAGTTAATTGTTAGTCATCATTAACTGGAGCATTATCTATGCCAATGCTTCTACTAATCAAAGTCTACTTGGCAAACCATCTGCTCAGCATTCTCCTCTCAAAAAAAAAGTTGATTTTCCCCTTAAATTAGTATTCTTGCAAATTTGATGAGTGTGAGACGAAAAACTTTGACAAACTATATTTTTCAGCAGTAAATGAAATTCTGTACTACGAACCATTTATTTTTAAAATATTCACAAGAAAATCTATGTGATTTCATTCTGATATTTTCCCTTTAAAATCATCTGCATTTTTTTGTAATGTAAAAAATATTGCTCCCAGTTGCTTTCAAAAATCAGGCAAAAATACTGGGAAGCTAGGATCTGTTGGGTTTCATATTGAGATTGAATCACTCTCAAAGCGATCAGACATTGCAACAAATAATTCTCCACATTGGTTCAGTCTTACATCGAGAATATTGTAGTGTGGGTTCACAGTTGGAGTCTGCATTAAAGCAAACAGTATGGACCCAAACAGTATGGAAGCTGTGAAATGCAGCTACACAGGGAGAAAACATACATCCAAGAATAATGCTTGTGGGATTTCAAGGATTTAATAGGTTACAGCTTGGAAAGTGTAAGCTGTTCTTTCTAAAAAGCCAGTATATCCTTCCTAAGTGATGCTCGTAACAGCTCACAGGTCCCAAGCGTTGTCTAATCATGTGTTTGTACAGCTGTGGAATATTTTTTATCCTCTGCTAGTTCAGTCTTCTGGATATAAAGGCAGTGGAAAAAGCACAGCAGGTCAGGCAGCATCCGAGGAACAGGACAGTTTCAGTCATACATTGACTCTCCTGTGGCTCGGATGCTGCCTGACCTGCTATGCTTTTCCCAGCGCCACACTTTTCAACTCTGACCCTCCAGCATCTGCAGTCCTGGATGTAAAGGAAGGCAAGCATTTTTAATTATTTTTTGCACCTGTTTGTGATAATTTGTTGGTCTGTGCAGCTGGAACTCTCAAGTCTCATTGAGTGTTTTTAGTTTTTCATGACATCTTTTTCAAGTCAAAAGTGAATGACCAAAGATTGGGCCACTGCCGCACAGTAATATATTTTTAATTGATGCAAACTATTGTTTTCCCACTGACACCACATTTTCCGATGTTACAGTGCACCCTCATTGATGTAACTAGAAAGGGGCTCAATCCATGGAAGATTATGTTTATGTTCACTGACCTTCCAGAATGGGTTGGCATTCTGACAATGGGTCAGAAACCCCTGTTAGGATTATGGCATGGATAATGGTGTTCAGCTTTGTTTATGCGTCAATAGTACAGAACTTCCCGTGAGACCAGAAGCATGTTAAATGAAAACATCCGAAAGTTGTTCTCGGAATTGCATAATTTCACCTTTCACCAGATTGTCACCGTCAGCTATCTCATTTCAACTTCAGTATAACATTTACCCATTCAACCAACCACAGGGTCCAATCAACATAAGCTTAGAAATCCTTTCAATGATGCGATGTAGGTTATTGAGTCCCAATCAACCTTCTGGCTCCAATGTTAACTACCGCAATTACCGAGTATCAATCTATGAGGTTACGAATTTTTCAGAGAGATATTAAAGACCTCAAATTTCACATGGGGGCAGAATCTTATCAGGGTCTGAGCAACATGAGATCTGTGACAGAAGTTGGTGAGATGTCTGATAAGGCCCATCTACATGTCGGGAGCAGTGTTTTCTATCTTTTAAGCTGTTCAAAAGCTGCGTGATGAATTTCTTACTGATCAATGACAAATTGCCAAACTGAGGGTGACTATTGCTTCTTGACAGTCAACTCACGTCATTAATTTTCAGCTTTCTTTCTTACCAAGCTCACCAAACAATGTAGAAATCTCCATCTGGAAACCAGAGTCGGTGCTTGGCAACGTCAGCTGGCTCTGAAAGACCTCCATTGGGATGCTGGCACCAGCATATCAAGCTGTGCTCTCTATCCATGGCTACATCCACCCCATATCCACAGACATTGGCATCTTTGAACTGCCATGGCACAACACTGGTTCACCGATAAGACATTTCTGCACTTCCAATTAAGCATCTCAGAATGCACCAGTAACTCTCATTACAATGCTGCAGCAAGGATACTATACACTCAGACACCAGCACCCAGCTCATAGTGTGGACCAGGCTGCATCTCCAGCCTGTTCACTTGTTCTCTTAACATTCACTCATTCTGAGCCAACCTGAATGCTCACGATAATCCTGATTTTTTTCTATTTAGTGCCGCGACAAAGGGGTGAGGAGATGAATATCAGGCAACCCACCATCTGTTTTTACTCTTCCACCAGTTTGCAGGGTGCTTTCCTCCTCAAATAAGTGTGATATGGGGTTTTTCGGGAGCTGAAAGTGTGTGGCACACTGTTACTGTTGGTGCAGCTGGAGAGATGTCCCAAGCGAGTAAGTGGTAACGCAGAGGGCAATGCAGGGTTAGTGGCGCCAGGGGTTGCAGAGGGAAGATATTTCAGGCAAGGAGGAGGACAGTGGAGCATGAGCATCAGTGGGAGCTGGGTACATTAGAAGAGACAGAGTGAATGTGAGCTGTCAGAGAGAGGATAGTGGCACTTACACTGGGAGTGGAGAAGAAATGGACCTTCTTCCTACAGCGTTGGGCATTCCTTCAGATGTCTGAATTGGGTGGCAATCTCAGAGCAGGCTGGCATGATCTGATATCACAGCTCTACTGAGTTCTACCTGGGTGCTCACAGTAATCCTACTTTGTATTTAGCGTAGACACAGCTGGGAAATGGGTCATGGTTGTCAGCAGGCCCCAGTCAAGTCAAGGAGGGTGGCCTTCACTCAGTGGTGTTGGCATAGTAAACTAAGGCCAGGCTGAGGGATTGGAAACAGTCAGTCCTGGCTGCGGGGGGGGGGGGGGTGGAAACTAGCAAGTTCTGTTTCTGCAGCACCCCATCCCATCCAGCGTGACCTCCAGGTTCCTGCTCACAAAGTGAAGTGCTGACCTCCCCCTGCCCGACACATCCAGGGGCAATGTCAGGAACTGTGCAGGGCAGCTGCACTCTGACTGTACTTGTCCAGGTACACCATGGGCTTTTCGAGACAGGCTAGGTACTAGGGATGTTGGTAAACTCTGGGACTTTCGCTTTGCGGTGAGTTGCTTTGATATAGGTAAGGTAGGGCTGGAATTAAGGCTCCACAAGGTTGGGACAGCTCAGTATTGAGGCAAGGCTTGTAAACATAACATGAGAAAACCCACTAGGCCTCAGGGTGGGAATCTTTCCAAAACACTCGATGTAAATTGGACTGAGACAAAAATAGCAGGAATCAGCCCACTTTCTGTTTCTTATTCTTTTAGTCCTCGCCTTTTCAAATACTTTTTCTCCGTCTCTTAATTTTTTTACCCTTTTCTTTTCCTTCAATTTTACTTGACATTGATATCACTATCCTTCACTCTAATTCCACTGTTTATTTCATTCTAATTGGCTCTTGCAATACCCTGTTGGTTTTTTGAGACTGAAGTGCCAAGTTCCTCTCATTGTGCCATTGCCAGATTTACTTACAGCAACTTTGTGAGTGAGAGAGAGAGAGAGAGAGAGATGTATTTTAAGCATTGGGCTGCAGAGGCACATGACTCAACAGCAGGTGACTATGAATGCCCAGGCTTTTGCAGTTTCAATCAGTGAAATTCCATTCTCATTCACGGCAGGATTATGAAATCTGCTGAATGAAAGCAAACACAAGACAGCAATAAAAGTTATACTGAAACCTGCAAAAGCAGAAGGTGATAGATGGTGGGCAGGTCCCCTTTTTTTGTTTCTGCTCTCTCTTTTCAGCTTTCAGACAGTAGCCTATCATTTACCCTTCATACCTCCACTGCATACTTTCTTTACCACTCCCTGTTGCCCTGCACCTCTAACACTACAGTCATTTCACAGAATTACGGAATCACCAAATTGTCAGGATGCAGAAGGAGGTCATTTGGCCCATCATACCTGCACCTGGTTCTATTCTAATCTTGTGCCAGTCTCCTACATTCTTTCCATATCCCTGCACACCACTTCTATCTAAATATTGTAAGTTCTTCTGCCTTCCAACCTATCACAGGCAATTTCTTCTATTTTCATCCCAACCTCCCTCATTAATTTGTTTAAAGCCTGTCACAACTCCAACTTTTCCCCGTTCTGATGAAAGGTCATTGAGGGGAAATAATGGCTGGAAGTTATCACTGGCTGATGGGGGAGGTGGGAGGATGAAGAAAGTGGGGTGGCACATCTTGCTTGTCATCTTGCTGTTTCCACTGCCATTTTACCTGCAGTGGGATAGGTTCGTTGCTGTTCTTGGGCATATTGAGGCACATTAGTCAATCAATTGTCACTTACTGGAGGAGGGTAGAGGAAAAGGGTTGTGTGGCACAGTGGTAGCACCTCTGTCTCTGGACCAGGCGACCAGGGTTCAAATCTCACCTGCTCCAGAGGCGTATGCCAGGTTGACGAGAAAGTAGCTGTCAGTAGTGGACATTGGGAGCACTCCAGAGACTGCATGATAAACTCTGGTGGCTTGGTTCCTGTCTTCCCGAAGCCAGGCAACCTGTGCCCAAAGGAAGATGCTACTGAATGGTGATTGCCATCTCTGCTGGAATCACCCTGACCCCTCCCCTTCCAACTTTCTCATGATCACAGCCAGACTCAGCCATGAATCTGGCCTTGATCGCTGATCCTCATGATGGACTTGGCATAGGGTTATTCCCTGACTGACCAGTCACTCTCAA